>NW_022988097.1:8807115-9407115 GCF_902827165.1 Trematomus bernacchii | reverse complement strand
TTAAAAAGCAGAGAGCTGAACAAGTCAACATCAAATAGGAAGCTGTTTCCCGACTATTAATAATAATAATAATAATAATAATTATAATACATTACATTTATAAAGCGCTTTTCCTGGTGCTCAAAGCACTTAAAAAAAAAAAGCGCTATTATCCTGTTGTAGAGCACTCACATAGACACGTGAATTGTTCCCCACATACTGGTCTATGCATGTGCTAATTTGCCAGACTGCTGCTTGATGTAACGTAATAAGGGGAGCGAGTGTGAGCAGGAGCGAGAGAGAGGAACCTGACATGTTCCTGTTTTGATCGGGAGATTCCATTATTACCGCAAAGGTTAAGCCTCCAGAAGGCTGGCTTCTGACTGGATGATGGGATTAGAGAATACATAATTGTTCGACAGTCACATGTGTCATAAAAGGACACGCCAAACCCTTTGTAATGAGGATTATGTGTCTTTTCCATGGATTCATTTCTCCGCTGTGTGACATTATTGTGAGCTGTGAGAGCCTGTATCTCTCCCATCCCGCCTGTCTTTGTCTGATTGCACACAGGGGCCAACTACCTTGTCTTTCCACTGTGCACTCTGAGACTTTTACTGGTCAGTGTGGACACAGAGCACCATTGGCCAAAACCCGTAAAACTAGCACAAGCATGTTTCATTGCACTACAAGGTGTGAACTAATAGAGTCTTAGTGTTTGGCAGCAGAGCAAACTGGAAGTGAACCCTTGGACCTTGACCTCCGCAGATAATTGTCAGTTATTTTGACGCAGGAGAAGTCAGAGTGCTTTATGAAAACTACTGTTTAGGTGTTTTATGTGCTGGACCGGTGAAGGCCAATAGCGTTTATTTTAAAATGCCTATGTGAAGCTGTTTATTGTTTGATATATAAATTGACTTTAACCGCTCCCACAGGCACAATGAAGTCCAATGAAATAGCCAGTTGTACAAATCCTTCATTTTAAGGTGACTACATAGATGATTTTAGAAATATCAGAGTTTGACTGAGAGTTGCCATTTTTAAACAAGGCTGAATTTCGGCACCCCGTTTTAATAAGGTACTCTTTAAAAAAATAAATAAAAGGTTTACTAACTGTTGGCAACGGGACAAGATTTTTGAAGTCCTTCTGGCTCCGTTTGTTGTCCGATTAGTTTTGATCAATCACATTTGAGAGGGCTTTGGTTAAATGCATCTAAAAAGTCTATGTGGAGAGCAAAAGAGGCAGAACGTATTGCCTGAAATGTAATTTTGGAACCCATTGGCAAACATCTTTCCCGGTAATGTTGGCTGTTTCCCCTACAGGCTTATCGTCGTCAGGCTATCCCCTGTAGTGGACCCTTTGAACACCAAAATGTATGCATCAAATACATTTGTCAGCCTATTTAGTTAAAGGTGGGGTAGGTAAGTTTGAGAAACCGGCTCGAGATACACTTTTTGTTATATTCCATGGAATGCTCTTAACATCCCGATAGCAATGAATATCTTAAGTGCTTTGACAAAAAATCCATACAAAAATGTCATCTGTGGAAGCCGTAGTACTGTAAAAAGCACGACCAATCATTTTAGCCGGCCCAGCTAAAATAACTGGATGGCCTACCTGCCTGTCAGCCTTCCATCTGTGCACAAACTTATCTCGTGCCCTCATTGGTCATGTGCACGTTCGTGTGTGTTGGAGGAGGGGCTCTGTAAGGAAGTGGCAGATTTTCTCCGGTTGTGTATTTTCAAATTCTAGCGCACTCGAGCTGGTTTCTCCAAAATTACCTACCCCACCTTTAATGTACTAATTCTATTTAAGGTGTTTTCTTAATGAATTTAGGGATACCGAAACAGAAAAAACAAGCGTCAAGCTCAATGAGGATTTTTTTACAACCTGGTAACACCAAAAGGTTTTTTAGAAAGTGCTACCCTGTTTTTGTTCTCAAAGGGTCAAAACTCCAGAAACTGCAGTTGTTGTATGAAGAACAATTTGATTGTGATTCTTTAACGTGTTGGCTTTCAGGGGTTGTGTAGCATTTGCCAAACAATGATGTTGTCCTTTTTCTACAAGTGTTGCTAGAGCTTACATTATCACATGTGTCACCGATGATTTTAGATGTCTGTCTGCGTTTGCAAAGAAGTGCTGCAGAGTGTAAATGCAAAGTGATCACTGGAGCATGGACTGAAATTAAGTTTGGCTGTAGTGAAGGGAAACATTAAGTCTTACTCCTCACAGCAAACACTAAAAACTGCATTAAACATTACAGTCACATTGTAATTTTTACAGCCTGTTTTAGTATTGCTCATGACTCTAATGTAGGAGTGATGCAATCAGTGCGCGTGAAGCTCAGGAATCCAAATGAACTTTGAAGTGTACATTTGTGTAATGAGTTTTCTCGCACGCCAGGCAGTTAAATTGTGGGAACCGGTGGACAGAGCGAGACCATGCAGCCCATCAAGCTGTCTGAGGTGTGTCAGGCTGAACTGTTAGCCTGACTGCGGTTTTGTGACTGTATGGACTGGAGCTACAACGTTACAACGCTACGACTCATTGTCAGTCACAAATTCATTACTATTGTGACTCTCTTGTATTGTTATTTTAGACTCTGTTTTTAGGTTGATAATATCATCTCCCTGATTTATGATCAAAAAAGGTTATTTAAGACTGGACTTAAAGCAGAAGTCCTCAAAATAATTTAATTAACAACAGAGAGCAAGACAACATGTAACAGTGTTAATTTTGTTAACGCAAACTAAGCTAAGCTATGCTTATCGGCTACTTTTTGAACTTTCATTAAACACTTACTGTGACTTTATCAGCAAGTGATAATGTTCAAGAAAAATATTACAGGTGGTTTCAAAATCATACAGTATGACTACATCGACGGTACACAACAAATCCGGGTTGAAATCAGCAGCAGGAGAGCTAGTTAGCTGTTAGCTAGTTGGTAAACGAATGTTCCATTGAGTAGCATTATGGTGCATTCATGCCCTCTTCATTAAACATTATTATATATTTAAAAATATCATGTGTACAATCCAGTCTTGTGAAATGTAGTTTTTGGCGAAAAACTTGGATTAAAAACAGCTGTTGTAAGGAGATGTTTTCACAGCAGTTTCAGATATTATTAGAATATTAGAGTGTATGTTGAAGTACATGGAACATATTGTTTTTTCTTAATGTTTCACAGTTCATTTCAATCATTACATTTCACTGGTATTGACCATACATTTTCTGGTATCATGTCACCCTGTGTCTAACCTCTAACTAGCATATCTACTGGATGTGATTGGTTGTGGTCTGAAGTCTGTTCACCTGTACATAGCTAAGTTAAACCACAGGAGGCAAAAACACATTTTGTTCAGAGGGTGTTGAAGTACTCTTCACTGATAAATGTTTAAGTAACTAGCATGTGCTTGTGTATCAGTTGTTTTCTGATTTTGTGTGTGTCATGACAGTATCATAGTTTTTGTGAGAGACAAACAGAAAAGCTGTGAGTGTGTGCGGTCCTGCTAGTGTACTGCTTCAACACCCTGAACAGTGTAAAATGGCCCTCAGTGGAACAAGCCTCCACACTGCCTATCACTCCATTACCAGCCACGCCGCTTGACTCAGGCCAATGTGCAAAACAGCTGTGGAAAAGGCCTCATGCCTTTTCTTTAATAGAGTGTCCCCTTAGAAATGTTTTTCCAACTCTCCCCATTTTTATCAGAAGTACAGAAATACCCACCCACTTCTGTCATGTAAGATTGGTTCACCTCCAAGTATGACATGATGGAGCTCATCTGGATTGAGTTAGGGTGGGGCACCCTGTGGAGATAGGGTGGACGGGAATGTCATTACTGAATCGATAAACCCTCGTTAGCAGCTTGGGCTCACAGTGTGCAACAAACATTCGACCCTCAGGATGCAGGTAGTGTTCACAGGGAGCCTCTGTACCATGACGGTGCTCCATTTTGCCTTCGGGAAGTGTCCACTTCCACCCTTTCACCCCGCCCCCGCTCCTGTTTCTTGTATGTTATATGTGTATCACATGTTGCACAAATTTCAACTCCATTAAAGTTCTCTCTGCTTCTTCCTGTAAAGCACAGATCATTGTAACAAGGAGCAGCAGATTTGGTCATCTCCAGTATTTGGGGGTTATTAGCTAGATGACACACACAATTACTCACAGCTATTATATATTTGGAACTGATTTGACTTTCTTTCAAAACTAATTTGAAATCTTTACTTACTGACTGCCCTAACGCCCGAATAATCCTTGAACATTTACAGTAACTTTCCTTTGTACAGTCCCAGCCTCCCCTGTCTGTCTGTGTTCACACACTAAACATGCTCTTCAGTCTCGTTCAACACAGCCAATAGAAACAGCTCCTGAGCCATGTGCTGCAGCTTGTGTGCTAAGGTAATTCAGAGTAATTGGTTGCACATTACAGAAGCAAAATCTCTGATGAGAGTCTCTGTGAAACAGTGTCAAGTAATGGGAAGCAGCAGAGAGCAGTAAACAAAATATAAGCGAGGAGAAGTGATCAAAAGAAGACAAATGTGCCTTCATAGCACAACAGGCTACGGTGAGCATTTTTCCGTAAAATCTGACAAATATAATCATGTCAGAGGAGATCAGTTTTGGTAACTCTATACTCTACAACTTCATGTGAAAATGTATGCAGCATTTTGTCTTCCTAGTATTTGACTGGATGTTATAAAGTGAAGGTTTATTGTTGTAATAACATATTGGGGAGTATATGAACCCATTTCTTATTTTCCTCTATATTTTATTTAATAGATTAGGAAATAGAAGCACCAGTGGTTCCTACTTTCGGCCAGTTAGTTGAGGTATTGTATTCGCTGCACAGAAAAGTGTAAAATCTTTGGGATATTATCAGTCATCAAATTGTGTTGTCTTTCTCAGCTTTCTAAATATTTCTTTAATGACATTTATGTAAAATACACATTTTCAACTTTATTTAACACGAAACGTATGCACGTAAGAGAAGGTTTACATGTATCAGATTTACAAGGCCGGTCCAGCCAGTATCTTTTTCTTAGTGGTTTGTTGGTCAGTCTTTTCCTGTTGGTCAGTCTTTTCTTGGTTCTTATTGGCGCTGCATCTGGGATTTAATTATGAAAAGATTTCCATAAAAAAAAAATGTAATCTCTCCAGCCAGGTGATGATTTCTCATAATTGGCCATAGTTCATTTGATTTACGTAATAAAAGGAGATTCGTGAGGAAACCTCATCCCTCAGCATCTTCTCCTAATTTCAACCCTCTGTTGGCTATTTATTGCAGATCTTAGTCCTTGTAACCATTTATGCAAGCAGACGTAAAAGCATAGCTGACATAGCTGACCTTTTTTCTTAAGTCTTGTTTGATTACATGAGAAAGGTTCTAATGAGAGACATCAGGCTTGTTTTTCAGTTGTTCTTTTGCATGTCAAACACTCGGGACCATCAGGCCCTCTCTCCCAGCCGGTCTTTGATGCCAGCGCAGAGCAATCAGACTAATTGGCCATGGCAACACTGATGAAACATTTCAGAAGGAGAGAAGGAGAAAAACACAGGCTTGGAAAACTGAATCAATATCATTAATCACAGACAGGAATCTGCTATTAATGGTGTCTGTTTTCTATTAGAGGCCGAACACAGACATTAGCACAGGGATGGGGATTATTTGGCCATTGCTGTGACCCCGGCTGCCTTCACAGAGACCAGACACTAAAGTTCAAAGCAGAGCGTGCAGCAGAGTTCGCAGTTGTCATCAACCAAAAAACAAAACAGCCTCATCTCTATCCGTCAAGGTTACAGGGGATATTACAACACACACTTGCAGGTGCAACCGCAAAAATAAAGATTTGAATAACAAAGGGGCATAAATGCAATTTTATATCCGTAGTATGTATCAGGAGGAGATATGTGTCTTCATAGGCTTTAGACACAGCATAAGTTCTTTCTTTGAAGGGCAGACAATATCAAAACAGACATAATCATCCTCCTTTAAACAAGGCTGTCTGGACAGCTGTGAGAGTTGCTGTTTGTTGTTTAACCGGGTCATTATAAGTTATGGCTTTGAGTCAGGACCTTGAGTTGCACAAAGTCCACTGTGTAGGATTTAGTGGTATCAAGGGCTGATGTTGCAGATGGCAACCAACTGTGTATCCAAGCGTGTAGAGATCCATGGGGGGCTTCAGGTGATTTAAAAATGCACGTGTTTGGTTTGTCCAGATGCTTACTTGGTCTGTCTGTTGATCGTTCTAGAAATGTGGACCTACCTCGGGTTGGCAATAATGCTACTACATCGATAAAAGTTAACCTAAACAGTGAGGTTGAGAAGCAGAAAACCAATGGAATGAACTCAGAGATGCTAAGAAGTTCTCTATAGCCGAGGGGAACCATAGATTCTCTGGCGTTTCATGACTACGAGCAACCGCTTTCACATACAAAAAGTCATATGATCCATTGTAAATATGAAAATATTGATTATAGCAGCTTTAATATCCTTTTACTGCTCTCACATTGAAAGTAATGATTTATGATATATGATTCCAATAAATAAGTACCAGGTCTTGTATAAGAGCATGGGCAAGAGTGTGAAAAAAGCAAAACTCATGAACATGAAAGATCCAGCACTGCTCTGAGCCAGCGTGGAACATGAAAGGCCCTTCACAAGCTGGTCGGGACTTTATGAGAACCCGGCAGACCAGTAAGCCAGCCTGGCCTCCAGTAACACACACACACACACACACACACACACACACACACACACACACACACACACATACACATACACATACACATACACATACACATACACATACACATACACACACACACACACACACCAGTACATCAGTGGCCGTTCATCTACCAGAAAACAGACATTCCTCAATGAGCATGCTTAACCAAAAAGAACTATGAGAAAACTACCTCAAGTGGAAAGTTTGTTATGCTAATGTGTTGAGGGACTGCAGGGGGAAGTGTCAAGAGTGAAGGTTGTATGGCTGCGAGGGCTAAATAGTTAGGCTGCCGTCCCAGCTCATGGCTTCAGCGCTGGTGCAGTGTGTGCCTGTTACTCGCCAGAGGGTGGGAAGAAGTAGTGGGGTACACAGGAGCAGAACCAAACCCCTCCTCCCTCTCAGTCGCTTTCTCTTTTCCTCTCCTCCCTTTGCAACCCCTGACTTTGATGTAGCGCTCCTGCTAATGCCATATTTTTCTTGGCTATTGAATCCGAATGGAAAGTACAATGTAACAAAGTCCTTGTTGCTGCCCAAGTGCCTAGATTTAACTTTTTATGTGACTTTAAAGGATGGAGGGACTATTTGGAGGTGACACTGGCACTCTAATTCCTCTGTAATCCCCAACTCAACACAGAGCTCTTTTGCAAATGAGAAGTCTCTTCCACACGCTATTTAATAAAGGAGCTCCCCTTTGTGTGGAGGTAGTGACATCACCACTACAAGACCTGTCCATTACCAGCCACCTGATGACATGCGGGTGAGTTGAATTTGTAGTCATGGAGATGGTAACAGTGCTATATATACAATGCATGTATCTGAGGCTGTGGGATTTTACAATATAGTACAATTATTCGACTTAAATTGAGCACAAATGCATATATTCTACATCAGGGTGAATCTCCAAAACTATAACTGATGTAACCAAAAATCTGCTGAAGGTTAGCTGAAGGAAAACACCAGAAGTGTAATTATTTTAAGCCTGATTTCAATTCAGGCCAGACGTTGAACAGTTGCTCATAATATTAACCTTACATGACTATCCAACAGAAACATATTTCGACTTGTTAAGTCATGTTACCCACCAATGAATCATTCACGCACATTAACAAGTATTTGTGCTCGCACTTTTTTCGACAGTGATTACTTATGTTGTCAAATTCATAATAGTCTCTTGAATGACATGCCATAGTATGCGTTGGGCTCACTGTAGGTGTCGTCCAGTGTGTACAGTGGGAACTTCACGGACTGGATGAGGATTTACACTCTCGCTGAGCCCCAAGGGACCCCGACTACGGTTCTGTTTGGACCCAGGAGAATCTCTTTCCAGGCAGCTGTCGGTCTGGCCGGTGGCTCCTGACAGCAGTGAGACTGTAACACTGGATCCAATGCAGGGGAGACAAAGTCAGCTGCCAGGGTTTACATGACACTGCCAATGGAAAGATGGAGCGTTTAAAATACATCAGTGGAAAGACCTTCTATGAAACCAGCTTTCCCCTACTGATAAAAGAGGTTGTTGACAAAAAAAGCTCTTAGCACGTACTGGCAAGTATTGGATGATCTGACTCACTCATTAATTTATACATTTCCAGTGGCATTGTTAATCAAAGTGATGGAAGGTCTTCATTTAGAATCCTCTGTCCTGGTAACGGTTATGTTTTATAACATAATCACTTGTGTAAATTGCAGCTCATTCAGTCCACTCTGGTCCTGAAATGTGGAGTTTTTGGTTATTTCTCTTAATATTTATTAGAAAAGTTTGGATTGCAATAATATCTGGTACAGACATTCATGTTCCTCATAGGATGAATTGTATTAACTCTGGTAATTCTGCAACTTTTCATTTAGCACCATCAACAGGTGAAAACCTCAATTTGTAAAAAAACATTTATTTATGAGCAAATACCAGCAACAAGTATTCCCTCAAATGTGCATTGTGTGTAGTGCTAATAAGCTAATGTGAGCTTGCTATAGAACACAATGTCGAACATTGTAAACATTAAGCCTGCTAAGCATCAGAATTAAATAAATGTCACTGTGAGCATGTTGACATTAAACTCAAACCACTGCTGTGCCAGAGCCACTAGCATGGCTGTAGACTTTCTGTCTTCCAATTTCACCACCTCTATATTTTTTATACAAAACCTACCTGAATCTACCAGAATGCACTCTTTGTTTCCATGGGGAAAAAGTCTCAAAATCCAGAAACTGCTCAAAATGAAACAACAACTTGCCGTTTATAATGGCAACGAAGAGGTTTTTGTTGGTATTCATTTCAATCATCACCACTGGAACTTCAGGCGTGATCTGGAGTTGTAGAAATTGAGAGGAAATTTCTTGCAATAACTTGCAAGACACATGGTTTATGTATTATTTTTCTATTTTTATAAGCACTGTCAGCTAATGAAGTGTTCCTGCTGGCATATGCACTGATTTGAGTTGATTTATTCAGCTGCTTCTCCGTCTGTCTGTCTGTTCGCTGTCTGTCTATCTGCCTGTCTGCCTGTCTGCCTGCATTTCAAAGGTATGTATCAGATACAGCGGCCTGTCCAGGTTTCTTGGGGGTGCAGACAAGTTCAACAACATGTGCTATGACTACCAACCAGCCCCCTGCGGCTCCAGACTGCATCTGTTACATTCCTGGCAAAATATGACAAAACAGTCACCCCATTTGTTTTGGTAACCCCGAGCATCAAAAAATGTTGAGCTTTTGTGGTTTACAACTCTAGGCCACCTTTGGTTACCTTTTCTCCCAGTGCTAACGCTGACTGGATCCTAACTCAATAAGCCACTTTCAACCCCCATATACTTTCTATTAGCTCCTTATAGCTGGATCTTTCTTTGTCAGCACCCCCCACATTCACGCATCTCCTTAATCTCTTCTACCTATGCTTTGTTTACCCTCCTGTCTGCTGCTCCTTGCCCTCATTACTCCCCAGCCATCTTTTTCTCCATCTCCTCCCACATTCACCTTTCTCTGTTCTATTTATTGCACTCTCTCCGTCTGCCTCTCCTCCTCTGTGTGTTACATTGGAGCATGGAAACAGATTCCCTTAAGTACCTGCTCTGGAATCTCCTCTGCGATGATAACTCCAGACGCTTTCCATGCAGACCTGGGAAAACAGTCAACCCCAAAACTCACATTTTCAGACGGGAAAAGAAAAAAAAACCAAACCATTAAAGTGTTTTTGCAACCTTTGAAATGTAAATTATTGTCACTGGTGGGGTTACCTCTTTTTCTCGAGGCATTCTTCAGAATATTTATGAGCATGTAATGTTGGAAAGCATTCATTTGTGTACGGTTCAAACAGGGTGCTCGTAAATTACCGTAAACTACCATAGCAGGAGACAGATGAGCTGTTGTCACCTAGATGTTCTGTATGCCACATTACTGCTCTGTCAGAGCTCGGTTATTTGCGGACCTGGCTCTTATAGAGTTGTGCACATCTGGTGCCAGAGTGCTGACACTTGACTTAACCTCACAACTCCGGGGCCATGTCCTCAGGTGAGGGTGAGCTCTGCAATATACTGACGCAGTGACGACCATCAAAGGAAGGACAGGTACAACAAAGAACATTTTTGATAATTGCCACATGCATTTTTCTTTATCATTTCTAAAACCTGCTCCTTTTTTGGACATTCTGCCACCGACACCATCACCTTATTTTAATGTATAGTCAATGATTTTTAATACAACTGATGTTTTAATGGACCCAAGTAAGTGGAATAACAAACCACTTTTATTAAGACTGCCACTTTATGATGCAATTTCAATATTTTTGTGTGTATGAATTGTACGTTTTACTGGGTATAGTGAGTGCTATTTTAATCTTATTTGCCAAAGACAAATGTCCCTTATATGTAAATGTAATGGGTAAAACATTATTCTGAATCTGAAAACATAATTCTTAAAGTGTTTGTATGCTTAAATAGTTCCAATTCATTAATCATGACTGACTGATATATAGCTGCTATTCTCTGTGTGTGTATAGGCACATATGAGTGTTTTCATGGGGATGGGTCACAGGCAGCACCCATGGTGGAAGAAGACCGAATTGATCCCATGTGAACCTGAAATGGTTGCATCATAAGGACTGGATCATCAGAACCCAATGAGGCCTCCCCTGTCTAACTCCGTCTATTCCCCGCTGCACCATCATCAGTGAGTAATCTGTTTTCTGAGGCAGTATGGGAAAAAAGGGATGTCCAAATATTCCAGTTATTGCTGTTCTCACTGCCTGCTCCGTCTCCGCTGAGTTTGATATAAGAAATTCATATCCTGCAGCAAAACAACCAAAGGGGGGTGGGGCGGTTTGTACTCATCATCAGTGAAACATTTCCTTGTGTGTGGTTTTGTGTATGTTGTGACTGTGTCTGTGTTTCATGGAAAGATTAGCGTCCTTGAGGGACACTGGAGGCTGGCGTACAATACAAGGCAAACAAGCTTCTAAACCTGTGAGATGATAGACTTTCCAGCTGCCCTCTGTGTCCAGTTGCTGCACTCTTTCCTTTCCCCAGCCTCTGTTTGTATCTCACCAATGGCACTTAACAACCACTTCCTTTTCACTCAGCAAAATAACACATATTGATACAACCAATCGTATTTATGGAAAGTCATTCTGAGGTGATGAAATGTAGTCTAAGTGAAAGCGTTGCCTTTTGTTCTCACTATCTCCGAGGAAAAAAAGGGTTATCTCCAGATCAGATTTTCCATGAGTTATTTTCAGCAACGAAGAGGAGGTTAAGTTTAGACAGACCACAGGCAGTATTTTAGCTTTCAAAAGGGCCCTTGAAGCGACAAAGCTGCTACAATCGCCCTTTGATGTTCCACTCCAAATATTATCATGTGGTTAGACACAATGTATTATTTTATCACTTGGCAAAATGCAATTAATCTGTTTGACGACAAGTGCGGATCAAGAACAATGATCCTGATGAAGTACGTTTTCAGTTTAGATCCTGTCAGCAACAGGGAAAGAAAAGAGCTCCACGTAGGTTGTCAAGGCAGCATGTGATACAGAAATCACCCATGTGTGCGTGACAAGCAGACAGCGTAACAAAATGCCTTTATTAAAACGCGTACAGCATTGGCCATTGAAATTTCCATGATTGTTGAAGACACACAGGTCTCCACCCTTGAGCAGATTTATTTTCACACATGCTGGGTGAGGTGTCTGCAATTCCTCCCCGCCCTGTCATTGTTTGTTCTGCTGTTAAGTGTGAATATGAGCAGAGTCCAGGCAGAAATATAGTCTTGTTTAAGGGCTTCTCCTGCTCCGCTGAGTGCCGTTTGCTGATGTCACACTAACCCAACAGCTTTCCAGACGTCTGTGCTCTGCCGTGTCCATCAGTGGGGTGAGAACCAGACCTTGAGGCTCTGCAGTCTGCCTCAGTCAGAACATTTGGCTGTATGACGTATTAAAAAAGAAAAAAGCATAAAAAGGCATGCATTATTCTCCCTGATTCCAACATGACTTATTCATACATGAATATTGCACCAAAACAAGTTTCTAGATGTCAGTGAAACGCATTGGTGTTAATAGGTTAATGGTCTAATGCATTAAGTCTTTTTCTGTGTTGTGTTAAGTTAAATTGCAAAAGACGTGTGTGACCATGTTCTGTGAAGTCATAGCTGTGTTTTCTTGTACTGGTCTGTCTCTCTAATTATTCCTGTGCTCATTTCTGATTTTTGCACACATACCTTTTGTCTAAATGTGGGCAACCGCTGAACAGCGACTCTTTGATCACCTGGACGCACACCAATGACAATATATGTTAAGATGAATGCAGACTTTCCAATTTGTGCACCATATTGACTTCAAACGGATACACACATTATGAATTCTACCGTCCAGACACTGAGGCATGCAGGGAATGAAATGGAAATCAAAGTTTTGCGGTGTTGCAAAAAAAAAAAAATGGAGACACACTTACAGTCTGCAAAACAAATAATACCTCTATTCCTCTCCCTCACACACACACCTCCCAAATGAATCACCCTCCCAAGTGCTTAGCATCATCAGCATTCCCTGAACCAGCCGTGCACAACTGCATGACATGAGAGTCTCAGGGGTCAAATGAAATGCACACTCTAAGTGCCACTTCATCTTCAAGGCATAACAGCGAGCAGCAGCTCAAGAGCAAACTCAAATAACACCGGATTGCATCTGCCATTGTGCTCCTCTCGCCGGTTGACACGCCTGCATGGTGGCACATAGTGAACCTGGGTCCTTTGGCACTTTTCTGCCGCCACGCATGACTTCTCCTCAAACGGGCTCTCCTCCAGCCCCTACTGTCTGTTTATGTAGACTACCACCAGGGCGGCATGGAATGCACCTCACACACACCTCTGAGACCAGGAGTCTGCCTCAAACTGCTGATATTAGTCGTTTGTGTTTTACTTTTACACGGGAGTAAATGTTTTGATTAAAAAAGCCGTTACTATTTTGCTAGTCACAATGGCTTTGTAGTGGAGGGGTTTGCTGCCGTGCTGATGGATGGATGGCCGCTCCCTGCCTCCAGTGAGCGGTTGAATGAGAGGGGAGCTGTCATCACTCCGCTGCCGACACTGTTGCCTGTAGAGAGGGGAAGACAGAGGGGGGCTGGGGGGGTCAAAGAGAGCAGGAATTGGATGGAGAGCCAGCGACAGACGATGTGTTGAAGTGGGAGAAGATGTCAGGGAAAGGAGCAGGCCTGGAGAATAAGAAGCAGGAACATGTGTGATGGAAGAGAGGAGGTCAGTGTTGGGTGCAGCTCACCTCACACCCCTATCCCAGAAGGCACTGCAGAGGGAGTCTGCATTACGTAAAGGGGGGAGAGCAGGTGGTACTGTGAAGCACGCAAAGCCTCTCTACGACGTCTGTGATCAACTCTCCTGTTGGGCTGTGAGAGTCCACGCTTAAATGCTTCTGTGACTCTGGGGTCTCATGACCAGTTTCACGGCATACAGTAATGGGGAGACTATTACAGCGGTTGTTACGCATTGTGTCAGACGGCCACGTCAGAGGATGACCACATGTTATAAATGTTCAGAACAAAAGGAAGCAGTACCTTTCTCAAGGGCTGGCCAAGGAGTTAATGGTATATATTAAATATAAGATGCACTCTCATTATAAACAGACATCAGTGCTTATAATGACATCAGCCATGTTGGTCTTCCCGGCATATGATTAGTTCTTTTTTTGTCTTACAAAGACAACTGTGAACGATAAAAACACCAGTCTGTGTTGTAACCAGTCTAATTACCGGTCTAATTGGACACCTTGATGTTCAAACAATCTCCATCTGCTTTTGATTTGCTTTCAGATTTAAAAACTTGCATAGTGGGATGAACACTGCTAATGAGTTCACATTAACCTAACACTTGACTTTAACCTATTAATGTTCACATTTAAGATTCTCCGAAAGGCAATTTTAAAAGGTGTGTTGTAACTGCTAGGATGATGTGGCTGCAAGGATGCAAATTATTGGTCTCACAGTGCCTCCCATTGGTGACTGCTGCAAAGTGCATGGGCTGTTGATGCTGTTTTACCCCAAAATGTGTTAAAGTTCATTTTAATTGAACACAGACATTAACCAAGATATTAAATAGTGCACGTAGATGCTTTGTAATGTGTTTTGTTCAAAGTTTTTCTTAGTTTGCCACTATAATCCTTATTGAATTAAAAGTAGTGTGATATAATTGGGTAGTCGGTGATAGTTTGACATTACAGACCATAACAAACCCATGAGACAGGACAACCTAACACGGGAATTCCAGCTAATTCCAGTGAAATAATTCACAGCTCAGCCAGAGTAAGACGTTGTTGGCAAATGTCTAACAGAGTGAGAGAACTGGCATATGTCACTATCTGGAGGGAGCATCTTGTTATAAACCTCAAATGGCACTGAGCAAACAACTTTTTTTCTCTTTAACAGTACATGTAATCAATCGTGCCTTTACCATTATTAGCTTCAGTGTTTAGGGGAGGGGGCTATAAGATAGGGGAGTCATGGGGGGGGGGGAACCTGACACCCTGCAGACAGTAACACACAATCCTTTTTACCTCCTCTGAGAACACCTACAGAATCCATCACAACTTCCAGAACGTTCTGAGCAAAGAGGCTCACACTAAGGCAACCAGTGGGACGGCAGCCGCTACCCACAATACACACCTTTTACAAGCTGATCTGCACTACTGCATTATATGATACTGCTCACACAGTCCATATATGATGATTATACTCAAGTTGGACATTTTTCTTGTGTCACAACAGCTCCTTTTTCAACATCAAAAAAAGGCTTTTTCTTTAAATGTTCCTTTAAATTCATCATGTTACTGTTTGTTTCAATGCGACAAATAAATCATTATAATTAAACCCAGTCAGATCTAAAAATGTAACTAAGTCTGTACATTTTGGAAGTTACAGGTGGAAATAATGAAATGCAGTATTATCACTTTAACATAAAATAAGAAATCAGCTATGATGATGTAATTCACAGAGTCTTTTATTGTAGAAGGTGAACATCAATCTTTAACTTAAAAATAAAACAGCACTGCAATGACTTTTACTCAAAGAATGTTAATCCAATTTTGCTCTTGGGAGGGCAAACAATTGTGTGTGTGTGTGTGTGTGTGTGTGTGTGTGTGTGTGTGTGTGTGTGTGTGTGTGTGTGTGTGTGTGTGTGTGTGTGTGTGTGTGTGTGTGTGGTGTGTGTGTGTGTGTGTGTGTGTGTGTGTGTGTGTGTGTGTGTGTGTGTGTGTGTGTGTGTGTGTGTGTGTGTGTGTGTGTGTGTGTGTGTGTGTGTGTGTGTGTGTGTGTGTGTGTGTGTGTGACTTACAAATTAGGCACACAGAATAAACAAGAGCGCTTATTTGAAAAGGTTCTGTTAAAGCTAGTTATTGCTTGTCGTCAAGTCTCTATCCCCTCGTTTTCTGTCAGCCCTCTGCTTTACACTATCTGATAAATGGTGAGTTTGTTAATGCTCCAATGTGCTGGACCATACAGGACTCATGTCAAGTTGAGTGGCTGAAGCTTTGGCTGTGGAGCAGGTTGTCCAATATTTGTTGAGGTGTTAGTTCAAACCCATGCCGGCCACATGGCAAAGTACTCCTGAGCAAGACACTGATACCCACATTGCTCCCAATGTACACCATGTATGCGTGGGAATAAAACTTAAACTGCCTTGTTGAGAAAAATTGTCTGCCAAATGAATGTAATGTAATGCCGCTGTACTTACAACTTCACTGGAAGACTAGGCACACATTCAAGAAATAATCCATAGGATTTTACATGTAAGATCTTGCTTTCCTGGTTGGAGAAAGTAATACCAGATCTCATATAGCAAACGTAAATCTTTATACATTTGGGACTATATGTAAAGTCTGCATGCCAGTGCCATGGAGTAAAATAAACGTCCACCTGTAATTAAGGTTGAGTCAAACTATTTAATGTCTACGACAAAATGTAAACTGATTGATGGACCAGAATGCAGGTAGGCTACTGACGATCAGGACTGATGTTGGTAAAACATTGAAGTTAAAGTTTTGTTTTTTATTTTGTCTTTTTTCTTTTGCATATCGTTTTCCGGTAGGGAAATCAGTGCACCTTTCTTGAAATGAAGTACCAGGGTTACATAAAGATATAACAGTAAAAGTTGTATTACTGTCAAAATCATTATGCAAGTCTCGATAATCAGATGAGAGGATTCAGGTCTAGCTCCCGGAGTGCGGTGAATCGCTCGCAGATCTCACTGATGGATGATTCCCAGGGATGGTAGTCAAGCGCAGATCGGGAGAGAGACTAGTCGAACATGGCTCTCTCCAGAGGCTTGAGATGTTGTCAAAGGGTTTTCTCCTGGATACCTGTCCTTATAATAGCCGCAGTGATGTTGTGGTCATACTACGCCTACGTATTTGAGCTATGTCTTTGTAAGTATGACAGTCCGTTTGTTGTGTTTCTTAGTATTTCATTGTGTACATCGCAGATTGTCGCACAGCAGTGTTGACAAAATTAAAAGCCAGAGCAGGAGCTAGCAAAATAGGCGGAAGTGGTTTACGGTGTGTGCCTTAAGGTTATATGTAGCTATAAAACATAACGTGAATACTTAATTTAATTTCTTATTTCTTATTGCCACCAAGAGGTTAGTGTTAAAACTGGCTGTTGCTGCGTCTCCTAGCTGCCTGTCAGTCGGGCTAGTCGAGTTAGCCGGTAAATCCTGTTCCTATTTTGAATTGTAAACTATTAGGGGCAATGTCAGGCAAAATTGTTGCTAATCTCTGGCACCCAGCTTCTGTTTTCTCATGCCATGTTCTTGTTTTTACAGTTACACTAACCAACACACTGGAGAAAGGTGAGTTACGTACACATGTTTGTGCTACAATCAATGTGCGCTGCTATAAAATACATTACGTTTATTGTATTGTTTTGTACATTGTTGTGACTTGTTTGTGTTTGCAGTGGCCTATCTACTGGTATTTCATGTTTGCTTTGTGATGTTCTCCTGGACCTACTGGAAGTCCATTTTTACCCCTCCTGCCTCACCATGCAAAAAGGTATCCTGACCAGTTAAAGCTGCCAGGATGAACATCCAGCTAGGATTTATTTGACCATTTATCAAGTCTGTAATATAAATGTGATAATGATGCATGTTTGTGGCTTTAGTTTCAGCTGTCATACTCGGACAAGCAAAGATACGAATTTGAAGAGAGACCAGATGCTCAGAAACAAATCCTGGTTGAGATTGCAAAGAAACTGCCCATCTTCAGTCGAGCTCATTCTGGAGGTAACTTGTGCTTTCATTTAATTCACATTTTTTCTTCTGCAGTAATATAATTTCATATGATATTAACCCCTTCTGTGCCGTATGTCAAAACAGGATTCACAAGGCAGGTATTTTAGGCACAGTCAGCTCGCACATAATCTTGTGTGCGTTGAAAATAAGTAGTCTAGGGAAATTAGGCCCCATCCAAAGTAATCAGCCAATGCATCTCTTTCATTAGTGCTGATTGCTAAGACTAAGTTGTAGACTACAGGAAGCAAGTGAAGGGTACGCTCAGCTCAAATGTCCTTCATTCAACTGGCCATCCTGTTGTCTCTAGCTATCAGGTTCTGCGACCGCTGCCAGGTTCTGAAGCCTGACCGCTGTCACCACTGCTCGGTTTGTGAAACGTAAGTCACTCTTTCCTCCTCAATTCATTCAACTAGAGAGATTACAAGAGGCAAGATTATATTTGTTGGCCGTGGACTGTGGTGGTAATTAGAAGGTGTTGCTTTGTTGGCACACAATCTCTCAGAGAAAATATCCTGATGATCAATTACTGTAGATCAAATGCTTACCAAAAGGCATCAGTAAAACAACAGAAAACTGGTAAAGAAGGTTGCATCAAAAGTATGATCTTTATGATTTCGGAAATTGTATTTAAGGTACTAATTGCTTAAGCTGCAATGCTGTCAAAATGATATGCATTAAAACAATATTTTTCTTTCAAAGATGTGTATTGAAGATGGACCATCACTGTCCCTGGTAAGTAACTTTTGCCTGTATTTCCCTATTTTTGAGGAATGTATGTAGCATTGTTTGCTCTGACAGCATCATTTATTTTTATTTTAGGGTGAACAACTGTGTGGGCTTTGCCAACTACAAGTTTTTCCTGCTTTTCCTGGCCTACTCCATGGTGTATTGTGTATTCATTGCAGCTACAGTCTTTCAGTATTTCCTTAAATTCTGGGTGGTGAGTGTCATAAATCTAAATTATCACTGGTGATCATAATGGAGTCATATTACATATTTGTGTTGCACACAGTCAGCACTACTGCAATTCCACAAGAACAGATAACCAAGTGTATTGAGTCAAACTTTTTTAAGCCCATTTTCTCAAGTTTCTCGTTCTCCTGTTTCTCTCTTCCAGGGGGACTTGCCAAATGGACCTGCAAAGTTCCATGTCCTCTTCCTCATGTTTGTGGCGCTCATGTTCTTCGTCAGTCTCATGTTCCTCTTTGGCTACCACTGTTGGTTGGTCTCCAAGAACCGATCCACTTTAGGTGAGGATTAACATATTTATTGGAGAATGGAACCCCTTTAGATCCTTCTCATGAAGCTGCTCTCACCATCTCATAAATGTAGGAGCTTTGTTAAAATAGATATTTGGATAATGGAGAATTTAAACCACTTTCTGATTCTTTTTCCTTTTCTTAGAGGCTTTCACAGCTCCAGTTTTTGTCAGTGGACCAGACAGAAATGGCTTTAATGTTGGCATACGTAGAAACCTGCAGCAAGTGTTTGGAGAGGATCGAAGGCTGTGGTTCATCCCGGTTTTCACTGGGTGAGTTTGTTGGCATGAGGAAACAAGTTAGGATGCATAATTAGTTTACTTAAGACGCTTTTCTATAAATGTTTTGAATTTGGGCTATGAAAGAAATGTGCAGTAAAATAAAATATAGTTATAGCGAACAATAATATCAAACAACATACAGGTAACTTTAGTTGAAATAATCAATTATATATTTGGATAGTTTATAGGAGGGATAATATGAATTAGTTGTAAAAACCACTTGGGATTCTGTGGAGAGTCAGTCCGCAGAATCAAAGTTGTTTTTACATGTAGCAGCATTTAATTTTCTTACATTTTCTATGAAGGATTGGATCAGTTAATGGAGTGATGGCCACGGCTCCTAACTAACTTCTCTTTTCTTTTGCACACTGTAAACGTCAGCCAAGGGAACGGCCACTACTTCCCCTTGAAGAATCGGAGTTCTGAGTCCCACAACCCCTTATTAGCTAATGAGGACCTGTGGGAGGAGTCTGATGATGGCTCTGAGGGAAGCCTGGGTGAGTCACTTTAACTTTGTCATATCATATTTCCACATTATCTTTCCAATTCCCAGAATACAAACTGCATTTTAAAATCCTAAAATTGATATCAGTCACTTTTTGCATTCATTGCGTGTACCGATGTTTTATATAATTTTAGTGTGTCAAGCTTTAGTAAATGTGCAAATATAACAAGTTATGCATCAAAAATGGTTTTCAAATGTTTCTACATAAGTCTAAATAGTTAGTCCCTGTAATGGCCAAAACTCAGATTTCCAGTCACAGTAATGGGCACACGACTAAAAACTAAGTATTTCTGTATAAAGTCACCTTCCAGTACCTACCATAAATGGTAAATAACACACACTTTGTCACCTTGGAGATGTGATTGTTAAACAAACCAGAAACAAATATGTTTGTGCTCAAACTTGGAGGCCCAAATATTCCCCTGCACAGCAGTTTGCATTCCAACCAAACTGTTCTGCCCCACCTGGTGGTCACAGGCCATGTTGACTAGTGTATCCACGCTGAAATCTCTTCTTTTTTCTTCTTCTTTCATTCTAGTTGAGGACCATGACCCTTCTGTTACCATAGAGATGGAGGAATAGTAATGTAAAGTAAGGACAAAATACACTGGTACAGAGGACGTAGATTCATATCACACACACTGTGGCAAACGCATTCCATATCATGTGGACCTTCAGACACTGAAAAAATCCTGAAGGAGGCCAAACGTGTGGATTAAAAGCTGCATTTGCATTGTTATTGCCACTTGTCCCCATGTGTTTTACATATTGATGAACAGAGGAACTCAATGGACAACCAGTAGTTTCACCTCTCCTCTCAGCAGTACAGCAGGATCAGTTTGGTTCAGACCAAAACTTGTCAAATATTACCTTGTATACAAAAAGACGGCTGTATTTATTACCATGGGTCGTATATATATATATATATATATTTCCCTCTGGTTGTTCATCACAAAGCAATGGCCTCTGTGGGATTATAAATAAGTGTTAATTGGGGAGCTTCTGTACTGCTTTACATGCCTGTGTTATTGTTGGGTCGTGGGTTTACAGTGTCTGTGCTGGGTGGGTGGGGGGCTCTAACTTAACACCTATGATGCTGCAGAGGTCTCTTGTAGTGATTCAGTTGTCTGGCCTCTACCAGTTTGAGCTTTGCAGAATATTAACATGATATCTTACTTTTTTTTTTATGCAAATAAGAGTATTATATTACCTGACTTAACCTCCGCCTTATTAATATATTCATTTTTGTGTTTTTCGGACTCCTTTTCTTCTAAGAATGTATTCAGCTCCCTGCTTGTGAATAGACTGTGCCAACGTTTCAGGCACCTATTTACGAGAAAACTCATATTGTGCTTAAGTAGAGAATCTCAGCATTAATATTATTTGATAAATATGCCATTATTGATGTCTGATCAGACTGGTAAGGGTATTAAAAACTAAACTACCGTATATTTGAAGTGTTAATTCACTGTTACAGCTCAATATGTATTATGGCAAACGTAATATGTTCAAAATTCTAAAGTGTATCGTGTATCATTGCTTACATTATGTTGGATACATTGCTCTAAAGAAATCGAGTGATGGGTTTGAGTCCAATGCCGGGGATGAGCATACAAAACAAACTGTGATAGACTTTTTATTTAAAAACAATCACAATCTTTCTACCATACCAGCCTTCCCTAGTGCAGTAACACTTCTGTGTGGAAGTTATAGGAAAGTGAAATTAACTTTCATCATGGGTACAACATAATTTATAGGTTCTATGTCTGCTTGGACTTTTGATCTCTTGAAACATGCAGATAAGTGTACATATATATATAACGACTGGTCCTCATCCACTGGTTGGTAGAGGAACGCGATCTTCTGCAATGTGATGTTCCAAATGGTTTTCTACATGCGTTAATGTATTTTGAAATTTTAATAGTAATGGAACAGATCCTCCTGGTGGAAACTGTTGGTTTATGGTATTTATTGTGTATTTATATTTAGCCAGCAAACTTAGTTAAAAAAACTTCTGTTAGTGAGTACGTCCGTTTTAGTACAATTCAAAAGTTTGGCCTTTATCAAACCTTGATACTGTTTGATCTTGACACTTTAACTTGCTTCATCATATCTGTTTTACTACTATGTTGGGAAAGCCAAATAAAATGCTGCTCATATCTGAGAAATTCACAATATAACATACATTATATGAGGTACAACTCATTGTCTGAAAGCATGTATAAACTCTAGGAAAGATGTGGATGTTGAGTGTTTCATGTCGTCTCGTGTCTATTTATTGTTATAATCTTCGGTTTTTCTTCCTGTGTATTGAGTTTACTGATTCATTACTGCTGCAGGCAGTGTCTGTATATTTTGCTCCATCAAGTGACTCTTCAAATAAACTATTGAAGCAATTTGCTTTTATCAAATAGGATACGTGGCATTTATAAGATGACAAATGATACGCAGTTTGCAGACAGAGTTCAATACTGCTAGAGCAGATGCAGTGTGGTCCCTTTATTTTTTATTTTGTATAGTATGTGATTGTGGCACTTCCTTATTTCAACACCTCTAAACCATTGAAAGTACTGAAACTGTTTCATTTGTCTTTTAACAAATATAAATTCTTTATTTTGCATCGGTTGTTGTAACATGCAAAATAAAATGATCCAAGCTGAACTCTTTATACAGTTCACTGATGTTCTCTTTCTTTAGCATGAGGATACACAGCAAGAAATAAATACAATCGCTCAGATTGATCATTTTGTATCAGTTTAGGAACTTTGGAGATAGAGCAGCATTATTTGGCACAACAAGGAGAACATGAGAAACATTTAAATAAACAAGACAAAATATACTCAAAACTATTTGTAGGTCATGTTCCTCATGTTGTCTCCGGTTCAGTCAGTGCCAAAGTACCTCTGGCCAAAATGTGTCGGAGCCACCGGGTGGACCTCCGTGGTCAAGATGGTGATATCAGGGAACTCCTGGATTATAGATTTGGCTCCTAAGAAAAAAAAGTCAAATGTATTACATTAATACAAGACAAACCTGAGAAACTAACAGCAAAGGTCAAACTTATAATCTTTTTGTTTTTTAAGGTTTTATGGGCCAGAGTAGCTTTTATTTTAGAGTGACGGTGTTGAAAGGGGGAGACGGAGGGGAGGACAAGCATACATGCATTTACCATTTATTTGTAGCCAGAGGACTAATCCTGACTTTTGTGATTTCCTCAAATGCTGCACAGCATTGCCAAATGTATTTAAATTGATATTAAAATGCTGTAAATGTCATAACGAACAAAGAGAATTGCCAAAAAACATTTTACCCTGAGCCACAGCTAGCAGTATGGTTCACACAACAGGTCTCTCATAAAACAAAAAAAGGTTGCCTATTTTTCAGCAGCTCCTAAACATTGAATAAGACTCCCAAAAGCACATTTGCAGTTAGTCTGAAAACATATTCGACTAGGGAATCATATCTATTTGAGTATAAAAATAAATAATTCTAAAGGTCATTGCGCCAATTCCTTGGGCATGCTACATTACCCTCTCAGTATATTAACAGTAGGATTGGCTAATATGTTATGTTAACATGCACTTCTTTCTTTGTGTGTATATTTTGGCCTTATGTAGAACCAAAGCTCACAAGGGTTAAACATAACAAAATGTCCTGAAAACGACAAATATCCACATTACTGTAAATGCCATTATAATCAGGCAAGTAGTAATTTGGGAGAACTACCGCTAGACCTATTTGTGGTCTAATTTAAAAAAGATCTGCTGCTCTGCTCACTCATACGGCTGCGTCAGATCAGCAGTGCCACCAAACTGCATTGTGGTTACCAGCAGTATAATGATGCAGCAGGAGAGAAGGATGGAGGAAAAACTGTGTGATCTGGTGGGTAAACAAAAGTAAATTGGTGGTAAGCTGCAGTTGCAGTGAACTGGCAGTGGTAGCATACCGTGAGGCGTGGAGAAAAGGCTGAGGAGGATAATATGTCTGGGCTGGACTCCGTGCTCGATCAGCACTCTCACCGCCTCGATCACAGTGTTGCCGGTACCTGCAGACACAGAAAATGTAGGGTTTAACGGCGGCGGATATTCAAATGTTTACAATGTCATTTTAGTTTCAGAAACAATGTGTAAATTGAAGCTAACACAATGTAATGTTATTGCTATTTTTGTGTGCACTTGTTATTTTATAATCACCAGCAGGGGAGGGGTTTTGTCCTGTATTTTGAAATTGACAAATATAAAAATAACTTGGTATTAAATACAAAAGACTCTCTTAAATTGAAACATGCTCGATCAATCAACTGTACATTGTATCTGTATCATAATGCCACATGATAACATAAAAAGAAGGACATGAACAAAACTAGGGGGCTTCTCCCAAGTACAGCACTTGTACATACAATGAATAAACACAATTAAAAACGTCAAAATATACAGTAAACAATGTTTCCTTGTGTAAGGGTTAGAATCTGGCTGTTGGCAAGTAACTGCTGCATTATGTTAGCATCTCCTCTCTAGGTACTGAGTCTGAGCACTATGCAGCATTTCATTCCTGACCCTGTTATCTGCATCAGTGTAACCATATGTTCTGACATAATAAAACATACATTCAACCTGGATTAGTGGCCATCATTTTAGCATAAAAATGCTGCTTTCTGACATTGGGAAACCAGGGCTATTAAGATCCTATTTTTGTTGGCTCATTATGCTATTCAGCAGCTTGGTGGCTATCTCCCGGGCAGTGTATAATTTCCCCCGTAAGAGCTATAATTATCAGAACAGTGTGAATGGGCTGGTATGATGTGGAAATGCAGAGACTTGCCGGTGAAGGTCAACTCAAGGGAGATTTCTCAAAATGAATAAATACATGAAACCGTTTTTACATTTGCACAAAAATGGACATCTCTTGACATTTATGTGCTGCTGAGGGCGGTTAACGGGAGTCATCATCAGTGAGATTAACTGCGCTCAGCCCTGTGTTACTTACTAAGGATAGGGTACATGAGCAGCACTTTTCTTCTGTACACATCAGGGGGGAACTTGGCATAGAAGACCTTGGCTTTCTGTGTCTCCTCATCACTCTGGATGAGGATCTTGCCAATGCGGATGGAGCGGCAGCAGTCCCGGAGACCCTGCTCCATGGCCTCACCTGTGGGGAGACACATAATGCATCTTGCTCAGAGGATGTTGTTCATTTTGATGAATTTATTGATTTAGAGCCAGTGGGCCAGCATTCATTTCACAATATGTGATGTGTATAACCCAAGTCCAACTCAATTTTGAAGGCCCTCTTTTCATAATACTGTATGAAATCACAATACTTACAGTAGTGCAGATTTCACTCCGTTCATCTCGGCTCTGCAAGTGCGATTGTCAAGTAGGCAAAATGAACAACACTGATGAAAATCAAAAATGTGTCTAAATTGTGTATGTCTCACAAACTACACTGTGTGCTTATGTCTCTACAAAAATGCACCTTTAAAACATTATTTACATCAATGCGTGCTGCCTATAAAGAACAAAAAAGTACAGTAGCCGTAAGTTCCTATTTTTCTGGAATAATGTTAAAAAAAAAAATAGGACATCCTGTATTCTGATACGTAATTAAGTATGAATGTTGACGTGTCAAGATGCCAGCGCTGTGTAGACTAGATAGAAAACAATAGGTGCATGTGTTTCGATCTGCGTCATACACTGCTAATGTGTGTTGCCTGAAAGATTTAACTAAAATAATTGTCCAACCCTTATATTTTATATATTTCTGCCCTAGAATTACTTTCATAAAAGGATAATATAGGTTTGGCTTTTGACAGTCTCATTAAATCTGAGAGAGAGAGGAAGTGAGTCGGTGACAGTGATTCCTTCAGAGAACATGTTCTGCAAAGTACAGCATGGACCTGTAATATTATTCTATTGTATTAAAATGATCAATCAGTTTCATGTTGAGAAAATAACTTATACAAATCAAATGATCCTGAGCACACACTTCCCATGACCGGATGAATACGTGCAGGACTGGATATACAGCAAGTCGGCACAAATCACATATGCATGGAAGACATGATAAATGCCCCTACAAAGGAGGGGCTGTAATTTTGGTGGGTGTGATACGACAGGTGTAACTTACCACTCCTCATTATGCTGACTCCACAGTTGCCTCTTTCAAACTTGACACCTTCATACTTGTACCCTGAGGGGGAAAATGAAGTGGGAACATTCACAAATGTAGCCGATCTGAATAAGCCTGGTAGTCACACAGGCTAGAGGTAAAACACAGGAAGTGAGCCAACTTATTTTTTGAATTGTTATAATTATAATTGGTGAGCTTTTACATGGATTAATAGAAGTGTCGGAGCTCAGATTCTGTGTCTGAACTTGAAACCTAGACGTTAACTTTGTTATGAGAGAAAGAGACCCTCACCTGTTGGCGTGGTCACAGTGCACTCCGAGTAGGGGAGCTGATTCAAACCCTCTTCAACTACTAGTCTGATCTGTTATTTGAAGAAGAAAAAGCTCAGAGCTTGCAGCTTATACACATTAAATATGGTGTATTAAGTCCCAAGCTTACCAGTCGATCAGCACAAAACACAAAGTCTCCTCTGCTGGTTGTCCTGAAAATGTAAATATAAATACTTAGTTACAAACTAAGTACTCAATGTAGTTTTTTTACTATAAATGCATCAAACCTACTTTATCCCTCCTCTTATGATACATACATGTATGCATTTGTACTGATCCTATCTCACTGAGCTCGTCCAAAATAAATACTTAACCTCACTGTGTGGAAGTTATTGGGATCATTTTTCCACCCTGTCTTGAGGTTTATTCATAATATAATACATTAACAAGAACATCCATAACATTCACCTGTTTGCAACTTACAAATTATGTATCACTTGTATATAGACTCTTATGGCACTACTGTTATTCTATTTTTTTTATTGTTCAGTTTTATTGTGTTGCACTGTTGGTGGAGCCTGTGACCTAAGATTTTCATCGACATAACAATGTAGTTATGTACGAATGACAATAAAAGCCTTGAACCTTGATTTATCTATTTTTTCCAAAAATCATCCTATCATAGTTGGTGTTGATGTGTTAATGGAAGTTTGATTCAGCTGCACTTTTTATGACTTATATGTGCATGCTACAAATATTGATCCTTTTTTAAACGCAATGTGTATCATTATTATTGTGTGAGTTTATTTTGCAACTTATGTCACTTATATTTTTCAAATCCAATTTCCAATCTTATTTTAACTATGTCATGTCCATTATTTGTATTTCCCTTGTTTGTAAAGCACTTCAGGGCTGCATTTAAAGTAGGACAAATGGCAATACAAAAAAGTGTAGCATAATAACTATTTTGATACTTTTTACCACAACAGATTTGCTGTGGTCTGTACTTTGGTTAAGATAGGAGTAGGGACTCACTTGTCTCTGATTATGGTCTGTAACTCCCGGATCTGGTCATTGAGAGGGAGCAGTTTGAGCTGAGGTCCCACAGTTTCCTGGCTGCTGTCAGTCTGTATGCTGCCATCAGAGGCTTCAGAGGTAGGCAGCACACTGCTGCTGCTGCTACTGCTGTTGTTTGCAAATCGCACTTGCTTCATTGGGTGCTCCTGACCACTGTTGACATTGTTCAGCTGTTGATTGTGGCAGGGCATCCTGAGTGCGAGATCAAGGGGTTTCCTTTCCTAAAATGTGATAAAGTTAAATACCGATTCTTGACCGAGTGACCCAGTTTAACCGCTGTGTGCGTGACAAAGAAGACAACGTGTTCTTCCTTTAGCTTAAGCTGCTGTTTTGAAGTAAAACTAGCCGAGTCACGCAGCTACCGCATATACTGACCTTTAGCAGCACATTCACCAACCTTTAGATACTCAATCCCGTCGTGTCAACATTAAAGTAGCGGCAGATAAGTCCTCAAAATGTAACGTAGAGTGAACTAAAGCTGCTTGTCCGCTAGCACACTGACAGGGTTGGTGGAAACCGGAGATGACGTATCCGGCGTGTTGACTGACCGCCTTCCTCCTTCGGCAGCAACATGGCGCCGATGTTGGTAACACTGAAATGCGGCTTTTACTTTCAAAGACAGCAGTTAGCGCTTCTCCTTCGACAGACAAGCTCATATCACATTTGGAATAAAAGTCACAGGGAAACGGTGACGGACCATAAACGCCAAAGCACATATCTGGTGAGTAAAGGGGGGTCAGGTGGCTGGAGAGGACACTGTTTTTGGTTGACAGTCACCACGCAAGGGCAGCGATGGAAAGTGTTTCTAACTTAGTTTAAAGGAAGTTAAAATAGATAATTTAGACAGTTTATTTACAAGAAATGTCGATGTCATTTACGATTGTATAGTCAACAAGATGCTAACAGCTAGCTAGCTGGCTAACTTACTTGTTACTATCTGTGTTAACATTAGCTTTAGTGAATGGTTAACGTTACAGTAAGGTATGCACTTTGTCCCTTACATTTAACCCAATACCAATTGTGTATCATAACTCCCACTATCTGCTTAAACATATCAACGTTTACCAAGCTAATGAGGCTGTCAGTGGACTCAGTCACGTGTTATAAGAGTCAGTACATGTTAGATAAGACTGTCTGTTTGTAGCTGATGTGATAACTGTGTCATCATATGTTAACAGTCTGTTATTAATTGTATCAGAACTTTAGTTTTCAGCAACCCAGCTGCCACTTTTTTTTGTGTAGAACTTGCTCAAACTAATGCAACATACCACCCCAGCCATATTTACTACCTGTAAGGTTTTCATGTTTAGTCTTTCTTGAAACTCAAAATGGTAATCTTTATAGTATTTTAAAAGGAGGTAGTTTTAGCAAGGCTGTTGAATTGTGTTGCATTGTTTCACTAGGTGTTTTCATCCATTTGTATATAGTGTCTTTATACTTTACATTGTACACTTATATTTAATAATTTTTTGTATTTCTTGCACACTCAATGTTAATAATATCCTACTTTTTAAATGTTGTTAGCTGTAAGTTGGCCCTTCATAGTGTATATCTTGACATATAGTCTTCAGATATGTATCTTTCACTGTCAATATGTATATATTTTACTTTTTAGTTCTGGTTTATTTTCTATTTTCAGATGTTTCTATTTTATGTTTATGTTTGTTTATTTTCTTCTCTTTTTAATTTTCACATTATGTGCAATGCCTTATTTACATGCTGCTGTGACGAAAACATTTACCAAATTGGGATAAATAAAGTCATTCTTATATTATCTTAATTTACACATTGCATGAGTTCTAGCTTGGTGACGAGTGAGAGTATTTTATCTAGATAATATAGGTTTCCTTAGAAGTTATCACGCTAGTCAGCTAGTCAGCTTATAGTTTACAAAAAGTAAACTCATTTACAATTAATGTATGAAATAATTTGTGTGAAATTGATATAAGTTAATAAATATGTAGAATGACCACATAACAAATTATGCTTTTCTGGGATAAGTTGTGTGTTTTTAACTTTTAATAGTATGACATATCGTCATAAATGAGAGGATTGATGAGGTGTCCCTCCAGGAGATCCATCCATCTTATATTGGTTCTTTTCTTTCGACCAATAAAGATATGTCTTTGTATGAATAAAGGTCTAACACAGGTTGAGTGTATGTTCAGTAAGCCAATTTTAAACCACCCACTTTAAATCTTGCATTATCCAACTCTCTGCCTCTGTAGGCGTGTTAGTTGTTTTCTTCCCTCTTAAATGGTGACTGTGTTTAAATTGAGTTACACAGGCTCAAAAACTATTTCTGAATATCACATCTTTATCATCTTTGACGGAAAGGCAAAGGCATCGATTAGTGTATGTCGTATCGGAATTGAATGTGTTTTTTTGTCTATATATTTTGTTTTATTAATAACCTCTTTGTGTTGCATTTGTTCTGGTGTTCCTTATTGTGTTTCAGAGAATTTAAACCCCCATACAAATGTATCAGCAGAAATTAGAAACATCAGTCAAATAAGACTCATGTGTTTCTCATATGTTTCAGCTGAGTTCCACCCCCCACCTACGGACAGCAACATGGAGTACAAACAGGGGGGCGAACAGTCGTCAGATTTTGGAGGCAGTAAAAGTAAGTGTGCGTTTGATTAATTACTGTGAATCATGTTTTTTATCCAAATCAAAAGCAGACTAACAACGCATGTTTTCACAGCATTTGCAGATAACCGACAAAAGATCATGTTGGCACGGAAGTGCAGGAGGAAAGCTAAATGCAGATCCCAAAAATGTGGTGAGTACATTACCTTCTTTGAGCATTCAAACTTTTGCGTTGCTATTCTTAATGACCAATGTTGTGTTTGCACATCAAACAAAAACACAAGTGAATTTAAAACAATACACATTTATAACAACTGTAATAAAGGTAGACTAAGAGGCTTTTATTATACATTAACTCGTCTCCACATGTGGTACAGGGACCTCAGTTGTGCCTTCAACTGTTAATGTTAATCCTCTCTTTGCAATGTCACCTACTGCTTCATTGCATTTGATTAAAGGCAGGTGTTGGGCACAATTTCTCTGTAATTTACTTGGAGGCTTTGCCATACAGCAGTGTGGTAACATGGTGCCACCATATTGAGTGGATTAGAGGAATTACTGCATATTTTTTGGCCTGCGTAGAGTCCCAGTGGCAGGTGTGTGGTGGAGCGTGTGTAAACAGCCATGTTGGCACCAGTGGGCTCTCAAAACTCAGCTGGAATGACAGCCCAGGTGTCTCCTGGGACTTGTAGTGTCAGGCTGGACCCCCAGGTCCACCTGGAGACACTGCTGTTGTTGCTGCTCCTAAAACTCCCAAGAGACACCCATTGACATTTGATGTTCCATGTGTCTGCCCAGAGAGCCATCTTGAGGTTATTATGATTGTCACGCTGGAAATCAAATGCAAGTTAGTTGCCAATATTGGGGATCAGTGTTGGGTAGAAAACTATTACTGTTACTAAAATACAATTGCTATCTCCCAGGACATACTGTAAGGGTAATTCAGGTATTCTGATCTAAGTGTTTTTTTGTTTTGTTTTGTCCACAGCTGAAGGAAGTGAATTCAGCCAAGATCCTGTCTGCAATGATGTCTTATGTGTGGCCAAAGAATAGACCGGACCTGCGGGCCCGTGTTGCCATCTCTCTCTGCCTGCTCGCTGGAGCCAAGGTAAGTTAACAGGCAGTTTCATGAGTATTAAAGGGGGATGATTACTATCCTACTTATTCTTTATCAAATCAAATCAAATCAAATCAAATCAGGTTTTATTTATATAGCACATTTAAAAGCGATTTTTGGTCGAGCCAAAGTGCTGTACATGTAATAAAAACACATTACTACAATCACAATAAACGACAATAAATTACAACAGATATATCTTAAAAATAAAGCGAATTTGATCTATTTGATCGGCGATGAGCAATGTTGTTATGAATCCCTTACAACTAATGATATTTCTATGTAAACGTCAGCCTCTTAACATTAAGGAAGAGGCTCAAGTTCTTTTTTACATTAAGTCACACTGAGTCTTACTTCTTCCTTCAGCTTTGTTTATTTCTCACACCATAACGTAAAGCCTATAGACTGAAGCAATATGGTTTTACAAGATATACTTTATCACAAGCTTTTCACAGGTCAGACTTCAATGTTCTCCTCTCTTTCTTAAAATACAGCAAACACATAAAAGTAAGACTCATTAATTTAATACTCTTTGGATTACATTGGTTAGGCCTTACAACAAAGCAGGCTGCTGCAAATGTCATAATTCAGAGGGTACATTACTTCACTCTCTATAGCCATATGGAACAGGTCTACATTTGTAAAGGACATCACTAGTAAGGGCTGTGAATTCTCTCCCCAATGTGCTGGGTGATCCATTATCTTTGACGAAATGATCCAAAATGCCATAATGGTTGATAGACAGACGTTATTGAGGTGTTGGGAAAAGCCAGTAGCTTTCTCCTGTCAGGAGCGGTTGGTAGAAACTGAAAAAAGGGCCTTATATGAAAAATATTTCTGTAAAAAGACTATAGAAAGATTATATCTTGAAATGGAAACATTTATATTTTCCTTATTTTCTCTTTATATCTAAAACTATTATAAGCATTATTAATTTATATTATATTAGTTATTGTTTTTCAATACTGTGCTGAATGTTTAAATTAGAAAAATGGCAAAAACTTTCATCAAGTCATAAAAAAAGTAGATACTTAATTAATGTTTGAAGTACATTGTTTGATTAAGACTATTTAAATAATAAAAGAGCTAAGGCAAGAAGAAAACCTCAAATACCGTACCTCAGATCATGTTCGGATCACAGATATAAAAGGATTATGAAAAAATAAGCGAGCAAAGACAATCACACCTTTCAAAAATAGACTGAAGCAGGCCTTCCTTTTCATAGTGGAACGGTACATTGCAATGAAAGAGAGAAGGGACAATTTCAAGGTGGTTGCTGACATCAGTTAAAAGTCAATTATTGAGTATAAGAGTTCCATCTTTTAAGCTCTTTTTAAGCGCATTTTTTTCTTGACGTTTCATCAAGAAAAGAATGCCTGCGTTCAACAAAGAATTCTTTATCGGCATAACACATTTCTCCATCACTGACTCGTTCTAAGAGAAGGCTGCAGCATCACTCTAGCTCAGGCAAACATCATGTCTGGATTTATTATTCGTCTGTCGTTGTAGTTTGCCATTGCTGCTCGACACAGGATTGATAGGAAAATAATGTTCATGTCATGACCTACAGTATTCATTGTTGAGGAAAACTAACCCTTGAGGGGGAAAAGCAAACAACGACAAAAAACACTTGCATTTTTTCTCCAGTTTATACAATGTTTCCAACATTTATCTTCTCATTGACAAATGATAGTAGATGGTACATTTGAGGTTTAACAAGTCACATCAGAAATACATTCAGTTATCTGGTCTTCCAGCATTTGCGTTAAAGTTTACTTCTATTTTCAGCACCTTTATCCTATTTCTAAGCATGACCTTTGAAACACTCAAATGCCCAAATGTCTATCGGTATCATATCTCATGTCAATAAATGTCAACGGACAATTTATTCAGGTAGGGGAGGATTTGTGATCACGGCTCATAAAAGGCATATTGTATTATTCTAGGAAATTCTATAAAAGACTAGCCAGTGTTTCTCTTAAGAAAAACCAGAAGGCTCGCACATATCATTTGTTTGTTGTGATTTCTGGTTTCTTAACTGCTGTACTCGTTGCTGAGTCCTTAAGGATGAACCATCACCCTTTATCATAGCTTCACAAACTGCTTACGTCAGCTTGTTTCTCTTAAAAAGGTTAAATTGCATTTAAAAGATGTTTCTGTCGAAGTGTAAGACTGTCACAAGTCAATGTGTAATACCATTTCAATACAGACTGTTGGCAAAACACAGCAAAGCATTGGTCTAATTTGTAATCAGAAATGTCTCCTTACTAACACAGGTTGTTACACGGTGTTCAGAACCCATTTATTACTAGATACAGTATGCTTTTAAAATAACTTTTAAATAATAAATTGCATGCACTGCAGCAATCAGTGCACAATGTATTTCCTCTTTCTTTGTTGATGGTCTCTAATTTACACCCTGGAAAACAATCACACATTCACAGCTACCTAAATAAGCATGTACTGCTGCCTCTCAGCATGTCTAATAAGTGTGTGTGCTAAGGGGGCAGAGAACACACACGTGCAATCCAATCTTCTCCTCCTATTTCCCTGCTTGGCTGGAGTTAGCCTCGATTTCTGCCGTTTGTCTGTTTGAACTGAAACCCCCAGCAGTGTGGAGACAATTTTTAAATCAACTGAATAATTATGTGGTTACAGTGCAGCACACCTCTGCACTCCGCAGTATCAGTGACATTTTCATTTCAAATTCTATTATATAGTAGCTCTTGTTTTCGTTGGCCTCAAATGAAGCCCTCTCTGTCTGTGTGCCGGTGTGTCATACTGAAAGCTTAGGCTAATTCTTCCGTAACCTGAAGCTTTTCTCCACTACTTGACACTATATATTTAATATGAGATGACATATCGCTAGGTACAGATCGACCTGCATTTGATTTAATCTCCTGTTGGTCGTTAATGGTTTAAAAGTGCACGGCACTCCGTATCATGTGTTAGTGCTGAAATTGAGGACATGTTTTGGCCCCATGATAATAGGCCCGGGCTATTTCTATGGCATGTTCTGTTGTCTTGGTAGCAAAGATATTGTTTTTCCTTGAGGGGGTCAAAGGACTTCTATGTCTGATTCCCATAATAACCCATTATAAGTGTATAAATGGAGACCCTGGGGATGTAGCTTTTGCAGTAATGGTGCATTGTTAGGTGTCCTTTTACATCCGCAGGGTCGACATTGGTTAGTTTTTGACACTATATTTATAGTTTTTATACTTATATATATGTTTTTATGTAATTGCTATAATGGCAAAAATGATAACGTGCAGAATAGGAACAAAAAAAGCCTTCCCTTGTGAAGAGGTTGACAGATTCAAAAGAAATAGGTTTCAAATGAAAATACTCTGCTGTGTGCTGCTGTGTTCTCTGGCTGTCCTAATGCGCAGCGGACCGCCTTCGCCTGAGTCACACAGCTGTCCCTGTGCTTTTAATTAGCCATAATAACCATTTCAATTCCATTAGCAGGAAGCGCCAGCTACCTCATCAGCACCAGCACAGCATGCTACACCCTGCATACAGCCATTCATATACATCCGTGAATGCACCTGGATGGATTTACTGCCTAGCAATAGTGGAAATCCGTCTTTCTACCCACGCCGGGTGCACAGAATGGCTGCAAACAATGATAATGTTCAATATTAATAATGTGCCAATTCTTTTCTCTAGAGATGAATCTATCAATTCATCTATAAAATGTCAGATAATAGGGTAAAATGTCTATCGCGGATTCTCAAAGTGCAAGTCTAAAACTCAAAGATATTCAGTTTAATATCAATAGATATAAAACAATAAAAGCAGAGAATTTCCAAATGTGAGATTTTCAGTTTTTTCTTCATGAAAAATTACTTAAATTACTATTTGATTTTCAAAATCTTATCTTATACATACAAACAATGAATAGACCACTGCAGCATTATCAGTTTCTGTTGTTTTTTATTCAAAGGTATGTGGGTATAAAATTATCCTTTTAAAAAAAAAAAAAAAAAAAACTTTATTATTATTCTATAAACTACTGACAACATTTCTCTTTGTTGGAATTCAACAGACCTTGGAATGGAATGGCTGCCATACATATAGAGTTTGAGATTTAAGAACACATTTGAGTGTCTTAATTTTATCCAAAGCTGTACATGCATACAGAGGACTAGAGATAGAAAAATATTGAGCATATGTCTGTGTAATGGGCTATTTGAAACTACTTCCCCTCTCTTTATTCTCCTCCTCTCTGAATGTTCCCTCCCTCCCTCTCTGCTTCCCCAGATGACCAATGTGACCGTGCCCTTCATGTTTAAGTATGCAGTGGACGAGCTTAACCAGATGTCGGGACACGCGCTGAACCTGAATGACGCGCCAAGCACTGTGGCTACCATGGCAACGGCCATGCTGATTGGCTGTGAGTCCCAGGCTTGTATTTCACTGGCAGGTGCCGCACTCATCAGAGGGGACTGTGGGACTGCCTATTATCTGCAGGCTGACCTTTCCCAAAACATTCATATCAATGCCGATCCGCGGCCCCCGCCTCTCCCTCAGATTATTTACATTATGTGCTCCGTTCTGCGCCTGAGTTCACTTCTGTCATCCACGCGGCCCTCTTGTGAGCGCTGACGACTGTGCACTATGATATCTGCGTGCTCCCAAGGCAAACAGAGCTCAATGCATTTCTAAAGCAGTGGGGTTGAAATTGCTAATGTCATTTTTTAAAGTGGTTGGATATTTGTTTGTGTTTTGCAAAGGACAAGGCTGTTTCTTTTACTTCATCCCTTCAGAGCACTATTCTTTTGTCTCTGTCCACTAGGCACCTCTGAATACAAGACGGGTCAGGGGTGAAATGTAGCGTGAATGTGTCTTGGAGTATACGTTTTCTCTGAGCTCCTGATGCATACAAAAAACAAAAAAAAACAAATATTGTGAACCTGACACCCGCTGAAATTCACACTGGCCTTGAGTGAGATCAGCTTGGATGCAATGTACACTCCGCCCTGTAGCCACTTATTTTAATGAGCCCACTTAGGTGTTGCACACTAATGCTGCCTGTCGAATAATTGGAGCACATGAACAGGACTCCAGACAGGATGAATTAAGATGACGAGGAAGAATGAAGGGGATGCTCTTAAAGAAAATGATTTTTTGGTCCCCCTTTGCAACACTCAGGTCCCGGCACTTGGAGCCTACTGCGACGGTTGTAATTCGACTGAAAAGGTTGCACAGTGCTCATCCTGCCTTGTCAGATGCGGACACGTTCATTAGATGAGCATTCCTATTTAACGCCACATTACGGCCCCATGAAGAACGGCAGACAGAGCGATTATTACCCTGACTTTGGTCTTAGCAGACACGTCGTGTGTTCACACAAGTCGGTGCGATCGCCACAGGAAGGCCTCGTGCCGTTCAAACACAGACCATTAATTTGGGACAGTCATGCTAGCCATCTGCTTGTGTAACAGTTTGTGAGAAGTGTAAGGGATTAGAATAAGTGACTTTCTTGGAATTAGATTGGTGTTTTTATTGGACTGAAATGCTAACATGACGGCTCTGCTTTTTGCTGTACCTCAGGTAGCTTCCTTAAATTAATCCTAAAATAGGCAACACTGAAAAAGCTTGCTTGCATCCACGCTCATCATACAGATCCGCCAGACACAAGTCTAGACAGTGGTGAGCCTGTTCATGGACTCAACTCAGAGTCACATCTTTCTGTGACACTCTTATTAAAACCTCCACCCCCTCTTCTCGTATTCTACACACACACACACACACACACACACACACACACACACACACACTTGTGTACACTCACATCCTCCCCCCTCCCTCTCGGTGTGCAGTGTGCTGGCCTGCCACGGTAGTGAGGCTTCAGACAGCATCCTGCTCTGTAATTACAGAGGCTGCTGCTATAGCCCTGCAGTGCTTTACAGACCTGCCCTGCCACCTCATACAAGCTTTCCCTTTAGAGCATTTGACAAGCCTTTACCCTCGCTAGCCTCAACTGTCTCAATACTGTATTACATCTTACAAGACAGGAAAGTCAGGGGTCATATTCTTGTTTTGCTGCCTCCTATCACTTTAGAGCTACATAACAGTCCTTGGTGCTTTTCACAGCAGGTGTGCTAAACTCTCCGTCTCCTCTACTATCCCAGATGGCACATCACGGGCTGGTGCAGCCTTCTTCAACGAGTTGAGGAACACTGTGTTCGGCAAGGTGGCCCAGAACTCCATCCGACGCATCGCCAAAAATGTCTTCCTCCACCTGCACAATCTGGACCTGGGTTTCCATCTCAGCCGCCAGACAGGAGCGCTGTCCAAGGCCATCGACCGCGGCACACGGGGCATCTCATTTGTCCTCAGTGCCATCGTCTTCAATCTAGGACCAACAGTCTTTGAGATGGGCCTCGTCAGCGCCATTTTGGTGAGTCTCACGGTGACATCTACACACACAGATACCAATAACTGTTATTATAAGCAGGGGTGCACATAACTGGTACGCAGGTACGCATGCGCGGCAACAATCTGAAATGCGTAACGTCACTTGTGTCACAACGCGCCTTTGCGTACCTGATAGGTCATCAAAACAAAACACATATTTCGCCTACACATGTTTCTTGTCAATACTCAGTGGAGTAAATTATTAGACATGTCCAAAAAAAACAAAGACATTAAGCAGCCACTTTGCCGTTTCGCTCCCTGCTAAAATCTTCAGACTTTCTATGACTGATTGAACTGGGTGCTGGCCGTGCCGCGCAGGACATAACCGACGGACCTGTGAAGCTTCACAGGAGGCAGAGGCTTAGATCACTGGACGACAGAGTTGGTCGCCGTGTGCACAGACGGAGCTGCTGTTAACGTCGGTGTGTACAACAGAATTGTACCAAAACTACGTCAACTGGCTGCGGTGGGAGACTCCCCTGTGCACATTCTGTGCCCCGCGCACACACTGGAGAACTGCGCAAAATCAGCTGATCACAACGTTCACGCTCTGTGGTCAAGCTGCTGCAGTTTTATTTACAACAAAGTGGAGTAAAACACACAGCTGCAAACTTACTCAGGCTGTTAATGGAAGAGTTTGAAATCAGACAGAGGTGGAAGAAGTGTTACTCAAGTAAAATTAGAAAAGTATTATCATCAAAATCTAGTTAAAGTAGCGACAGTAAAAGTAGTCATTTTGCAGATTGGTCCATTTCATAATAATGTATATGATATGTTTTATAATTATTGATCATTAAAGTGTTTAAAAATTAGTTTGAATGACTTTGTATACTGCAGGGTAGCTTGTGGATTTACTCCAGGTGGAACTAAAGTCTGATTTAACACTTGATTATATTTTCACATCATTCATCCACATCTGTAAAGTAACTAAAGGTATTAAATAAATGTAGTGGAAGAAAAGTACATGATTTACCTCTGAACTGTAGTGGAGTAGAAGTACAAAGAATCCGGCAGTGGCTCAGTCAGTAGGGGCTTGGACTGGGAGCCGTAGGGTCGCTGGTTCAAGTCCCCGACCAGACCTAAATATGGAGTGTGGACTTCTACTTGGAGAGGTCCCAGTTCACCTCCTGCCCTGCCGTGGTGCCCTTGAGCAAGGCACCGGACACCCCCCTTCCCCCCCACTCCCATTGCTCCCCGGGCGCTGTACAATAGCTGCCCACTGCTCCTAGTACTAGACTCCTTGTACTAGGATGGGTTAAAAGCAGAGGCCAAATTTCACTGTGTGTGCTGTGTGCTCTGCATGTGTGACCATTAAAGAGGGTTTCATCCCTCCCTATATTATTATATTATTATATTAAGTAGCATAAAATAGAAATACTCAAGTAAACTACAAGTATCTTAAATTGTACCTAAGTACAGTACTTGAATAAGTGTACTTTGTTACTTCCCACCTCTGAAATCAGATATGACTTCAAGTCATGTGATAATTTCTTAGTATTTGATCCTTCAACTTGGCCTCAGGAAATGCAAGGACTTCACAGTTTTGGCAACAAGTTTTGGAGAAAGCAAATTGGAGGCTTACAAAGAGACAGGGAGGTGCATCTTCATCATCTTCATCATCTAGCATGCAAGAAGTGTAAATAGAGGACAGTGAAGGAGACACTGAGGAGGACAGTGAGGAAGACTGCACTTATTAACACCACGCTTCATGTGGGGTGAGTACCAAACGCTGTCTCCTGGTACTCATCTGAGTAACTCACTCAAAAAGTTATGTGCACCCCTGATTATAAGCCTCATCATTATTACCTCAGCCAAGAAGGTGAACATTTGGTCTCTGTTTGTCCGTCAGCAGGATTACAGAAAAAAAAGTTTCCCCAACAAGGTTTGTTGTTGTGTGGCATTCATGTGGTGTCGGAATATTCAGAAAAATGTATGCTCAACTTCACCTGAACAACCTTTAAATTGGAACAACATCTAAGAAATGTATATCAAAGTGTTGTTTGAACGCTCTAAGCAATACAATCCAACACCTTCTCTGTAGCCTTCATGTTGTTTCCACATGACGACTATAAGCTCATGAACACACGAGGTCTGAAGCACGACTTACAATATGAATGCACCATTGGCCTTGGCTCTCCAGTTGCTACTCTAGGCTAGGCAAGGCAAGGCAAGGCAGAGATGTAGTAGGCCTCAAGATACATTGCCTACTATGCTGTTTTTTAATATCTTGTTGCTGTTACTGTTTCATCCCTTAATGCACCAGACCTTCCATCACCTTGACACTCTTCACGGCAGATTGTCCGGAAATTAATTTGCGTAATATTGTCTCGTTTACATTCTAAATGGAATATGAATCCCCATGAACTTTTGGTGGCAACACAGAGCCCATTAGCGTCAATGATGAATGCCAAAGCTTTGTAGCAGCTTAATGTCCTCCTGTGGAGTATGCCCTGAACCAGATGCCCCCCTCCTTGGCCACCACTGAAAGAACGGCTCGTCTATAGCTCTGTGGTATTATTCCACTCTGGACTATAATGTCGGCTTCCCTGTAATGAGGGCAGACTCCATTGCCCAAATAGCTAAAGCATTAGCACGATTAGTTCTTGTAGTTTCCCCTCCATTTGTAACACTCAATTTCATAGTGGATGGTCAAAAACAGTACGTTCTCAAAATGCCTTGTGACGCCAACGTCGGTGTCCGGAGGTCTGATGTGGCCCCGTGACTTTTTATCATAAAGCTTTTGAGTCACAGCATGTAAAGGATGATTTGTTTTGTGTGTGTGCTTTTTCTCTTCTGCAGTATTGGAAGTGTGGTGGACACTTTGCAGCAGTGTCCTTGGGTACCTTATCAGCATACAGCCTCTACACCATTCTCTTCACTCAGTGGAGGTAACAAAGCAGATGTTTTTTATTATCCGATGTCTGTATGTCTATATTTTCTTATTGCTGGTGTCTGTTATTGCTCAAGAAAGTTTCACTTTATATTTTTGTGTGTTTTTGTGCTGACTGTAACAATATTCACTCCTAGGCTGAAATTTGTGCTTAAGAAAAAACGCCTACGTAAATGTTGCTCATGTCTCTGCACACAGGACTCGTTTCCGGATAGAAATGAACAAAGCCGACAATGAAGCCGGCAACGCAGCTATTGACTCTCTCCTTAACTATGAGACTGTTAAGGTGAGATCCGACCCCCCGCTCAACCACACATATACACACAAACACCTAGCCTATCATACGGTCTACTACCAGCTCACACTCATCCCCACCCCCCTCCCTTCATCCATCCTTCCCTTTTATCTCCTCTATTCTACTCATTCTTCTGTTCATTTAATCCAGGGACATTGACGTGAACTAACATTTACTCCATAATAGCGTTTCACTGGAATGACGGCCAATGTCAGAATATTCTTTTTAATCAAGAAATAGCTCTCTCTAACTCTCAGTCTCCCATTCTCCCACAAAATCTCCTGATCATAAAAGTCTGTGTTAAAAGTCAGTTTCATTTAGTCTGTCAGTCCCTAGAATCAAGTAAGAAGTGCAAACCTAGAACCTGTTTTTTAAGATTTAAAATGTTCATTTACTGTTATATGATTCTTGTCATGATCAATAGACAACCAGATTGAGTATAAATATTCTCCTTCATATTGTCTGGACAAGATGAATTTCATAGTTGGTAAAATTATTGCATATGTAAATTCCTAACCTTATTTACATTGTCCACCTTTTAGAACTGAGGTGCAGATCATAGCCAATGGAGCAAGCCAACAAATAAGAAAAACCAAAAAATATATATCATCTTTCTCAGATCAAAAACATTTGAATTAAGTTTCAACATTGCATGACCAGGGTTTGTCACTAAGCAATGAAAAGCAAAGTATGTGCATATACAAATGAGACAATGGTTTGTATGAAGAGAAAAATAAAGAACAATGGAAAACACAAACAAACAATAATAACGACTAAAGTAATCCCCTACATTCACTGCCAGTGAGCCTCATACGCACGTGTATTCACCAGAAATGTTGTTAAATGAATACATATGTTCATTTAATACATATGCATATACATACATGTAACATAAACACATACTGTATACATACACACCTACATATGCTGCAGATAAGCTGTACCAATAGCAGATGGGTTTACCGAGTGTGGAAGGCATTTAAAAAAGGTCCCCTGGCTTCCCTAATCATCATCTTTGTATAACTGTAGTGCAATGAAATTGTCATGTAGAGAGACTATGGTTGGCAGTTATTATGCCAAAAGTGATGACACTGCATTTACTTTACTTCAGTTTCTTTCACATAGATGTACATTGAACATTTTGGTAATTAGTTACAAAGTAAAAATTGGCACTATGAACTAAATATATATACTTTTTAACATCGATATTGAAGGGATGATTATCATAAAAGTCATTATATCATTACCTCGGGCTGCACATAATGGTCTTTATTATATGTATGTATTATATACCAATTATCTTCTTGATTAACTTTGATCACAAGTACTTAAAGCGCAAAATGGTTCCTTTTTAAATCTCTTGTTTTGCCCGACCTACAGTCCAAAAACCTTATTATATTCAGTTGACAAAAAAAGAAGAAGAGAGAAACGCTGCAAATCACCACAATAGAGGATAAAACTAGAGAATATTTGGCATATTGGATGAAAAATGTCTATTATCACAATTGTTTGTTTATTGTCTGTATATCTCCTAATCAAGTAGAACTTCACCTTTTTAGCGATTCTGTTCCTTTGTCTGTGCTGTTGTTATCTGTCCTGCTCCTCATTTCTTGAAGTGTTAAAATATCCACTGCATTTGTAAATGTCACTCGAGTTGCTACAAATAATGAGACATTTATCACCGGACAGTCAGAAATATTTTCCTGGTTTAGTCAATGACCCGTGTCTCTGTTATAGTTTTGACGGGAAGTGTCTGCTGCCACAGGCTTTGTTTTGAATAGAAATGTCTGCTGAGAGCCAGGTTAGTTTATTGGTGAGTGTTCCCTCCGATATCTGACTGATGAGAAGTGGTGTGGTTGTAAACATTGTGTTATACTTTTCTCAGTATCTCGGTTATCCTGGATCCTCATCTTTCTAGGTAACATCATTGTGCACAGGACGCATACAAACACGTATTACCATCCGGTTCTGGGTGCTTTGTTGGGCTATACTAAATATATTTTTTGTACCCATGTTATTTTCTTTGCTGTATTATTTTTGCGTCCTGTTTTTTCTTAGCGTTTTGTTCTGTGTTATTTTGTGTCATCTGTGCCAATGCGGCCGGATTTAGCATCACTCTGAGCTGTGAGTGTGCATATGTAATTAGATCTCCGCCCACTCAGAAATCCGTTCCACTTTCACAAAGGGCTGGATGAGAACCTGAACGCGGTGCCTTGCACTGCTTCGGTTTGTCCTCCTTGTGCTACTTTCTCTCTCTTTCTTTCTCTCTCTCTCTCTCTCTCCTTGCATTTCCCTATATGCAAATCAGTGGCAAGTCGGTATCAGCACAGCACCACTGCCGTTAGCTAGAGAAGCAAATCGCCCACTTAACCAGAGCAGAGGAACAATAGTGCAAACTAAACAAACAGCAATATTAGGTAATTGGCAGCAGAGTTGAGGAGGGTCGTTCTTATGATCATGGCGTCGTTTTATGCGCTGAAAATAAGAGGTGTTTGTTCTGGCTGATTCATAGGGCTTTTATTTTACTTTAAATGATGGCTGTATGTCTTAGTGAAAATGAGTGCTGCTTGTGTGGTGCAACACTGAAGAGCTGTGTGTGCTTTGTTGTTGTCTGTGTGAGCTGCAACAGATGTAAATACAGAGGCTGACGATGCCAATGATGAATACTCTGCAGCGATTCTTGTTTAACTTGCAAGCGATGTTCCCTTACAATTATAATTGCCTAATATTTTCCAAACTGTTATTTGGCCATAATCACTATCTTCTGCCAAAGCTGCTTTGCTAAGCAGGCTCTGGATTCTGTTTTACCGCCCTCTACATTCTCTGTGGGGATGAGACGAAGATGCAGAGAGATGAAAAATAGTTTTAGAGGCCGACTGAGACCCAGACTACGCCCAGAGCGGTCACAGAGAACAAATGCAGCCTTGAGGCAGGCTGCGCTTAAGTGTCTATCTGCCCGACACTGCTCTACATGCTTCCTTAAACTTTAACCTTAACCATATTTTGTGTCTCTCCCTCTCTCCCTCTCCCAACTTTCCTTTCTTGTGTGAATCCTTTTTGCCGTCTCCTTGCCCTGTGCCCCCTTCTCCCCTCCCTCTCTGCATGTTTCTCAACTCGGCTGCAGTACTTCAACAACGAGAAATATGAAGCTGAAAAGTACGACTCGTACCTGAAGATCTACGAGTCATCCTCTTTAAAAACCACTTACACACTCGCCATGCTCAACTTTGGCCAGAGTATCATCTTTAGCGTCGGCCTCACCACCATCATGGTGCTGGCCAGCAAGGGCATTGCATCAGGTGAGTGTCTCTCTGTCTCTGTGTGTGTGTATAAACCATGAACAACATGTGTAGTGTAAGCAAAGGCATAAATTCATCACCTGGCCTGAATTTACTTCTTCATGCCCATGTTCTGAGTCCATAGCACGATTAGAAAAAGACCATTCTGCATTTGGAAATAAGAAAGCTTGAAAAAAATGTATAAGTAAATCATGTGGTTGGACGAAATACGGCAAGTAAAAACCTGACTGAACTGGATAATAGAAACTAAATGAGAACAAAGCACAGCAAGCATGAAAAAGTGGCATGAACAGGAAATATAACAGCCTTGATGCAGAAAATGAAATCACAGCGGGTGGAGATGGATTCCGACTGTAGCATGCTTCTGCTGCTTTCACAACTTGAAAGAGGAAATGTTTTGTTGTTTAGATTGTGTCTCCCAAGATACATGCATCATACAGTAGAGAATGATGTGCACATCTGTAAGTTGCTGTGTGGCTGTGGTGTAGGTTCGATGACAGTGGGAGACCTGGTGATGGTGAACGGGCTGCTCTTCCAGCTCTCCCTCCCCCTCAACTTCCTGGGCACGGTGTACAGAGAGACCAGGCAGGCCCTGATCGACATGAACACTCTCTTCACCCTGCTCAGCATCGACACCAAGATCAAGGTAACTTGTCGGTATGACATGCACTCATTGTAGCAGTAAATTACAAAAAAAAAATGTTTTTTTTACATTTTGCCTGAGTCTACCAAGAGGGACCAGTAGACTTGGAGACAATAAAAGGTTCATACGGAGTTACATTTAAAATGTGAAAACTCGATTTTACTGAGATCTTTTTCTCCAGTAGCAGCACATCATGGTGGTAAAAAAAGAAAAGTGGAGAAAGATTTGAACACAGGACTTATTTTGCCGCATGTGCTGACAGATAGGTTTTAGTCAAACATATTAATTACATGCTTGATGTGACTCAGGTGCTTCCTCATCTGCTGCTCGTACAGCTCGACAGTTGGGAAGTTATTGCCGCAGGATTGTTTTTTGGGTATTTTTTCAGATGATGAACTAGTTAGGGTTAACCCTTTTTCGGTTTTCAAACCCTTGTTTGTCTCAATCATTGATTTCAGGGATGTTATTGAAATAACTGAACACTTAAGTAAGCTTGTTTTATTTCTGTAGATAGTTCCATAGGGATCTATGATCTGAGCAAAAATAATCCCTGACTAGAAAATGCTGTAAATATATATATATGAGAGTGGTGGTGGTGGTGTTGTTGTTGTTGTGTAGTGCATCTGCTGATCAGTGATAAGGCTGTAGGGTTGTGGTATGTTTATGTATCAGCTGTTTTTTGTTACAGCTTACTCTGGTTCCGTTTGGCCTGTTTCATTACATTTTGTTAACTAAACATGGACTCGTGCCATTAAGTTTGTGCTCTTCAGCATCCCCTTGCAATTGTTCTATTGGCCTGTAGGGCTGATAACCAAGTTGTAATTGCTTGTTTTATAACGTAGTATCCTATATGCCAAGGTAAAACAACAAATCCATAAAAATGTTTTAGAAGCTGAAACCAACAAATTTGGCATTTTATTTCTTGAATGATTATCAAAAATAATGCTGATCAATCCAGTGTTAGTGCCAAACACATGTAATGCCATTTATATGGTGTTGCTGTCACTATTTAACCATTATCAACATTTACAAAAAGACAGCCATATATTCAAGACAATATTCTGTTCATTAACTTAAAATATGCCAAAAACTGACATGTTAATCAATGTCATCATACCTATCAGTTGTTGTTGTTGTTGTTGTTTTTTACACAACAGCCCATCTTGCATCAGAAGAGCACATTTAAGTGCAAATGTGCGGCTGCTGCCTCTAACAATATGAATGCCATTTCTGTCTCCAGCCTGTAATTACTGTATAGTAGGAGAAATGAATCTGTCCAGTTCCTTTTCACCCATCAGTAATACTCCTCTCCATTGTGATTCCCTGTGGAATGGCACTGCCCAGCAGGCCATTACTGTCTGAATGCTTTTTCCCCCCGTGGAACACATTGGCTTATTATGTAGATGTAAAATCATTTAAAACACCCCCTTACTTGAAACTGCTCCACAAAATAAAAAATAAATCCTTTTGGCTTTTTTCCCATGTTGGGGGTGTGTGAAATTATCATTTGTTTATACTAATGGACTATGAGTTATTTGTATTAATTGTCTGAGGTCGATAGTGGGTGATTATGTTGTTGTTAGATAGTGAAGAAGCAGAGCAGGCTTTTACTCTCAGAGCGAGGACAGCGCTGCATTCACTGCTGACCTTGGCTGCATCTCAGCGCTATGGCTCGGCTCAGTATGTACCGAACGTTTTCAGTCACCATGAAGGGCGGCGTCTGAAGATTCAGTAGAAACGACCTCTGGAATTTGCTGTGAATGTGTGTGCTTTATGCAGTCCATGTTGGCTATGTGCTCCAGCGTTATACTTCTTTACAAGGTGTTGGAGTAACGTTGCATCATGCCGGGCCTCGTCTGCCAGGGGCTGTTCTGTTTCCGTCTCCTCTCTCTCAGTTTCGTCTCTCTCAACCCTCTGATGCTTTTCTCTAGGAGAAGGATCTCGCCCCGCTTTTAAGCATCACACCGCAGGAGGCCACCATTCGCTTCGAAGATGTCTACTTCGAATACCTGGAGGGCCAGAAAGTCTTAAACGGAGTGTCCTTCGAAGTGCCTGCTGGGAAGAAAGTGGCTATCGTTGGTGGCAGCGGGTCAGGGTAGGTCACTGTTAAACCTTTAGCCAGTTGTGTCATTGGATTTGTGTTATTCCATTAGATTAGATGTTCTTTTTTGTCCCCAAAGGGAACGTCACTGTGCCATACTCACAGATGTGATTTGTGCAGACAGTGTTATCATCAGATATCATCAGCACACTGTGGGGGGGGGGGGGCAGCTCACAGACAGAATGATGCTGACTATTTGTTCCACGTCTGTTTGCAGGAAGAGCACCATTGTGCGGCTGTTGTTCCGCTTCTTTGAGCCCCAGCAGGGGAACATCTACATCGGGGGGCAGAATATCCGAGACGTCGGCCTTGACAGCCTGAGGAGGTCTTTGGGGGTCGTACCTCAGGTCAGAGACACTCCAACACAATGAAATCAACAAAAACAAACAAATACAAGTCTTATTTTTTTTCAAACAATGTTGGTGTAAATGTAATATGTTAAGATATTATTGCTAATTCTATACAACAAGGGGGCAGCATAGAACAAAGTAACGTTGACGGTACACAACAGCATCAGAAATAAACTGAATTTAGTTTTTTACTGCAGTGAGCTCAGAGGCAGATCTGAACAGATGGTACATAAACAGTATTTTTGTCATTTGCCTTGGTTCTCTTTCTCCCTCTTACCCTTGTTTTTGTATATTCAGTCCTCTGTTTCTGCCTCTGCTGCAATACATTTTTTCTCTGAAGCCTCATATTTTGTTCTCTAACCGTGTTGTTGTCAGGATGCTGTTCTGTTCCACAACACCATCTTCTACAACCTGCAGTATGGCAACATCAACGCCACACCAGAGGAGGTCTACCAAGTTGCGCGACTAGCAGGCATCCATGACGCCATCCTCAGGATGCCCCATGGCTACGAAACCCAAGTGGGAGAGCGGGGTCTCAAGCTGTCAGGTCTGCTGCACCATCATGACTCCTGTTTAAATATGGTCCCTTCTGTAGAAGCCAGGAAAAGAGCTGTGTGTTTGTCCCTGCATGGAGACATTATTTTAAATATAAAGGCAACTGATTATTTTTTTCCTACTTATTAATTGTGTTATTTATCTTTAAGTCTATAGAACAATTTCTTTTTTTAAAAACACTAATCAGAGAAAAGCAGCAAATCCTCACATTTGGGAAGATTTGTTTGTTTTATAATGGACTCTTTTTTTTAATCAAAATTGTTGCAAATGAATCAACTATCAATTTCAGCTCAAATATAAGATAACTCGATAGATGATAGGGATATGAGGTTTGATTTTAGGTTGAGTGTTATCACAAAATGGTTTGAATATTTTGTTTCTCTTGTCGTAATGCGAGCTCTACAGTACTATCTGACCATATCTTACTGTTTTTTTGGCTGTTGTAGCTGAAATACTAACTGCATTACATATTATTGAGTCTTAAATGTTTGGATGTTTGATTGTGTTAGTTTTGTACAGCTCAACATTTAAAACAAATGGTAATTTATATACATTTACTGGAAGAAATAAGGCAAATTAGAGGAGCATAAACCTTTCACACACATTCTTATTCACTGCCATTCGCTGGCAAGAATATACAAGAATGCAGTTGCCATCTTGTTTGCTCTGATATAAATAAATGAGACTGAGAGACTGCAAAATAGTGTGAGCAATATTTCAAATGGCACAGCTCTAGATTCATATTAAACTATTGCAGTTGAATTTACTTGTAAGACTTTGATTATGATCCGTTGTTTTGTAAAACAAGGTGTTAATTAAACCTTCAATTTGACCTTATTTATGACATTCATTAGCTGAGCAATTGTTATTTTGTTGTCCTCTTCTGTGTAGTGTGAGAACTTGTTTAATGGCACGTTGCCTTATTTGATCTGCAGGGATAGCACACGACTGTGTAGTATTTGGCTCCTAGCATCACTCTGCAACTCATTTAGCCCACGTTAACACACACAGTGTGTGAGCACTTTCACTCAACATTCAAGATGCAATTACTGGCAGCACAGATTTCTTTATGTGGAGTGACTGAGTGAGTGAGAGAACGGACAAAATAAAGACATGACTAACTTCTCATTAATTTTAACTGCTGCGGTACGTGACAGCTGCCAATGAGTTTGTCTCAGGAAAAAGAGAGAGGTGGGTGGGGGGGGGCAGTCTGGGCTGTGAGGCTCCTAACTTCCTTCAGTGCTGTTCTCCACTGCCAGCAATATTTATAACTGCTGAACGCCGCTTGCTGTCAAGAGGCCTCACACAGCTCATATGTAATAAAGGCCGAGTCAGACACAGTGGGAGAAATCTTTGCGTCCTGCTGACTTTTCTTCACAATTAAATGAAATTCGCTTTTACCAGCCCTCTGTTTGAGGTAATTATCTGATGAGAGGGGCCAGAGAGAGACCTGCTGTATCCTCACACATCTCATCTATTGGCTGTAGCCTGGTTTGCTCCTATTTATGACGGTGCTTCTGTTTCAGGAGGGGAGAAGCAACGTGTCGCCATTGCCCGTGCGATACTGAAGAATCCCCCCATCCTGCTGTATGACGAGGCAACATCGTCCCTCGACTCTATTACAGAAGAGGTGAGCCTGCCAGTGCATCATCACAAACGCACTGACACACACACACATGGATACCTCACATACCTCAAATGCCCGTTGGCTGCTGCACGTACAGGTTGACTCCTCACAGTGGCTGCATGCACGTTTGGCAGAACAAACATCCTTTTCAGTCACTCCTGTAGGTACTAGGCTCACTCCTGCATCACATACCTGCTGTGACACACACACCCCTCCCCCCTCTACACACGCACACTCACCACCCCCATGTTCTCCCCTGCCACCTGCCACTGTTTTCTCCTGCTTAATCTCCAGCTCAGCTTAAACCCCACAGTCTTTGTAAATGTTACATTTAATGAGAAAGTTCAGCATGCCCTCTCTGAACTTCTGGAAAGAAAACAGGGCATACGACGTGGTTTTTAATTGAGATTTTCAGTTTCTTCTTATCACGACGGCCTTTTAAAATTATCATATGTAAACATTGGATAAAAAAGCATATGAAGGTGGATGTTGCTCAGCAACATTCTGTTGATTTTTACTTTCTTTTTCAATCTTTTGGAGTACATTTCATATATATCCTGTCGTTCGTGCCCTTCTTTTCCTCATTATGTTTGCAAGTCACCCTTATTGCATATCTGTGGAACAATTTTCTTTTGGATTAGAGGACACGTCTGTACATTTTAACAACGTGATTTATTTGTATTTTTTTGCTTCCAGAACATCTTGACTTCGATGAAGGGGATGGTGAAGGACAGGACATCAGTGTTTATCGCCCACAGGCTCTCCACAATAGTAGACGCAGACGAGATTATAGTGCTCAATGAGGTAAGAACTCTTCCACTTAATTTTTATTTGATCTCATACTTTCCTTCATTAACATTTCCTATTGTAATGTCAGGGTTTATAAAAAGCAAATAATATGATGGTTCAGAGTTTCTGAATAAAAACATGCGCTTGGTTAATTGCCCGTCCAATTAGACTGGTTTGCATTGAAGGGAAGGAAGATGACCTGCACTCTGCGTGACCTTCAGCACTGGATCTGCCAGCAACACCAGTTCAGCAAGCAGCCTCTGTTTTTGACACTCATTTAATTTGAGTTACCTTTCTACCATGTACGTGATGAAGACATGCTTTGTTTAGCTTTTCTCATTAACTTCCACAACAACAGGAGCCTGTTGGTAGAAGTGAATGTATTATTTTCTCCATAAGGGCTCATTAAAGCAGTCAGACTCAACTGGCTGTTTTGGTCAGATGGCGTGTCTTGTTTGTCTCGGTGACTAATAATGTATGGGCCAGCTTCCCAGACACTGATGAGGCCTCGTCCAGGACTAAACATTATTTTATTGGAGAGTGCCATTCAAATGGTTTGACTAAAACATGTTTTGTTCAGGCTGAAGGTGCCTTGGAGATGAAGAGCATGTTTTAAAATCTTTTGTTGCATTATTGTCACTGTATTATGCATCAGAGCAATATCCAGGCAATACAAAAAAAAGCAGCTTTACTCAGCGGGTTGGGCTTGAGACACAGAGGGATGTCAGTTATTATCTGAAAAGTAAGAGTTAATATGAAATGTAACACAGATGAAGTGACATTTTCCACGAGTGCTAGAGTCAGATAGGATAAAATGAGAAAAGATTTCTTTGAACTGCAGCGAGTGAGCATGTGTGGGTCCATGTTTCCAGAGTCAGATGGCAGGGATCAGAGGGTCGTGGCGAGGAGGCATGTTTGCTTGTGATGTCGCCATGCCGTTTGCTGGTGTCACCAGCAGAGGACTGCCTGGGGTGCTCATTAAAATAACGAGCGGAAGCAGTCACGTGCTCATCTTGGGTGCACTAAAGATGATGCCAACACCTCTGCATGCTCATGGGAGGTGGGGGAAGGGGGTGCCTTCATTTGTGTTTGACTGTGTGGGAGGGATGTGTGTTTGTTGCGTGCCGATGAGCCTGTGTCTGTGAGTCGTGTTTTTGCGAGAGGAATTGCAACAGTTGTTGGGGAGGCGGCAGGGATTCTAGGGGGGAGCTGACTCTCCGCTGAGAGTGTGGTCAGTGTTGTGTGGTCATGACGAGATGCTAACTATAGGACTCTGTGTTCATGGTCTCTTCATTTTCACTTCATGTGTGCTGCACAACTTGCATTGGCAGGTTTAGGTTTCATGTTTGTTTTTTCCGTTCTTTCTCCGCCAGGGTAAAGTGGCAGAGCGAGGCAACCACCAAGCCCTCCTCAACATCCCCGGCAGCTTGTACTCAGTACTGTGGAACACACAGAACAGCAAAATCCTCAACAAGGACAAGAGCTCGTCCGAGCCCCCGGCTGAACGCCTGTCCCAGAAGGAGGAGGAGAGGAAAAAACTGCAGGAGGAGATCGTCAACAGTGTTAAGGGCTGTGGGAACTGCTCCTGTTGAGAGAGGCTGCCCTCCTCGTCTCTACATCCCTCGCAGATGGCCTACACTGGAATCCCTGCCTGGGCTGTGGAGCATTTGGGAGGGAGCAGAGTAGGGGTACATCCCCAATACCCACTCAAGCCAAGCCCCCACCCATGTGACAATCCCTCCTCCTCCTCCTCGTATGAATAAAGGGCTCTGCTCGCCAAAGTGAAGGAGGAGCAGCAGAACAGGGAGCAAGTGTGTTTAGCACTGGCTGGTGTCCAGAGATAGAGCTTCAATGCCAGTTGTCTCAGCTGAAGCCAAGCATAAGAGACCTTGTATATCACAAACGTGTGCGTAAGACATCTGTTAGTCAACATGGTTGCCCCCTCTCCTCCTATTTTTGACATCAGGTTTATTGACATTTTCCATTGCACTGGAAACAGATGAGAGTACACGTAATGACTTGCATATGCCTTGATATTGACACAACATTTGTATTGATTACAGTTTTAGATGTATTTTTTTTATATTAAGGATCTGCATGTAATACAGGTTATTTGGGGTTTAAAAAAACTGACCGAAGGATTGTTTTACAATATGTGTTGGTTTGTAATAGGTATTTCTATTGGATTCGGTCATAACACACATTATCCAATATGTTTTTGAATGCATGTTCACAAAATATTAAATTAGGCAGATAATCAGGTCTTCTTGATTCGACTAACAACATTATGTTGATGTTTGGAACATGCAAAATTGCTCCAGTGTGAAATTACACTGTCACATTCATGTAAGTATAACACAAAGAATGACAAGAAGTAACTATAATAAATCATGAACAATTTTCACCACAATTGGAGACACATTAAGAGGAAACAACTTGAAAGGTTCCTCTGGGAACAGTTCCCTGTCATAAAATATAGACTTGTATGACGGGCCTCTTGTAATGACGCGTAATTCAAAGAGTTTTAACTGCTGAGACAGCTTTTTGGATTGTATCACTAGAATAAGGAGACTTCTTTCTGAAGGTTACATGTAAATCTTAATATTTAAAAACTGAAGGTAAAAGTATGTCCTCATTTTCTGAGGGCGGGTTTGGCAGTGATACACACATTTTGTTTGGAACCTTGGCATCTTATATCTCTGAATGAAAGGATTATTATACTAAACACACAATGTGAAACCTGTTTCATAGCATTCTGGACTATGTTGACTTTGTGTGTACACTGCAGAAAGGATAAAGATAATAAATGTTGACTTTTGTCTAAATAACGAGGTCTCCATTTTGTTGTCATGATGAATATATAGCACAAGATGTACATCTATTTATTTGTCTGGTATGTGTTTTTGAGATTGGGTTGGGACCCCTCTAAGAGATTATAACTAGAGGAGTCACAATATTATTAATGAGAAAGAATTAAATAAAAATGTCTGCTACACAAAGATCTAATTTTTCCTTTTTACTTGTGTAAGGAATAATTTGGTTATGGATTAAACAAACAAGTTAATAAAGGTGTGGTGGGATTAATAAAGGATTTCTGACCCTGATTCAGGACTGCAAACATTTTCAAAGAAACTATCTTTGGAATTTGACACTTTAAGACATCCTAATTTCAACGAACAAATATACATTTAAGTTGCTGAATAGATTGCTGTGAGCAGATGGATGACCACAGTTATATTTGTTGGTAATGTAATAATGTGTATAGGTTGCCTCTGAGAAAATCCATATGAGAACTGTCAAATTATTTTGGCATTTCCCTTGAATTAAAAACGCTTGTACAGTAAGTATCTTGTGAATAACAGACTATGTGATGGAAATGAGAAACATGAGCAATAGAAATCAAGTTCATATCTTCGATAAATGATTGTAAAAATAGGTGAGGTACAGTATACAATTCACAGCATAACTAATTATCCCCCATTATTTCCTTATCCGTTTTATTTATTCATATTTTATCTTACGATATTATTTTTTTTAGTAGCCATATAATTTCTTCAAATACAAATGATGAACAACAAAACAAATGTTTTTATCAAATCATTATTTGCTTGAATTGTGTAAAGTTCATAGCAGCCATGTTAAAGTCCTCCTTCAAGCACGTTTTAAAGGATTTTGAAAATAGGCTACTCTGCTATAATTAATCTAAAACATTTGAACATGTGTTTCTGGTATAAAAGGCGGGAAGACTGTCTATGCCCCGCCCACAATGCGTTTAAGTTAGTTTCTCTTCAATAAAAAACATTGGAGAAATCGAGCCAAACATGTTTAACATATATTGTGCAGCAAAACCTGGGACTAGCAGAAGAATCAGAAAGGTAAGTGAAGTTATAATCTATTATTTGTTTGTGTTGTTTGTTAGCTTTTGAGCTTTTGAGCTTGTTACTGTAGCTTGTATATGGCAGTAGCGGACAGTGTTCCTGTTCTTCAAACATAATAACATCTTGCGGGATTGTATGGCTTATAGAGGAAGCTCCAGGATCTGGTTTTCTACTCGACCTTTGATAATGCTAACATTTTGTCTCTATACTGACAAGTAGGGGTTTCAGGGTTGTTGTTTGTTTGTGTTGTGTTGAAACTGTATCCCGGTTGGTGTTTGTGTATTATTCATTGTTTGGCTATGATGACATTCTTGACTTACTAAATGTAGTTTGACAGGGATAACTTTCAATGTCAGATTTCAGGGAAGTCTGGAGTAATGTGAAAACACCTTTCTAGTGACAGCTCTTCACGATACACACCAGTATAATCCACTTCAGACATTTTAGGGGTCATAAACATTAGAAGAAAAATGTTTCGGTGTAGGGGAATTTGAACTTCGACTAGGAGTTATGGATGCTTTCTTTTAAAGGGGTCACAAGACTACGGTTGGGAAAAACTTTATGGGGAAATGTATGCAATATTGGACTGAGAGTATGTTTACATATACACCATATATGTACATTTTATTGCAAATGTATACAGTATTAAAAAAAATACATATACCATACATCAATTTATTCTTACTCACAAATCAGTTATCTGAAAGTAAATCCCATATTTTAGGTTTAGAAACGATATTGCTTTCCAAGACACACCATTTTAAAATGTTGTAATGAAATCTATGAATGCAACGTGATCTCTCGTCTCTCTCCTTTTGTTCATTGTCGAGTGGACATAATGAGTGCCTTCCCTCTAGAAGCCCTGCAGATCTGGATCCTCTGGGACCAAACGCATTAGACAACACTTTCTATGTTGCCTTTCAGCAAGATTATAATTGAAACTGACAAAAACAAAAACATTCACATAACGTGATAGACGTTAGCCGTTGATGCGCCTCCACCACCTCTGGAGGAAGTCACACATTATAGATGAAAGTAGACTTTGATAGAGCTCTGCTTAAAAGCAACTGGACGATTACTGGTTGGATGGGGCTTCCTTTCATGCGTCAGATGTCCAGGCAGATGAGTTGATGTTAATGACGTCCTTCTAATCTAACCTATAAGAGATTATGAGACTATTCATTAGCGACTCCCAACAATGTTCAGCTTCCCCTCCCAGGTTATTTGCTCATTATTCAGTAAACATTACACACTATGATATGCTCGGGTTCTGTGACAGAGCCTCGGATATTACACAGAGCAGGATGTTCTCTGTTCCTTTTCTTCTTTGCTGAGGCAAAGCTTTGTGTTTGTATGTTTGATACGGTCAAGGACATAACATTAAAAGTATTGAAGTTACTGAGCAATTCGAGATGGACGTACACAGGGGGGTGTTTTCTTCCTGGCTATTTATGTTGAAAAACTGCACCACTAAATGTGTTCCATCCAATGACCCTTAATTGTTCTGTATGGCGTGCATGTGATTAGTGCTGTTGTGAGCTGTTTGTCTGCATGTCCTCGGAGGTAATGAGGACGCGATCTCCCTGTTTACCAGCATTCTGTAGGCGCAAAGGAAGACAGCCACACAAAGGCCTTTAATAACGTCCTAAATATGGACCACAGCAGGAGATTCAGCTTCTAATGCAAACCACAACCTTCTACTGAAGGGGAGATTTTCAAAGATGTTGCTGATGCGGATAGGATATCTCCTTTTTAACACACACTAGTTCTGTCCATGCATGACTACATCTTAGTATCTTGCATGGTGATTCAATAATGGATTTAATTTGAAGATCTTCTAAAGAAGAAAAAGAGCTGCGTCTGTGGTCCCATGGAAGCTGTTCAGAGTGCATAGGTGAGAAGAGGGGTTCAGCCACACACGTCAAATCCCCACTGACCCCTCCATGGCCTGTTGCTGAAGTCTGCCGTGCTTTTTTTTATCATGATAAGAGGCAGAGCGGGCTGAGACTTAGGGCCATCCCTCTGCACCAGACAGTCAGCTCTCCCATCCCACTACAATGAAACTAGTATGTGGCCAAGGGCGTATAGTATACGCCTTGATAAATATGCATCGATGCCTCAGAGAAGATGTAGTTATTTCCACCGTTTTGTGTGGGAGTGTAAATTTATGTGCGTAATCCCTGCGTACTATATCAATGCTCCTGGTCAAAATGAGAATGAATATTCACACATGTGTGCACTTGCGCACACACGGCTGATCCTTTTTAAGTCAATAAACACAGTGGTATTAACATGCACATGAACAATTGGCTGCTGATGATGCAACCTCTGAGCACTGCCTGGATAAGCCAGGCCACACATGTGCAATATAATTCTTGCTGCAGATACAGAATTTATGAATCTATTATGAATTTTAAATCTGGTTTACACTTACAGGCAAAAAGGTCTTCTTTCTTTTCAGAGCAATACAAACAAGTGAATCCTTTTAGCTTCGGATCATGCAAGGTTAAATGCTTTTCTCCTTTGAAGGTAGCTATGCAATCATTTATATTAATAAGACTTTATGACTCCACTTATTTGGAAGAAATGTGTACTCTGTGCTAGGCGCCATCTTTCCTAACACATTTGGTATTTTGCGTGAGATGTTACATGCAAGCACATAAGAGATTGAGGCTAAGACCTGTATGGCTCTACAGGGAATACCTAAAGAGAAAATCCTTTGAAATAATATCAACCATACAGTTTTATTATCCTCTGATTTTGGACAACAAAGTCACAATAATATCTTCTAAGATGGAATACACAAGAGTTAAAGGTGAACACAAGAAGTATAGAAGTGACCATATAACTGAAAATGACAAAAAGAAGAAAGAAAGAGAGAAAGGAGAACATACTGATTCAACCCACACTTTAAGTAGGCAGTAAATTACCAATGTATGAAAGACAGTTTATATTTGTACGTTTTGAATGTAACTCTGAGGTGGAAACCAGAGGGCAGACGTTTCAAATGTTCAATTCAAGGTCAGATATATAGTCAGATTATAATGGTTTATTTAACAATGGTGTATTGTGCACTTCAGATTTGCTGCTGGGTGCCAATAACTTTGCTGCATCATTCGTCACTCCTAGTTTTCTGGGTGATGTTGACAGATGCTTGCTAGCAAAAAAAACGATGCGGTGAATACTGACTCAATAAAATATTTATAAAACATTGCCATCAGTAACTGAAAACCTAGAATTTGGCTTGCTTCCTCTCACTCAGCATATCTGTTCTCTATCATGGGTCATCTTGTTATCACTTGCACAATTGTTTGACCTGAATTGGACATGTCATTATATGGCATAGGTGAGGTGACATTGAATAAGTTACTGAATCAGTGAACATATTCAAAGGTAACTCTGCTAGCTGTGAAAATGTCCCCATGTCCCAGTAAAAATGACTGTGTCTGCTGTCGAGGAGTCCCACAGGAGTTGTTCTATTATTCACTGTCTGAACAGCAGCTCTAGGGTCTGTGCCTGGATGGCATCATTATCACTACTGCCTGTCTTTTGTTACAACCTTTCTGAAGAATCACTCAAATTATAGCGAATTATGAGACAAATAACTTTTGCTTTTGGAGTTTTTCTATCCAAGTGATTGATTTTAAAAGCCCAAAAGAAAGATCATGTCTAGAACTTGTTTTGACATTAAAAAAAAAGTACTTACTAGTCCTCTTTAATGACCTTCATATCTAAAGAGTGGGTACTCTTCTACTTACTCCACCATGTTTCATCACCATGTCTTGAGACTGTGTTTCGTTGCTCCTAAATGAGTGTTAAGGCCTCTGAGTGAGAGGATGTCCTGAAGATACCAGCATTAACACAGTTTTGCACTCGGGGCTCGTTACTGTAATCTTGTAAAGAGAAGGGTGGAAGGAGGGTTTTTCAGATGGCTACAATCTGCAACCCTAATAATAGATGCTGCTAAATCCTACACTGTCCCTTTAAGGAAAGCTAGTAAAACAACAGTTTAGAATTACTAATTTCCTATGTAAAATTCCTGCATTTAAAATGTGCCAAAAGTATCCTTACCGAAAGTAAAGGAGACATTATGCTGAATGGCTAATTTCAGAATAGAATACATTATATTAAATTATTATGTTATATTTATTGATGCATTAAAGGTGGGGTAGGTAATTCTCTTCAGAAACACTTTTTGTTATATTCCATGGAATGCTCTTAACATCCCGATAGCAATGAATACATTAAATGCTTTGACAATAAATACATTAAAAATTAATCTGTGGAAGCCATGGCGCTGTAAAAAGCACGACCAATTATTTTAGCCGGCCCGGCTAAAATAACTGGATGGCCTACCTGCCTGTCAGCCTTCCATCTCGTGCACAAACTTATCTCGTGCCCTCATTGGTCATGTGCGCGTTTGTGTGTGTTGGAGGAGGGGCTCTGTAAGGAAGTCTGAAGGAAGGGGCAGATTTTTTTCGGCTGCGTACTTTCAAATTCTAGCGCACTCGAGCTGGTTTCTCCATTCTTACCTACCCTACCTTTAATGTGTTTACTTTAATTTATCAGCTGGTAAAGGTGAAGCTTATTTTTGATTAATGTATTCTACTGCTAGGTGGTTTAATATATTCTAATATCTCATAGTTTAAAAGTTGATTATTAAATTCTAAATCTGTGAAGCACACTAAAGTAACTTGAGTTGTCGGATCGGAAATGGATTTGAATTGTATCAAATCACTGTTTAATTGCCACATATTTAGACAGCAAAATGAAGACTCTGCCTGTAACCCACATATTTTATAGGGCTTGAGTAAATGTAGGCTACTACTTTCCACCACTGGCCAGGTGCGTACATTATATTGTCCCACAAAAATCCAACAAATGATTGTATGAGGAGAAAACTATCAAACTGGATCAAATAGTTCCCACCTTGTGTTTGTTCTGGTCTCGACCTATCATTCATGTGTCTTTAAGACTTTTAGCCCGATTCACATGAATGAGTGTGAACCTTTTTGAATCAAGCTCACCCCATCTCAAACACAGCGGACAAATTACACCAAATGGCCCCAAGACCGTTTGGTCAGACGCAGTGTTGCTAATACAAAGATGGATGCATGCCGGTTACAACTGTCATAATCTTATTGGAGATTTCACACCGACTGTCAGACCTGGTGAGCATCAAAGCCTGAGATTTCCGCATTTACATTCTGCTCTCAACTCCTTGCAGCCTTTAATTTTCCATGAGCTTCAATGCCAGTCACCTCCTGTAGATTTATTTAAACTGTGTTGCTGAGAATCTGCCCGTTTTTCACATTCAGTTCCGATTACCCTTTCAGCTGCTCAGTGTGGTAAACCTCACTTTATTTTATAGTGTAAAACATTTGATCTGTCAGCATGTGCTCAGGCCATTCCGTGCAGTTCCTTACAGCACCTTGACATCAACTCTATTCAACAATGTTTTATGAATTGCAAGTTCAGATGTACTTTTGTAGCATAACACGTTTTCTTCTTACTGCAGCTATAACTGCAACTGACTAAAACTCAACTGAATGGCTCTTCATTGTATCGAATAATAATAAAAAGCACATAAATCAACCAAAGTCACTAAACAATGTTGATTTGGGGTATTCTGAGAAAGTAGTACACTGACACAGTAGTCTGTACTGCTGAGCCTTTGTTTGAATCTTTGGTTATTGATACAGGACTTAAGATAATGACACATTTAATCGAAGGTATTGACATTTATTTCCCTGTAAAGACAGGGGAATATACTTAGATTGACTTTGTCATTATTATGAACATGTGAACTCAATATTACAATGTTACAATAAAGAAAACAACAGCATATGACTCATTACTCATACACAATAGTAATCCTGCTAAATCATTACCAGTACTAATACACAGAATAGTGAAAGGTTCGATAAACTTACTCCACATCTGTGGCGTACATTTATAAAGAGGATTTAGGCCTGTAACGCTTCCAGCTGTGATGGACCGGCGTTTGGACGTTGCATTAATTGTGCTTTTTGTGATTATATATTTCTGAGATATACTCTTTGTTTACTGTATTAACTCCTGCTGTTCGTATGTTTCTAAAGTTTGTAAATCGTGTTGTGTCTGATTTTGGAGAAGAAGTATTTTTATGTTGTTTTGAATGAATTGTATGTAACATGTCTGCATTCAAATGCAGGAGTTGTTTTACTTGGGTATACTTACCTTCCAATTCCCCAAAGTTTCGAAAGCCTTGTTTCATCTGCTCGTCTGTAATGGTGACACATCCCTTATGCCCAACTGTCAGCATTGTGGTTGTCTACCAGAAGCTCTCCTACATTTACTTTGTATGCAGTTTGAAGCCACATTCTACAATAAACTAATTACATCTTGATGGTTTTTAACTTTATATATTAGGCGCCGTTTACACGAGGAGAAAACTGCTTGTATCTGCATAGCGTGCGTATAGCCCTATTATTTACACGAGGCCGATAGAAACTGACCCCACAAACAATAACGGGTCCCAAGGTGGATAGATTTGCAAACGAAACGCTCTGGGGGGTCAACCGAGTCCGTGTAATCACCTCTATACGAATATTTCCTGGAAAAATAGCGATAGCCCCACCTCTCCCCACCTCTCCTGCTCACTGCTGTAGCAACTATCAAAAATAGCTGTGTTAATTAAACGCACAAGGGGTTCTTGAATGAAATAATATTATAAAAGGCAAACCAGAATTGTTAACGCCCAATATACTCCTTAAACAAAATAAACAGAGTCAGATTTCATGCATTGATCCATTATATTGACAAAGGAGGATCTCACCCGGTGTTTGTAGAGAATATCTCTCTCTTTCTGAGCCGTCCTCTCCACGGAGACGTGCTTCTTGGTCGGGATGCAATATCCACAGATTCGGTTTCTTTCAGTTTCTGTTTCAGTTTCGGGGCTTAAACAGAAGGGTAGCCATGGCAACATTGCAGCGGGGCTGCTCGGGTTGCTCTTCTTCGCGGCTTTTGGTGTATTTTGGCGGAAGTTACAGCGCCACTTACAGTCCCAGCATATGTACTACAGCGTTTCCAGCGGCCTCGTTTGAACAGACACGTTAAATGAAACAAATGCATGTGAACCGAAGACTTTTTTGAATACGCATACTGTGCATAAACGCAAACGTTCCCGTGTGAGCGGGGCCTTAACCTGATGAAGTATTTTATTCATCAAACGTCAGAAACAAAAGCTGAGTTAACGGAGGCGAACCAAGTCCTCCTGTGTCCGCCAAACAATGTCAGAAAAACACAAAAACTGCTTTAATCTGTTTATTTGTTTGTATTACCGTGTCCATTTGTTTCAGGAGGGGAAGACAACTGTGGATAAAAACCTCCTGAACGATGAACGCTCAGCTGAGCCATTGAGGACGGTGTTGAAGAAGACAACTCCCATAATCCCACACTATCATAGCATCAACAAACTCTCGTTGAGAAACCCCCGATGGCAAAACAAATACATAATGTGAGTTAAATACATTCTTCCCTTTAAATTAAATGTTGTGTAAAATCAGTTAATAATGTATTGTTTATATTTATGCACAAAGTGGATGGTAAAGATACATTTAGAACATGGAAATTACTAGTATTGGCCCTTTGAAAAGTCATATTTGTCTATTTGTGTACAGCAGTGTAATTAAGTAATTAGTTTGTTCTTTTTTGTTTGACTTTTAATAACAATTGTATTGCTTTAGAGCTATATTAATTCATTAGGATAATAAACACCTATTTTATATACTGTATTATGCCACATTTAGAATGGCAGAGATGTTATTTTCCTTATGTTTACAGTTGATACATTAAGTTAGTTGGATTTTAATCTTTTGCAACAAACATTATTAGTCTTTATAATAATGATATCATCTTTGGTGATCAGGGATTTGTTACCCAGATGATGGATGGATCTTCACATCAGCAAACCATTTCTTTATTTAAATTTTTCAACACACTCTTCATTATATGCAACAAGTTTCAGAGTTAATTTGCATAGCTGAGCCTGTTATTTTATATTACACTCACCACACTGCAGTAGTGATTACCTCTGTTTACTGCAACGACATAAAGAAACTCTGTAATTATAACAGCATGAAAATATTCCGCTCTTGTCAGCTTTGAGTTTTGTTATCAACTTGCTTGGCTTTAAGAAAAGCTGTAAGCCAATTTGTCTCCTCAGTATAAACATCTGTAATGATGACTGCAGATGAAAAGGTATTTTAAGAAATGTGGATATTATATCTGTTCACACGTCTTGTACTTTAAGGGAAAAGTGAAAACACGGCTCATAAAATATATGCCTTGTGAAAGTTTGTGATGGTGCTGCAGTAGAAGGACAGATATTGTCCCTGTCATATTAGACACGTATTCACCTCAGCCTTGAATAAATGTTTTAGTTGAGCAGTTCTGTTTTATTGGGCATTATTACACATTTCATTACACACATTTAACATCAGGGAAGACAGAAACTGAGTCGCTCCAAAATGTCTGAATATTTATACCAAAAGATAGACTTTGGGCTAATGAACCTTAATATTTCTTGAGCTGAAACACAAAGTTGATTATTTTTGATAATCAGCAGTTAAACAAATAAGTAATCTTGAGCAATTAAGATACTTTATTTATCATTTTTTAAGCAGAAATCTATTTACTGCTACTAATTTTCAAATGTGAATATTTTCTTCTTCTTTTATGATAGTAAACTGAATATTCTTGGAAAAGCCTTGTAAAACAATCAGTTTAAATATGTCAACATGAACTTTGGAAAATGCATTTCAAATGTTACTGACATTTTAAGACCAGATAATTAATAGTTACTTTCATATTAAATTAATCATATATATAATAGTTTGTATAGGCACATACCAATGCCTAATAGGGAATACAAATTACCATCATAGCATTTAGAGCCATGTTTATGTCATGTTTGTTCTGACCCACAGTCAAAGCCCAAACTAAACTTAATGTTCAATGCACAGTGATAGAAAACAAAGAATCTGGCATGTCTGTAAATTCTGGCTTGATTTGGCATAATATTTTTTAAGAAATCAAAATGTTTTAAACTATGTTTTGTCCATCACACAGATTAACAAAGATACAATCACCTTTTACAGCTTTCCAAAAAATACAATGGAAGTCCTTGTGTTTTTGTATAGAGTACATTATGTAGCCTGCATTTTAAACGGTATGTTAAAACTGCATTGTAGCAGGACATACAACAAGAATGACTAGATTTAAACAAATGTAATTTTATAAAATTATTAGAATCTATTTGATCAATTAATCATTAATTTTTTTATTTTTTTTCTCTTTTCTTCAGTTTGCAGACCCAACTCATATTGAGACAGAGAGAGAGAGAGACACACACACATGCACACACACAGAGAGAGAGAGAGAGAGAGAGAGAGAGAGAGAGAGAGAGAGAGAGAGAGAGAGAGAGACAGAGAGAGAGAGACTACCCAAATATTGCTTCCAGTCCGGTAAGTGTTATGAGTGGGCCTATCATCCAGCATAGGCATACATGAGGAGCCTATTCATTATTCATGTCATTGCAGTTGCCCTGTTACGATACAGTCCTATTTGGAGTGGGCTACCTGATTTGCTCAGCGCGTCCGTCAAAGCGGTGCGTGGCCCTGCGTCGGCTAGCTGTGCGCGCTCATAGGTCGGACCGAGAAGAATCGGAGGGGGAGCAGGCAAAGTGCGCGCCTACGAGACTGCGCGCCGCAAGGAGGGGGAGAGGTCCAGCTGCAAAAAAAAGGAAGAAAAAATACGCCGTGACAATGGCAACATCAAGCACCTCGTAAAAGGCAGATAACAGGCGAGGGGGCGCCGCAAATCGGGAGTTTGAGAGGCGACGGCCCCTGTTTGTCCCGAGAAGAAGCGGCGACATTAGGACACGCTGGCTGTCCTATAGCGCGTTTCCTGGAATACGAATTCTTCCGTAATTGAAAATGGAGCGGCGGGGGAGAGGAGAGTCGCGCTGTCTCCATCGTTGAGAGGCGCGTCCACCTGCTATTACTGGAGGCCCGGGCTGCTTCTGCTGCTGGTGGTGGCGGGGAGGGTGGGGGGGGAACATGCATGGGAAGTGTTTGCATTTCTGGGGAAAGACGCATCTCTGATACTGTCCAAAGAAGCTGAGGAGGATCCCATTGCGACGGGGGAAAAACGCAGTTTTGGGCGCATACGCTCTGGAGGTAGGCATTGAAAACGTTATTATGCTGCTATTCAGCGTGCCGTGTGTGTTTGAATAGGGAGCGAGCTCTATTTGGTATGCACTGCACATGACAGCTCGATTTGTACACACACTGATTTACATCCTTGCTTTGCTTGATTTGCTTTATCTATCGGACATTTTTATTCAAAGGGAGAACACACCAAGCATGCGGTGTAGTAGCTGCCCTGCCTCCTTGGGACAGCTGTCGTAGGCTACATTCATTCCTCTCTGCTCCATCGATTAGCCCTGCGAAAAATACCCCCACTTATTTAAAGCGCAGGTACACTGACCTATTCTAAAGCTCAGAAATCAACACAGATACAGGTGCCACGTGTGGTTGTTCACATTGAAGCCAGTTACCCTGCACTGTTAGTGTGTTTTGAAGGCAAACACTGGCCTGTGGACGTCATTTTGAATCAACGCTATGCATCCGGAGCAGTGCTGCCCCAAAATAAATAAGAGATGAATAAAGGGGAATCATCTATAGTCCAAACTAATGAATGATTCATGAATGGGCTATTGAAACCCAATGGGATAACACATCATCTTACAGCTATAGGCCCCTCCACTGTGATAAGGTGAATAAATGATTCATATAAACGGTTTATGAGCACAGATTCCTAAAATTGGCCTAAACACCATGATGGCAGAGCACACACAGGTGCACTAACGCGGTGTGAATGCCTGCACTGTCGGGTCACTAGATCAGTAGCTTACTGTGTCTGTGCTCCTCTTAAAGGATGCCTCATGACAGATGTTTACTGGATGTCCCAGGCAGCCACACTGCGAGCCAGACAAGCCCAGCTAGAGAATAATGAGCTGCAGCCCATAATAACATCCTCTGTGCTCTGGTTTTGTGGAGGTGTTACAATCAGTTGTTAACTCTGTTTTAAATAGGGTTTTGTAATTGGATAACATTTTAACGGGCTAGACATTTCCCTGGCTAATGTTTATTGGAAAGCCTTGTAAGAAGGGATTTTCAACCTGCTGAATTTATCGCCACAATTAATGATCTGGACAATTATTGATCTGACATGACTTAGTTTGATTTATGTTTTGCAGCTTTTATATTAACCTATTTGAGAGGATTGTTTTGTGGCTTTTCTGCATGCATTTGGTTCCTATTGGAAGATTTCTTTAAAAAATGAAATGTAGTGATACACTGATGTAGGGCAACCTGTCACTGCCCTCTGCTTCTCTAATGTGAAGACAGCAGTGTAAACCAGATGGAAGGCCATGCATTGATTGAGTCAAAGAGAGCCTTTAAGAGGGCCAAATTGAGTTGACATGTTGATGTGGGTGTCATTAACATACATGATAATGTGTGCCGTCACTGGGCCTGAGGCTATGTGACGTGTTTCGGGGAGTGGGTCTCCTTGCTCTGGCCGTCTGCAGCCTTGTTTGAAGATCATAGATACAGAACCTAACAGAAGCTCACATATCAAACTGTGTCTTCTTCTGTGACGTGCCGCCAAGCTCGCCATGGAGGTTACAGAATTTGCCATTCATCTCCTCCTGGTCAGTCTCACTGCTTTCACTCCAGCGCCATTCTCCGTTCTGCCTCAAATTGGGTGAGAAATTGAGTCCAATGACACATTTCACCACCATGGCTCTGTTCCAGAGTAGCAAGGACAGCGCTGGAAGGTTTTCTGAAAATGTTATCCGAGCGTTATGTTGCTGCAATAAAACCAGCAGCTTGTGTACATAGTCTCTTATCTTCTCCTGCCCATGTGTGCTCTATGGCTTCTCCTCTGCTTCTGCCTCAGGCACATGTGTTGGGCCTCTACTACCGTGTCTGTTGAATGGGAGAGAGTCTCAATTATACCGAATGAACTGATCCCCGTCAATCATGCTTTTTTTCTTGCCAGTGGACACATTATTCGTATATAAAGATCATGTTCCTGGTCAATAATTTACACCTTAAAGGTTCTAATCAATATAAGGCATTTTAGAGAAGAGGATACAACTGCTTGTACTATAAATGTTTATAAGTATGATGGATTTCTTCAATCGTATTGCCTGACAGATTGCACTACAACACTTAAAAGGGGATACAGGGGAAAACATCTCGTTAAGGATACAGAAAGGGCTTCCCGCCTATGGAGCCCCGCTGTGTTTTATGTCTGGAGCTCTGCAGTTTTCTCTGCACATTGTGTCGCTAAAGTATTATGGAAGCACCTTGTGTCTTTCCCAGTCTATGTAGAAGCACGCTGAGCCTATCAGTAGCGAGTGTCTGTGTAAGCACACTGTGTTTATGTCAGGCCACTGTATGCAGAGGCCTGCTGCGCCCGCCCCAGCCCTGCGTTTGGGCTGTGCCTTGCTGACTGCGGCCCAGCGGAGGCAGTCTTTCCCCGTGCTGCTGCCTCTGCCGAGTTCTGTAATTAAAGGCAGAGGTAAGTCCAGGGGAGAAGGCTGGGCTCTGATTGCTTTTCATGGCCGCGAGGAGAGAGCTGCAGCGTGTCCTGAGGGACTGAGGCGCTGCTGAGCTCTTTGCTGCCTGCTCTGCCCCCCAGACGGGAGCTGTTCCAGAAAGACACACACATTTGTACTCACACGCTACTGGCATACTCATGCATACACAAGTAAACATACTCTAACTCTTCCTGCTGCAGACACACATATGTATATACACACACTAATGCACAGTGGCTGAGAGAGGCAAAAATTACAGCTGTAGCTGACAGGCAAACTGAGCTAATCTAATTTAAAGAATGCCCCGTTTAAGAAAATATGTGTCAGTACGAGGCGTGAGGCACTGAGGCAAAACTGTAAGAGTGCAGTCATGTAATGAATTAAAAACAGCGCAATCAGAAATACATTAAGGATCTCTCCGTGGATTGGCTGCCGGTCTGCATTGACAGAGAAGTTGATGTGTGATGGGGCTGAGTGTAGATGTGAGCAGAGACTGCCTGTGGTTGTCTTGGACCAGCGCTCTGCAGGGGGAGCTGTGCCTCCCCATCCTCCCTCCCTCCATAGCAGCAGCCAAACTGAAGAGGGCTGCTCTGCACTCTGAGGGCCTGGCAAACATGGACATGCTCACATATAGGATCTGGGTTGGCCCCAGCGCTTTTAGGGGAAAAATGGCCTCAGCGCTCTCCTCTCCTCATTCTCTGGATTCATTCATGACAGCTGGCTGGTTTAAGTACGCCAAGGGGTTAAACCATCCTTACAAGTCCTATCAGAGAGATTCCAGTGGAAGGCAGAAAATCACTTTGAGGAGAGGTTTTAAAAAAAAAAAAAAGGAAAAGCAGTTTGGTGCAATTTAAATGCCAAGGCCAGCCACGTTTTTGCACCGTGTTCATGAATTAGTTCTGCCAGGATAATTAAAGTAATGCATCAGGATTTCTGCCATTAACAAATAAAAGTCCAATTAAACTGGGGTCTATTAAACCACTTTCCGCGTTGCCTACTTGATCTCAACATGTAGGCTGGTGGCCACTGGGACCATGAGCGTGCAGGCTTGACGTTCATAGCTCATTTCCTGCTTCCACATCAGACCCTTATATTACAGATGGATAGATAATGTGAAATTTCCCCAGTTCTGCTCACTCTCTCCCGGGCCCCCTTGCATTTCAACTCATGGGGTTCTTGAAACAGATAGTGTGATTTGATGCTGGGAAATTTGAGAAGGAGCCCAAAGAGGTTGGGATTTAATGCAGTGGACACAGGTGCATTGACATGAATGGTATGAAAGCGGTATATTCACGATATGACTTGGGAGGGAGGAAGCTATATGACAAGGCTGGATTTTAAATTGGTTTCTCACAGTTTGCTCCCATGTATTGTTCCCTTTGTAACGGCACACACAGTAGCAATAACAACTCTGTTTTTTTGTTATATAATAACACTAATAGATTCATTGCCCCTTGTCTAATTCCTCATGTTGGAGCCGGAGGAGTCGCATATCCATGTTGTGCTAAACGTGTATACATCCAGGGTCCCGAATGCTGGAATAATAAGCCACCTTCATTAGCCTTATCTTTGATTTGGTGGATGGAAAGAGGGGGAGGAGGTGGGGGGGAGGAGGAGGTGGAGGAGATGAAAAAAGGGGTTGATGATGAGAAAGAGCGCCAAACATAGGGTAGGTTGTACTGAGAGAGAGGAGAAAACAGAGGAGCTGGAGATGAGAGGGGGGATGGACATGGTGGGAAGATTAGAGGAAGGGCTGGACAGACAGAGGGAGAGGGTGACAGAAAAAAGGGAGAGACATAGTTACTGCTGAAGGTGGGGGTTCAGGGTGCGTCCTTCCAGCAAAGCCAGTTGGAACAAACAAACGGTCGTGAGACAGACAGTGTTGTCTCTAATGGGAGAGAAGCTGGCTGTGCCCTGGATCTTTCCCTGCACCTTTCATTTTCTAAATGCTGTTTTGTCTGTTCACCACTTAACAAGCCACCAGTGCCTCAGAAAGGAACCACGCTTTATTTCCTGCTGTACATAATTACCAGCCATTCAAGACGGGCTTGTTTGCTACTCTAAACGATGTTGTGAATTTTTTTACAAATATGAGACAGGCTATATTTTGCTGTAAATCTTTTCACAGCGAACAAGTTGAGTGTTTACGGGCATTGCCAGTGATGGGTCTAAGATTAGCTGTAATTTATTTAACTTTAATTGTGCTGCTGTTTGTGGAGACTGCGCCATTTGTGCCCTAATCAAACATTAGCGATAATTTAATCGAATAGCTATTCTATCATCCTGCGATGAGAAAGCCTGTTGCAATAGTCTTCCTGTCAGATACAGTCAGCTGAAGAATAGCGCATTACTTTTCATTTACCATAGCACGCCAGAGGCAAAACACAATCCATGCGCGACGCATCTAAGAAGAAGTCAAATGAGGAATGTTTTTGAATATCTTAACACAGAGAATGTGAATTGAATTGCATACATGAATTTCAAGTTGGATTTGACCCTGATCTGTTAGATGATGTTGCTGATGATACAACAGCACGACTGCTATTCTACTACGGGTAATAATTATAATCATTCACAGCTAGTGGTCCTTGTCACAGGAGTGGGGCACAATGGAAATAATAATTAGGACTTCTCATTTCAGATGCATCTCAAAAGGGTGTATGAAGTGTGTACTGCGGCTCTTTGACTTCTAGGATGTACAGCTGTGTGTATTCTTGCTTGTTTCTCTGTCAGCTCCAGCATGCCTCAGGAAGAATTTCTGCTGGCTCCGGCGTTTTCTTCGACTTTGTGACTCCTGTTATTTCTCACATTCACACACGCACATGTTTTAGCATTATGACAGTGACCCAGTCTCTGCTGTCACACACAAGTAGCCAATTTAAGCATAACTATATACATGATAGGCCAGGATGCCTGCTTCACATTTATTGTCAGTGACGTACACTGTCGTGTGCGAACAGACTTTTTAAGTTTTTTGCTCACCGTATTTCAGTGCTCTTCTAACCCATTTCCCCAAGTCATCATTCAGCGACAATGTCAGAATACAGCCCACACATATCACAGTTGAGCCAGTAAAATGCTCTCTAGAAGGAGTCAAATATGCAACGCAGCGTAGCCGGCGCTGATAAAAGAGCTAATTCATCATTTAGTCACACAAAGCCTCCGAGATTCTTTGTAATATCTTGTATACTGTTGGAATTCAGTAGGACTGGATTTTGCAAAATCATTTGCAGGCGTTTTGTGTTATACCAAGTTTTAGCTTTGTTTTTGATAAAGCGGTCTCCATTATCTTTTGATTTAGGTAATATTAAATCGTTATTGATCTTTTCAGTTGAAATACTTGCATTTTTTCTGAAGCCCTACCAAATGTTGTTTATATTTCTCTGAACTATTATGGTAAGTTACTTGTAATGAACATGAACCTGTATTCGGACCCCTTTTGAAATACTGACTAAGCTGTCAAGATTTGAAGACTGGCACTGTATGCTTTGTCAGATCCTTAACTTCTAATAATTTATTTCCTCGTGTTTAGACTTTATTTTATTAAAGGTCTTGTGGTTGATTGAGTCAATCAGCAATTTATTTTGAGGTAAATTGTCAAATATTCCACATATTTATAACACCTAAATTGTGAGCTCATGCTGATTTCCCTTTTTTTATTTTCTAGTAAATAATGTAGTATGTCTTCAGCTTTTGGACTCTCAGTCAAAACAAACAATCTGAAGATGTCACATTGGGCTCTTTATTTTTGTGGATCCCTGTTTTTTCATAATTTATAGACCAAGTATTAAATTGATTAAAACAAGCATATGATTCAATACTTAAAACAATTATTACTTTTAGAGCTAGTCAAAACAAACCTAAACACTTTTAAATGTTAGTAGTTTGACCTTTTTTAAATTGATAAAACCGTTATGTGGAAAAACCTTTGAAAGTACTTTACTGACCCATATTAAAAAAAAGATAAATACATGGTTGTATTGGCACTAAACCTCATGTCAAACACAGCTCAACATGTCATGCCTACAATATATACAGAAGGAAGTACATCCTTGTGTCCAGTACACTCACGCCCAGTGTGTTAATTTATTTAGCGGCTATTACTGTCATACAGCGACGTTTCTGTCACCATGGGCTAAATACTTTGGGAGCATCACAACTGCAGGTATTTTCCTTTTATATTCAAATGACGCTGCGTATAACCTGCTCCTTTGATATCTGTCTCTGAGGCGTGTATATAAGCATGCCTTTTTGCCTTTTGTGTGCACTATTTAGGATTTGCTTATGGTTTATTTATGCAGTTTATTCCATTGAGAGAAAGTCTTTTGTCAGAGGAGAGCAAGTGTACAGTCTGCATGCATACTTTATAGCCATAGGATCTAATAGGTTTAAAACTCACTATCAAAGATGTATGCTATGCTGTGTTTTGGCTCCAGTGATGAAGCCTCTTGAGAGGTGGGTAAGGTATCTATGTGCAAAGTGTTTGTGTTACAGTGTGTGTGTGCATATGTATTATCTGTTTAAGGGGCAGTCAGTGCTTAAAGAAGCCCTCTGTGCTGACTGTTAATCCCGAGGTGCATCCAGTCTACCTGGATTTAGTGAACTGACAGACAATTAGCAAAAACAAACACCCGTCTGTCTCTCCCCCTCTTTCACAAATCTGCCGTCACTGAAACTCTGCGTCGACAGACTGCCAAGCAGTTGAAAATATGAATGTGTGTGTACGCATTAGGGCTGCTCAATTATGGCAAAAATCATAATCACGATTATTTTGGTCAATAATTGATATCACGATTATTAAATACGATTATTCATTGACTTTGAAAACATCCATTTATTGAACTTTAAAACAAATACAAATAATAATTTGAACAGTCTCTTTTTAACTGTTGATTACCCTGAACGTATAATTCAACTGAAAAACCAATACTAAATTAAATAAATGATACATTTATATTTACATTTAAATAAATAATATCAAAAATAATAAACACCAATAAACAAGATCAACAAATATTTTGGAGCGCACTTCCACAAGCTACTAAACATATATTAATATGATAAATAAAAATAAATCAGACTAAAATAAATTAGATCAAATATGTCACAACCTAGCAAAGCAAAATAATCGTTTTTTTAGATTATGTTGTTTTCGTAATTGTGGCAGGCCAAAATCGTAATTGCGATTAAAATACGATTAATTGCACAGCCCTAGTACGCATGTGCACATGCTTATTTGGTCCTCTGAGCTTTTATGTGGACTAGCAAGTTGTTTTTTGTGTATGCACGAGCAAGTCCACATTCTTATAATGATAACATTCTTTTTTCATCCTACACTGTACAAAAGCGATAACGAGCAGACACTGTTGTTTGGATAACACAGAGCGTGTACAAGGAACACATATTCATAGGACAAATGCTCCATTGTCGAGAGAAAAGTAAAAAAAAACTTTAACATCTTTGACTGAGTCTCTTGGGGCTTTATGAAATGTTAATTTAAGATTCCATTATAACATGTATTTAAATCAGACTAAGAATTAATTCCATTATTCTTGGAGGCAGTTGGGGTTTCTGTATCCGTCGAGACGGTTTGCTGCTCCCTCCTGAGACCTGTGGGTTTTCCCATCACTTTTAAAATCAATTACCTTTCTACCTCCCTCGCCTCTCCAACTCTCTCTAAGTACTCTCCTCTTATTCTTCATTAGAAAACCCACCACTTCACCTATAGCTCACTATGAACACCTCAACCGGAACTGTGTATTTTAAAGTGTTCATGGCACAAATGAGTGCCTCTCTCTGATTTATTCATATGTCTTACATATAGCTCTTGGCCTGCGCAGAATGTTCTCAGCCTGCTTTTTTCGCAGTCTCTAGACAACGCCGCCGCCTCAGATAAAAATAGGAAGACAATATGTGGCTGGGTAGGACCTGTTAGCCCTATGTGACACTAAAGCCACAACAAAGACACTGCTGTACTGCTGGTGAGGAGCGGCTGTAGCCCTCGGGAGGGATCATGTTATTCTCCCTTGTGCGCCATCTCACAAACACCTCACCGCACTAACTGAGGGGAATAAGCATGGATGGGCTTGACGGCTGCTTCCTATTTTAGTCATCGGCAGGTAGGCGGATGAGTTGAACTGCGGAGGATCTCTGTGCAGCGAAGTCTTCGTCTAATTAGTTTGTCTAATTATGTCTTTGTGCTGGAAATTTCTCAAATTAGTGGTATCGTGCAGAATGTGAGCATGCTCATTACAGTTGTCATGAGAATTGTTGCGGTGGTTGAAGAAGAGAAAGGGAGAGGGAAAGAAGGAGTGTCATTGGAACCCAAAGCTTACAACAGTCCAAATCCCTTTATCAAATACAAATATCTTGTAATGAGAGATGTAGCAGGCTCTTGTCCCAGGAATGCTCAGGGAAAATCGTATTTTTACCCATGAAACACCTAACACTCCCTTCGTTCCTGTGCAGGGGGTGCACCTATTTGTGGCAGACCACAAAAAGGTCCCCTTTGATTTTCCCACCCTGTGCGTCTGCTGTAAGAGTGTCACAGCATCAGGGATGTAAGTGTCTCACATGGAGACACTTTTTGATTTTCCCTCCTTGTGAGGTGCCACAGCATCAGGGATGAAGACCCCCCTCGCTCCTCCCCCTCCTTCCCTCATCGTTATCACCCGGAAAAGCTTCTTCTCACGGCCACCAAGTGAGGACAAGACTCCTGGATTGCTTGCCATTTCCTCTTTCTTTCCTCAAGCGGTTCTCCTCTCTCTTCCCATTTCCTCTTTTTATCCTTCCTTGCTTTCCCAACATCCCTCTCTCCCTCTCCCTCATTCTCCCTTTCCTTCTACCTCTCTCCTTCCCCCACTCCTGGGCCTACAGTAATTGGTATTCCGAGTGGCAGCTGGGATCCATACAAACACGGCAGACAGAGGGAGAGAGTGAGCGAGCCAGAGTGTGTGTGAGAGGGAGAGAGAGAGAGACATGGAGGCAGAGAGAAAGAGAAAGCCAGCAAGTCAATACGCTGGTTCATTAGAGCACTGAGTCACAGTGGCCGCTGCCTCGTTTGTTTGTGTTTGTCCAATACTCTGTCTTAAGCAGAGCCCACCGCCTCTGTCCGCTCACACTGGCAAACCTGACAGCAACACACCCCAGGCTGCCTGGCCGCCTGCGATACAAGCCCGTGAGAATTTGAGCATACCAGTTTATGAAATCATTACCAAACTAATAGCTCCGAATTAAGAAAAGCCAGGCCTTTTATCATGATTCTCACCAACAGGAGTCTAAGTTTATGCCTAGAATTTGTGATTGCCATGATATTCAAATATATATTTGCTTTGTTATTCTATAATCATGCATTCAATTGAGTTATATTTCACATGACTGATTATTATCAGCAGCATGTGACATTTTTGACCAGATTAACCAAGTGGCAAAAAATAGCAGGTATGATTATGACAGCGGGTGAACTGAAGACGGGCCAGTTCTCTGAAATGGAATTTAGAAATGAGAAAAAAAATGAGAGGCTCCATTAAAAAAACAAAATTAGGATCCGGCAGTTATTGAAAATATGGAAGTGGATTTTCCAAAAAAACGTCAGGGAGGAGTTTTTTCTGGTCAGGGCGAGCTGAGAGCAGACCACTTGTCAGGATAAAGAGAGAGAGAGAGAGAGAGAGAGAGAGAGAGAGAGAGAGAGAGAGAGAGAGAGAGAGAGAGAGAGAGAGAGAGAGAGAGAGAGAGAGAGAGAAATTACCTGCACATGGCGTGTTTACTTTGGAGGAAATGGTAATATGACGGTGGCTGTGTGGTTGTCAGGCCGGTTCTACTGGCTCCCAGGGCCCTCATGGTGCACAGTGACCCCTCATTACCACTGCTTGAGAGAGTGTGAAACAGAGGAGATCACTCCAAAGGGCAGCCCTGTAGATGCGCCTAACCTTTCCAACCATCGAAACACGTCAACCATACAAATAACTCATTAACCTTATCCATTTAAATGAAAAGCTCCTACTTTTATCCCACACCCCCTTCTTCTCTCCCGATTGGTTTAATTGACCATTGTACATGATGAAAATGGAAAGCCTCTTTGCAATGTGGTGTGGTCAAGGCAAGCCATGCAGCAAGGCAATGGGGATTTGGCCCCCTTTGGCCCTGACACTTAACGAAGTTGGTTTAAGATTTGGGGGAGGGAGAGGAGAAATGGAGGGTCGAGAAAGTGATAGTATTTTAGCATGTGTGTGAGGCTGTTGTTTAGGAAGTGGCCTCCGGCTCTGTCCAGCAGCACAGGAGGGCATTGATTGAAGGAGCTCAATAGCTCGGGCCTTTTAATCACCTCGCTCAGAGGCTGCATTGTCCCACAGGCCGGGAGAATAAGCGCTGCTAATACCCCCGTGCATATGCACACAGCCACTGGCTCCCAGGCTTCTGCGGCCCCTCACAGACCCACCCAGCCACTAATCAATAGGCCTGATTACCAACAGGGATGCTGAGCGGGCTTTGTTCTCGTTTGTCAACAGAAGAGCTTGCCCCATTTCCAAACATCTTGACAACTTTTGCTTCGTGTAGACACAATATGGTATCATTTAAGGACCTTAACCACGGTGCGTTTATTATTATTCTGTTGAGAAATGTGACCTGCGGCACCGAGAGTTAGATCAGTCAAAAGACTTAAACGCTTGTTCTCCGTGTCTGGAATAATGTGCTGTTCTGACCCAGTTGTAAAGAAAACATTTAGACTAACACATCAGGCTTCTAAAAATGGCATTTCTCTCACTCTCATTCCCTGCTTTGCTCTATGTCTCCATGTCTTCTCCCTCTCCCTCGTTCAATCTGCCTCTCTGCCTTCTTGGCTGTCATATCTCTTTATACCGTTTAGAAATGCTGTACATTGTGTTACAGGGTTGTGACTGATAGCCTGCCAATTTCAGCTGTGGCACATCAGAGAGGCTAACCCCCCCCCTCCTGAACACAGAGAGACTCACATTAAAACCGTGACAGTGTGTGCTCCTTTTACTGCTCTCACTGATTCCATACTGCCTGATTACGTGTTTATCAGAGAAACTGAGGTTTTGCTTCATTATTGGTGAAGTCCCCTGGAAAGAGGGTAGCCCAAAATGCGACATGCAAGAGTGTCTTTCACGCAGGAAAACACAGAAACTCCCTCCTGGCGCAGTGTTAGTTTTGTAGATGTGCTGCAGCCTCACATGAGCAATAGACAAGAATGATTGTTCTCTCTCATCAGAGATTCTGAGGCCATTTATTTTTCCATCTGTGCAGCCTATCAATAAGCCTCTAAGCCGGGTTTCAAAAACTAATAACATCAATGACTTTAAAAGGGAAAACAAATATCAAAGGAAGGCAGGGTATTAGCAGGGGGAGATGGGGGTGAATATTGAGATTTGAGTTTGTAGACGGTCCGATTTGTTGTGTCCCATGCCATCCTCATTATTACCCCCCATCACATGCAAACACATTGCGCACACACTATTTCTGTGACTGACATCCCTCTCTGCCTTGTCTCTCTCTCTCTCTCTGTGGCCTTTTTTGTCACTCTGCCCTCCCTTTTTCATCTCCCTCTTTTTCTCTGTGTATCTCCTTTCTTCTCCTTCTGTCCTCGGTCACCCCCTCCCCTGCACCCCACCTGCCCCCCGTCCTTTGGTTTTGAAGCCAAGTAAAGGAGTCGCCTTCTGAAGCAACAGGGAAATAATTTGTGTCTCCGAGAACAAAGGGAAATCTTCACTGCGAGAGTAATGGAATGGATTTTTCTGATGTGGATGAAAACTGTCTTCATTATAGAATCTCATTTTGAAAAAAACAAAATACTGATGAAAGATCGCAATTTAGGGAGAAAAATAATAAGGGTGTAATATGACAGAGGAAATGTGTCCCACTCTTAGGACCGTGATTTTAAGATTTAAGGACATTTTACAAAAATGCATTAGTGTGCCCTAGTGTGCATTAACTATTTATCAGCTGCTTATTATTTATAACTGTCTTTGTCATTGTTTTTGTATCACAATGCAACTTCAGTTCCAGGACCAAAATACTTTTTTAAAATGCCATGTACAATTCTCACATATTGACCGGACATTCCTCAAAGCCCTCGACAGACCTCCATGCTCACTTATTGAGCCGTTATCAATGAGCTGCTTTTGTCTCGGGCTCAAGAGACTGGGGACGTATTAGCAGGACATTTATTGTGCTGGAAAAGAGGGAATAAGGAAGCCAAAGATGCTGTGGATCCTTCTCTGAACGCTTACTCGTTCCTCTCTGCAACAAATATATTTTATTACTTGATGTATACATTTCTACTTGCTCCTTGTCTCATGAAGTAGTTACCGGAGATTATCCACTTGATGGAACCTATCAAAGCTTCATGATATAGCCATGTTGTTTTTTTCTGCACTCAACAATATTTTCCAAGAAAACCAAAGCTCCATCTCTGGATGGAAATAAATGTTACAATAGAAATGTCTCAGCTTTTTGAAAGTGTGCCTCCATTACTTGAAAATCGCTTGTTGACTCTTCTGTATTATTTAAAGTAACCTGAAAGAGTGCCATTATCACTGTCACACATATTAGAAAAATTGCATTTGCAATTATTTTCAAAAAAAGTGAAGAAGTGCACTTGTGATACATTTAATGACCCCTTTCAGTTTATTGCTTGTTGGCTTTCTGTAAGCTGCAGCGAATCTACGGATATTTTTAGCGATAATGGCTGAATTGTTTTTCACTGAATTGATGGAAAGTAAAACAAATGTTTCTTATAGTGACTGCGAACAAATACATATCCTCACATCCAGACATTGAGGTGCATTCACATGCAATTGGAGTCGTGCTTTCTGTTCCCCTGACCTGCAAGTCTGATATTCAGTCTCCTTTTAGCTCTATTGTTTCCATTAACTCCCGAGAGAAATGGCTTTTGTTCACCTGCTAGCTGGTAACTCTGTCTGCTGTCGGCAGGTGCTAAAGCATACTGTGTTTAATCAGAGTTTTTTAGCTTAAATTAATTAGTTCTATATTTAAAGTTTGGAGCCAGGTGTGCTGTTTGTCTCTGCTTTCCGAGTTTATGCTAAGCTAAGCTAAACACCTCACGGTTGAGTTTTGCACAGACATGAGAGTGGCATTGATCTTTTCAACTCTCAGAGAGAAAGCATTGAAATAAATGTCCCTTGATTTCAAACTACTCTTTTGAACAATGTTTTAATAACATACAAATGTTTTGATATTTCAGAAGTGAAATTGTGAATGATAAATATAATGCAATTGATACGTTTTGAAAGTGAGTTTTGTATGCTAAACATACACAGTATAGATAATAAGGCATTGGAAACATTATTTTAGTTACGAAACAAACTAGCATTTTTTCCCGACCTTCAATGTTGAGTAGCAGAATATTTATTCAAAGCAAAACATGCACTCCAGATATTGTGTGAGTGTGTTTAAGAGATTAATGGTATTAACCAAACCAATATGACCCCCTCAGATAAGCTGTATTATTGTGATTATTTTATGTTATGAAAGTAAAAATCCCACAAATTGAACCTTTTAATGAAATGCTATTCAGACAAAGTTTAAATATTTTTTCTTTAGCTGACTTCAGGCCACAAAGTGAAGGAGAGTGTCCTGCAGCCTCCTTTCACCTCGACACCCGCTGTTAGCTGCTCAAGACCCTGTGTTAGTCATCTTTATATCTCATCCATCAACGTCGTCGTCAGGGGGAACGGACCTTACAGTACGAAAGCTTTACTGTCCTTTTTTGGCGGGCAGCATTTTACTGGATTGTTTGTAACTTAAAATATATATTTATATTGATTTAGCTGACATACCAGACATTTTCATGCAGCCTATAGACAATTAGCACGGCTTATACTTTATATTAAATCGATTGATGCATAACATTTTTACGCCCTGAGTTTGAATCTGAATTGTAGTGTGTAAAAAAAGTGAGTTTTTTCTTAATTTTGGTCTTTTATAAACAGTAATTGCATTAGTGTCTGCAGACAGCCACGCTGCAGCAGTAGGAGCCTGGTCCACACAAACATCAGATCCTCACAGGTCTTTCTGTCAAAGATTTTGGAGTCATGACCACAATTATTCCCTAACCTTAACCATGTTTTTATAATGTAACCATGACGACAAATGTCCCCTGACGAAGTCTTTAAACCTAAACCATGGCCTTATTTCTTTTGTATTTACTTTTTTTTTTCAACCCTGTTACAGTGTTTGAACGAATAAAAGAATGCAGTTGTCCTGCTGAGAGCGGCGCAAGATCCAAAATACTTATTATCGTGCATTTTGTTGTTACATTTGAATTAAATTGAAGAACTTTTTTGACCTAACGGATATTAGATATGTCAAGCAGAAGCAGCATTTTCAGAGCATCGTGCCCTCTCAATGTGATTTTCCTGTTAAACTATGATGATGAAAAGCTGTTTTTTTTCCAGGGAGGGGTGGTGTATTCACAAATCTGCTTTTCTCTGCTTTCCTCTTAAAAAAGATGTAATCATATGAGTATGAGTTAAAGATCCTTTTAATGGGATAAATAAATGATCCTACCTATTATGTTTTATTAAAAAAAAGCAATGTCATGTCAAACCGGGCTGTTTTCATTGACTCATGTTAAGTGGACATTGAGAAACTTCATACTACAACATGTTGAGGTGAGCAGTGAAGAAACTGGGGATGCATGCAATGATATTTCATAAAATAAAAATTATTTTGTGAAACAGTCGACATTTATTATAACATTAAAGTATTTTGTGGCAAAGAAAATGAACTTGTAAAAAGCAATTATTGGTTTAATTGTTAGTTAAAGCTAATTTAAAGTACCTAAATGCAACTTTACGTGTTTTGGATCAGTCCCAGTACTGCACCCTAATCCTTTCATTAAAAAGCTGCAGGATAGTATTGATCGTCTTATCGCAGGACGTTCGATATGTCCTCTTTTTTTGTGTTTTGTTATTAGACACTGATCCCTTATAGAAGGGGTCAGGAGGCCAAGCTTTTCAAGTCCTAAAAGATCCTACAGCAGCATTTAGACTCCCAGCTGTCATTTTCTCCACATCTCTCTCAACATCTCTGAGCACGAGCAGAGAGGATGTGAAGTAGGAGGTTGCCGTGCATACAGCCATTAATCACAGGCCCAGAGGTAGTAAACACGCGTTGATGGTCATTAGAAAACAGTTCTATTACAGAGGTTACTGTGTCTGGCGGTTAACCTTCTCCACTTTGATGTATAGCGGCGTGGGTTTTTAGAGCGGGAGGAGGAGGGGGAGGGGGGGGGGGAGCATCCTCACCTATAGGCAGGAATGTCGCCCTCCAGCAGCTTTTGAATCGTTCTGCAATCATAGTGCAACCTTTTGTTTCCTTCCCCCAATGCTCCTCCTGCTACCCCCCCGCCCCCCATCATTCCCTTCCTCCCCTTTTTTTCTCCCTCCCTCCCCTCCTGTCATCTGAAATGTGCCCTGCATAAGTGGAGGCAGCTGCTTAAGTGCTGAGAGAGGGAGGAGAAGGGGAGAGTGGAAGTAGAAGGAGGGAGGTAAGGGCCGAAGAGAGAAAGAGAGTCTGACTCACAGTTAGCTTTGCTTTCCCTCCCTGAATGCTGCAGCATCTACTCCTCCCATTGCACTCAAGGTCTCTCTCTCTTTCACACACACACACACACACACACACACACACACACACACACACACACACACACACACACACACACACACACACACACACACACACACACACACACACACACACACACACACACACACACGGACTCAGGTACGCACACACACACACACACACGGACTCAGGTACGCACACACACACACACACACACTTTTGCAAGCATTAATAAGCCGGGTTCAGTATTTTTCTTGAGGTTTCGGGTGTTTAAAATAATTTTGTGTTGTGCCGCCTTGGTGCATTATTGAATTGAGCTTTATTGTCATCTTGTGTTTTGTTATGAAATTTTAATGCGGACCCTCATAATTAGGTGGCTGTTTTTTTATGCAGCTACCCGCCTTATCTCTTGCTTTTGTACTTCAGTGTTTGGTGGTGGTATGCGCAGGGCTACTGATGCAATACGATGAATAACACACGGTTAGAATAGTGACAATTGGCTCTGTCAATAACATGGCGGATGAAATGTCTCCGGAGCTTAGAGGCAATTTGGCGAGGGCTTGTGCCTGTGTCTTTAGTGCTCTTGTTTTAGTGCTCTTGTGGCAGTGTGCTTCATAGCTAAAAGCAAACTCCCCTGCAGTGGAATTACATAGTGGCGGCGACGCCAGCAAGAGCCCAGAGCTTTTATCAGCTGTCATTCACTCAGGAGAAGCTGTAAACAGGCAGCAAGGCCACCAGGCATGGCTCAGGACAAAAGCCTAATACTGTGCTGTAATTGTCGGGGAAAAAGGGCATCTAACAAGGTCAGAGAGGTGCTGTGGTGAATTTGATGCACTGTTCCAATGACAAAACCGCACCATGGACTTGATTTGGATCAGCAAATTGACACGAAGGACTCACAGGAACTCAGATGCACGATTTGGTTTTGACTTCAAAAATATCTTTTATTTTACAAAATACTTTTCAAAAAAAAGATAACTAGGATCAACTAGCCACGCAAAAGTTCTCTAGGTTCGACTAGGTTGTTCAATAGTACACGAGGGAATACAGACATGGACTTGGTGTTTAAACAAGACAAACCGACAAAAGACAAAAGGAGAGAAGGGCTATATATACACACAATAGGTAATGGGACACAGGTGAAAACAATCAGGAGCAGGAGACCACAATCAAGCTGGCAGGTGACACACAAAGACAGGAAGTGTAGACACCTGAAAAGAGATGGTAGACCAGAATAAAATGCAAGGTCACAAGAATAAACACAAAACAATAAACTAAAAGAACTCTAACGCTGAAACCTTACACAAATGCACTTAGAGAGAAAACTGGGATAATATTCTCACATCTCTCACATCGGTTGGTTGATAATGTGTTGGTTAGCCAAAGGATGTATCTGGATGTCTGCGAATAGAACAGGTATACAATTATACCATTTCATACATCCTAATTAAAATGGTGATGTGCTATTTAATAATCATATTTGACAGCTTTGTGTAAAATACAACTACCAAAATACCAAAATGCAATACAGTTTTCATTTGCTGTAGTAACTAATGTTTTACATTGACAGGCACTGAACACTAAAATGTATGACAAAATAGTGACAACATTTGACTGGTTTCAGTTTTGTTGTGGTTGATGCTCAGCACCCCTTTCATCAGGGCACACTGACTGTGATTATTTATTGAATACCTTTTGGGTTTGGACTTTTTTATTGCTCAACTTTTTTCTGACAGTTGGGAAAACATATTATAATTTTTATATTACTGTAGCTAAATGTTTTGTTTTTTTCATTTCTAGTGCATCATATTTGTTTTTGGATAATAGCTTTACTATCTTTGTGTTGTTATCTGATAAATGATTGTCAGCAATGAATCACTGTGCTTGACGAACAACACAGGTTGTATGCCACTTATAGCTCCTGCAAAATCATACATTTAAATGTTGTATACAGCAGCAACAGCAGTTTGACTCAAACAGGTCTCTCTGTTGTCTGCAGTTCAGAGGAGTTGTGTTGTGTCACATGTATCTTCCTAAGATATTTACAAATGAACTTTTTACTGGTTTTGGTCACCTGAAAGAACAGGCACAGAGGTTTTATACACATGCTCCATACTTGTCACTACAGTCTCCACCTTGTTTGACTTCTTAGGCTCTCTGATATCGTCATTATTCACAGGTCAGCAGCTGTGGTTCCATAAACACCAAGTACACCGAAAACCCTACAATTATTTATTTTGGTAATCATAAAATGAAAAGTTAGTATATCAGACTTTGACATAAACAAACTGTAACGCTTAGCGCATTTGCATTGATGGGGATTTAGGAGAGTAAAATGTATTTGAAAAGTTCCCATCAATTGTAATAAGTTTGACATAATCATGTAAATCCACGTTAATCCTTTCACACCAATGCCAAGTGATAAACGCAGTTAGGAAGCATCGGCACGGTGTTGAGACCAACGGGAAATGTTGGTTTATACCAGGTTAGTGCGTTGCTTTTTACAGGGAATGTACTGAGGTATTTTACTGCTGCAACGCTGGTGGTTATGGCTGTGGTTATTCACCCACTAAATGTTGTGCATGCATAATTAATACATGCCAAAAACAACTATAAAAAAGAAAGTAATTAATGAATTCACTGTTGTTTATTTTATCATGTTTTTTTAGGCTAGAGGTGAATTTAAATCGACATGCTAACATTAGACTTGATGTTTTGACCTGAGATGATTAGGGTCAAGGTTTCTGACTTCGCAACATCAAATTGAGACACACTCAAGGTCTGTGGGATATTATTATGGATGTTTTCTCTCTCTCTCCATTTCCTCATAAATATTCATGAACAGGGGGCGGGCCTAAAGGTCGGTGTGAGGTTCCTCTGTCAGATCGTTTAAGAAAGAAAAGATCTTGAAGCCGATCGAGAAATCTGTAAATATTCATTCATTTTTTGTTTTATAATTGTACATGCCGAGGACTGTGACATACAAGAAAAACCCCTAGAGTAAAAAAAAATGTCTCTTGAACTATTTCATTTCATTCATACGGTTATTGTATGAACTGAAATTCATGTTTTAAAGGCTATACAGGGTGCTCAAGCAGGAAGGAAAAACTGACTGAAACCATTTGTTTACCTTTTAACAATCCTGTTTTCTTGAAACAAATGAAAATTACAGATACATTTGCGTTTATCAATATTGGCCCGGGATCAGTGCTGTTCGAAACAGGAAGATGAAAAGCAGGCGAGAGATTGCTGATGAGCTCTGAAGACGGTCCAGGTTGGCTTCCCTTATGAGAGAACAGAAATATACAGCCTCCTAAATATATACATCAGAGGACAGATGATGTTTCTTTTTATGCGTACTGTTCCACTAACCCTTTTCAAAGAGAGGGATGCCCGCACAGTTTTCTCTCGGTAGATATTTGATTACTAAAATGATTAATAAGCAGTCTGCATTCAGTGACTCACAATATTCTGTTTGTTTTTCTTGTGTATTTGGATCCCCAATAGAGGCTGAATCACACTAGCTATTCTTCCCGGGAATTGTATATAAATATACATAGTGACAAAACAAATGACATAATGACAATACAACACAACAGCTACACTCATATCAGGTGTGAAAGCAATTGCCTGTGTTACAGTAGCAGTTTACGTGATTGCATTTCTGCTATTCCCCAAACAAATCTATTTTTATGTTGGGAAATATTATTCAGGTTATCCATAGGAAAACCATGTTCATATTGTTGTGGTTTGAGAAAACTTGTCCCGATTTGCGTAACAGCTCCAACAGCTTGTGATTTGCAGATGCCTCTGCTCCTCTGCTGTGCTGTGCTTTTCTTTTTCTGTGCTTTGGAAAAATCCTTAAATGACAGATAGCTGTGATCGAGTAAAAGTAAATGCTCCATATATGCTATAAGCAGTTCAGTGTCCTGACCTCAGACTCTGCTAGAAATCCATGAAAAGGATTGTCCTGTTAACCTTTTGCTAAATTAAAGATTTTACTTTGTGTAAGCTTAACATTCTTTCAAATAGTTCTGAACAGGTTTCTATTCAGGACTTCTCCAATGCCATGAAAATAAGCTCTTAAGCCTTGTTTTGACACTAGTAGTGAAAGTCAAATGTTGTGCTAGAACAGGAACGTCCTGATGTGTGTCAACTTGCACAGTAGCATACTCTCTGAAACGGCATTACTGCGCAGAGTGCTCAAAGCTCTCTTTATAGAACTCTTCAGAACTGACTTGATGTTTTTTAGTTGGCGCAGACTTGTGATGTTATCAGTCAGGAAGTATTGAGGCTGATTGGAGGAGCTGGAATGTCAGGTTTCTTGGACATCCTTTTTTTCTGAGTAGCTAGTGATCATGCTCACTCTGCTTTATTGTGTGTTTTAGACCTTCTGTGGCACTTTTTAAAGGCTTGGATTGTAATCGCATTTTGCAGAATTAAGAAGCCTTAAATAAAGTTAGAAAGCCATACACTTTTTAATCTGATGAAGTATTTGTTTCAATTAATAGGGATTAACGTTTCTCAACGTTCAAGAAATGAACAAAAGATGAATATACGTATATGCTTTTATTGAATAACTCCACAAATAAAATACATTATGTTGAGTTTCTTTTATAACTTCAACAGAAGATATTGTCTTTTATCCTGCATTTGTTTACATGGTGCTTGTTGTTTTCTTTAGATGTGATCATTTCTGTTTGGGGCTTTTTTCTTGGACTGGCAAAGTCTCCAGTTGTTTGCGCTGATTTGAAACACCTGTTTAGTCAGTAAAGATTCCAGTCAGGTAGTTTGCAGAAACGTTAATGTCTTTAAGTTAAAGTACCTAATTGAATTGTGTAATGAGTTTTCAGCTTTGCCATTCTCCTTTTTAGATGTGAGCCAGCTCCTCACAAGAATAGGTTTTCACTCTGCCAGATACATTGTAAACAAAATGGTGATTAATAAAGTCAAACTGCTTGGCATGTTTTGTGCGCAAAAGAGCTCAGCGAGAGCAGTGTTTTCTCCCAGGGTCGTAAAAACGCATTTACTCCTTCTGCTATTACTACAACCCTGAGAAATCAGTGCATAGAATTTGTACCTTTTCTCATCGTGCAGAATATTATTGTCAAATTGATAGCCTTAAAGTTTCTCTACCTTGTTTTTTGACACCAATCTGAATACAGTACTTACTGAATGCACTCAAAATGCAAACGATACTAAGTCAGTCTGTATTTACATGCACGTTATAAACCATGCCACAGTAATTCATAAGATTGACATGTAATCCACGTTAATCGGGTTACTACTACCTTAATTCGACTAACATTAGCCTGGGTGTTACATGACATTTGAGATAATTGCAGTATCACCTAATCTGTGTAAAATGATAATGGAAGGAGGCAAAGTAGGAGCAATTACCTATTGCCCTACATTTTAATGTATGAATAAGCAACACCAAGAAAAAAGGCTGAAAATGTACTCTAGAAGGGCTAATGACAAATAAGGTCGCAGTGAAGAAAAGCTTTCCTTTTTCTGTGTAATGGCTCATCAACAACAGTGCCATTCTGTTGGAGGAACTATTTGGGATTTGAGAGTCTGTCTGCTGTTAGTGAGGAGAGTCTCTGAATGGCTGCCCTGGGCTTTGAGCAGAACAAGGCACAGAGTGAGCTGAAGCAAGCCGCTCTGGAGAAACAGCAACACTCTGTTATTCAGCCCTTGGCCTGTGCTCCAGAACATTGTGTATACATCTGTAATCTTACCTACCCCCTGGGCTCACTGAGACCCCCCCCTCTCTTTCTACCATCACCACCATGTTCTCTCTCTCCCTCTCATTCGCTCTCAGCCGTCATGTCTATACTCTTTCTCTCCCGCTCGCTCCGTCTCTCTTATCAACGCGTCATTCCCTTTTTTCTCTTACACAAAGATATAGTCAAGCAAATACACCCTCGCACTTTCTCACATCGACACCCATACACAAACACACCAAGGGCCTTGAAGATACACCCATGTGTGAAGATCACAGTCTTAATGTGTCAGAGCCACTACAGCCTGCTCAATTTTTCTATTTATTCAAATGAAACGATGTAAAGAAAAGTAAAATCCAGTTTGGGGGTCATCTGCGGCTTTGCCTTTTTTGGCTCTGTGAGACTGGCCCTGATATTTCATATGTATTTTATATATCTGTGTGTGTGTTTAAACATATTTTTTAGCTGAAATTGAACTGGAGCTGCGAGTGTTTAAATATACATGAAGCAGAAGGCTACATGAATGCGATCCTGTCCTGGATGGTGAGCAGTTATGAGCTGTGTCATGTGTCGGCGCTTTCGACTTCTCTGTGCAGGGCTTTCATCATCCTCTGCCTCTGTCACTGAAACATTCCCCTCCCTGCTCCCGGCTCCACTTCACACATACCGTAATAAGGCATTCATACTCCCTCGCTGTTGCCCTGGCTGCTCTGCCGCACTACTACATGTAAAAGTCTAAAAGCCTACTGTCGTGTCAGCAAAAATGTGCAGCTCTTTTTTGTGCATTGATGTTATTTGCCCCATAGATGCATTTAAATAAAACACATTTAGGCATTTTCTTCTTTTCTTCTTTGTCTTTTTTTCTGATACTTGCTGTACAAGGTGATTGGCTTGTTGCAACAAGGATATCTTGTACATTGACGGGTTGTGATAATCCATGTGATGTATTGTCATCATCTGCTGGTTAATATGTACTGCTGTTTCCTTGGGGATTTCATGTGGCTGTCATGCTCGGGGTGGAAAGATATCGTGAGATCGTGCTGCTGCCTGCACTTTAATAAGTCTTCATTGTTTTCATTGCATTGCCAATCAATCATCATTTGACGCAATTACCGCCGCATTTCATTATTTCAGCGTACACCAAGTGTACCGTTAACTATTTTTCTGCTTTTAGGGTTTGTATGTTTATTCCTAATGTTAGCCATTATAAAACACATCTTTTAAGCTCCCACAGAGTTCAAAACAACAGGGATGTGTTTTTTCCTCTCGCGCCTTTTCCTTTTCTCAGACAGCCACAGCTTTCACAATTGAATTTGAATGCCATGCTTTTAGCGCCAGGGTTGTTTGATTATCCACAGACAGGGAGCTGTGCTGGATTCCATTCCTTTCATCATGCTTTAACCAGTGTGAGCTGGATCCCCTGTCGTATTTTATAAAAGGTGGTTTTAGTGCCTCTCCTTTATGCAGATGATTTTGGCTCCCCAGTCTAGTCTTGAAGAGGGGGATATTGGTTTTGACAAGAGAGCTAACCCCGCTACCTTCGCTCTCACCGTGCTGTCTTCCTGACTGCTCCACCAGGCTGGATATTCTAGGCCATATGCTAATGCAAATTACTCTTAGTGAAAGGGAAGATGCCGGATGCATCTACAGGTGTTTTCGAAATGAGGCTCAGTGACAGGAATATTACACCAAGCTGGGAACCTCATTGACCCTTCGCACTCCCACGTGGATGAGAGTGGCTTTATATACAGCCACTGAGCCATATATGCTCTTTATATGCAGTAATACTCCCAGTTAATACCCACATCAGATGACAGGGGTCCACATGGGCAAAGCATTCATTCACATACAGATTACAGGTTGGCGCAGAGCCTTTATATGAGATCATGCGCTGTCATTTACAGGATTTCTTGCTTCCACTGATAAGTGTTCATGCTGCCTTTGCCCACTTCCACTCAATGTGTGCACACATACTATGAAGGGCTTTCTCCTTTTAGATATAGCCTGTAGTCATTTTAGTGAATAGGGATAATGAGCAATGTTAATGGCAATATTTCTGATCTTGGTTCTGCCCCGACAAAGCATCAGCAGGCATAAAGCCACATATGCAAACAGTGCATGGAAATCTACTGCAGAACTCTTTCCTACAATGACTGAAAGAGTTGATGCCAAAATCAAAAATATATATTTTTCCTGTTACCTGTAGTGCTTTTTCATCTGGATTGTTTTGGTGTGAGTTGTTGAGTGTTAGAGATATCGGCCATACAGATGTCTGCCTGCTCTCGAATATAATGGAACTAGCACACTTGTGGTGCTCAAAGCCCCAAACAAATAGATTTGAAAAACTCAAGAGCTATGTCTCTTTGGTGTTTCATGTAGGAACTGTTTTCTTTCTACCAAACTACACCTCACCCGTAGAAAGAAAACAGTTCCTACATCAATCTGCTCACAACAAAGTCTGTGGGTCATCTTGAGAAACCGGGCTGTGATTATTTTAAATATCTTAAACAACGTCACACCAAAACAATCTAGAATCACAAAAAGCACTACATGTAAGAGGAAAATTATTATTTTTAGTTTTTTCGGGTGACCTTTACCTTTGAGGTTAAAGAAGTCACGGCAATAACACAGGAGGGAGATCGTATTTCTCTGTTGATGTCGAATCTTGAATTATAAAGTCACTATGATAATCACGTATTTCTCTTTCACTCTCCCTCTATCCTGTTTCGCTAACTAAGTAGAGGGCTTTGCATGATTGCCTGGATGAGTGTTTCCCCTCAACGCTGCATTGCTATTGTCCACTTGTCCCTCCTTCATCTGTGTAATTGTATGCATGAAGTTTTCACAGTAAATCCCAGCTGTTGGCAGGTTGTCTGCTACTGCAGTGCTGGATATATTGGTAAGCCATTGGCTGGGGGCTGTTGGTTTTTCTTAAGCATGGCGTACATCATGAAAGATAACACAAGAGGAGCTAGGTAGGTCGGATCTTTCTTTTTTTAATGCTCCTTTAGTCGAATAGATTGGGGGAGAAAGCAGGTGGCATTTGTCTGTCCTCACCGGAATGGATAGAGTAGCTGTGTGGAATAAAAGGAGACGCTTCTCTCTCTATCACACTCCATCAGCATTATTTACCAGACCTGCCAGTTGCTTTGTACAGCACCTCTCCCTGCCAAGTAGGCGACTGGCGTACGACCAGGGGCTAGTGACAACAGGCTACAGTGGAAAGCAAGGAGAGCTGTGTGGACGAGCCAAGTCTATTCATTCCCCTAGGCTGCTGAGTGAAGCACAGAACTCTATCTGCTCTCACCGAGGAGAACATTGCACTTTTATCATACACTATGCTAGAAGTGATCATAAACCTGGCATATCTTTTTGAATCAGAGTAGAAATCGCCACAGAGTGCAGTGTTGTCAAATTGATAGGTTTGTAATGGCTGTGAATAACCATATTTATTAACCCTGAGCTGAAGTTAAAAGGCTTTGGATAACCACGAGGCTACGTGTATGTACTGTACTGAACTGGAGGTGAGTCACACGTGTCAGAGAGGCTGTAATAAATGAATGTTTCGTTTGTCACCCTCGGCCACGCTATCAGCAGCCCTCTTTACCGAACCTATGGAAACATCAGCAATCTGAGCTTGGAAACAGAAAAGTGATTTTTTTTTCCTCTGTGTGTGTCACAGATGGTGGGAAAGCCTTTGTAATGCTAATATAATATCACACTGTGTCGGCCTAGCTCTGCAGTTCGCTCTGCGTGCCAAGCAGCCTAGCTGTGGAGAGATTTAGCAGTAAGGAGCGAAAAAGACCTCCCTCGGTTTACACTGAAAGGCTGCGTGGTTGGCGGGTCCTGCCGCTCGGCCTGCTGCGACCGGGCCCGCCTTTACTTTATTGATTCTGCGGCTGTCCAGTGCTGTGTACCGTTAATTAACTCCATCTCTGAGTGTTTGTCACATTGTGTGTGCTTATTAGAAGGGATATTACTAAGCTTGGCATTCAAATCCGCAGAAAGATTAAGTATATGATTTTCAGAAATCAAGTTAAGGGAGTTGTGAATACGCCAGTTATTTTAGAAAAGAAGAAGAAAAAAAACCTGGAAACTGTAGTCTGACATAAAATGTGGTTTCTTTGTCATTTAAAAAGCAGGTGTTTAGAATAAATGCGCCTCACTCTAAAAATGTGCCTCTTACTACTACTGTACCAATGTTATGCCACCTCCCAACAAAAGAGACCAATGGCAGGCCACTTCCTCCCGTGCTAACCAATGACTTTGTGCCCCCTACCGTGGCAGCGAGTCAGCTGCGGGAGAGGAGGAGACGGGGGCATTGATGTCTTTCTCTAGCTGCGCCACCACGTCATATTGTTGTCTATTCGATTTCGAGCCCTCATCTCTGGTATTTGAATCACAAGGGGGAGCGTTTCATATCCTTGCTGGGAGAAGAAGGGTGATCTTGTCTATCTGAAAGAGCATGCTGGATTAAGGGGGTTATTTCCCCAGAGGGAGGGATATGAGAGTGAGTGTCACTCAGGCAGCACTCACTCTCACACTGCCTCTGCCTCTGCATGTTGCCAGGGAGCCCCGGCTTTGACTTCTCCCCCTCCTCCCCTTTCTCTCCCTCACCGTGTAATCCTTGGCTTTTTGCTTCCTATCCCTCTCCTCTTCCTCTGTCTCATACACAGCCTCTTCCTCATCGTCGCTACCATCTAGTTTTCCCCTGCCGGTTCAATGCCGCCCTACAGGGAATGGAGAATTGCGTGGTTTCGGAGAATGGTTGTTATTCCAATCACACCTCCGATTCAGCGAGGGTCCAGTAAAGTACAGAATAATTGGCAGGTTCCAGCAGCTACAGACTGCTATTCTATTCGAGTGTGTGTGTGTGTGTGTGTGTGGCTGTGATGAGAAGGGGCTGCTGTAGGTGCAGCATTCAGAGGTCATTTCATTAATTACTAGCTCTTGTGTTGCGTGCGTGTTCTCACATTGTGTTTGTAAGTGTTTGTAGTGACGACATGTGCGCGCTGACAAAAGAGCTTGCTGCTGATAAAAAAAAGCAACAGCCAAAGGACAAATCACTGCTGATGTAAAAAAAATGAAACCCACATTTTCACAGTTTAGTTAAACCAGCCAATAACATATTGGGTCGTTGGAATTTGGCTGCAGTTTCTGTCTGTTAGTAATTTCGCTCAATATTTTGCCCACCTCTGCGTCTCAACTCACAATTAGTATTGATGCCTATATTTGAAATGGGACACTATTTTTCAGACAGGGGAGTAATGGTGTGAAGAGGGCAGATGTTTGGTAAACACACACACGCCTAATTAACTGAGGGTCATCCTGGGTCAGAGGTCAGAGATCCTCTTTCTTTGGAGAGTGACTGACTGATAGGACTTCGGGTCTGACCACTGATACACATCAATGGAGCCAAGCAGGGCAGCTAATAAAGCATGTAAGGTATCGGACCGGGGACAAGCGTCAGGGAAAATAAACCAGTGCAATCTGCTGGCAAACACATTGACCTGCAGACTTAATGGAACATGTCTCCCATAGTTGCACTGCTCTATTGATTAGCCATTGATGGCAGTCGTAGCCAACACTGTTATTGAGTGTGATTTTGCTTTCTTCCATCTCCGCTGTAGGCAGATCTGTTCTTGCAGTAGTTGAATTAAAATAGGAACAGTATAGCTCTGTGTTCCTACACGTGCTATCCTTTTTTTCTCTCTCTCTTAGCTGTGATTGGCTATCATGGAGGCCAGCTCCATAGCGACCATCATCACTTCTTGTTCTGATGCCCTTTCCCTGTGATCCGGCATCACCTTTATGGGCTTCTCATTATGAAGGATTCTCCCTTTAAGTTCTTACAAGAACAGACGTGCACGCCGCGCACACAGTAGACACACAATATCAAACTCCAGCACACAGAGACTGTACAAAAACGCACTCCTGCACTGGCCAATGCTTTTCTCACTAACGCACAGGCAGGGACTCATGCTGCCACATGTTTATTATAGTGAGAGACACACACACACACACACACACACACACACACACACACACACACACACACACACACACACACACACACACACACACACACACACACACACACACACACACACACACACACACACACATGCTCACTTGTGAAGAACAGAAAGGCAGTGGCCCCAAAAATTGCATGAATGTCAATTATTCTGGAGTTTATGTGCGAGAGGTAGAACAAAGTGGTGTAATAACAAATATTGATCACTTCAACCCATAACGCGTCTGACAGGCATTGCTGTGGCAGGAACAGGCATTGACAGAGTGCTCCTGCATGCATGTAAACCTGCAGCACATTATGTCACTGTATTAGCACTGATCACTGCGGCGTAATGGCCCCCAACCCCTCAGCCTGATTTAGATTCAGCAAAGCAAACGAACCGTTGCTTTAATAAATTCACCTGTTGGAAATATGATAATTGCATCTCTGATGGCTGATCTTTTTTCACTGTTGCAGTAAAGATGAGTTGATGCATGCAAGCGTGTGTGTGTGTGTGTGTGTGTGTGTGTGTGTGTGTGTGTGTGTGTGTGTGTGTGTGTGTGTGTGTGTGTGTGTGTGTGTGTGTGTGTGTGTGTGTGTGTGTGTGTGTGTGTGTATCAGTGAGGAGTTTGAAGGGTTTGGTCATGATTGGTAGTTTTGGCTCTGGGTGTCTGCGTGGTGGATGCATCTTCTTTATTTATCAGCAGTTACTCATACATCAGCATGTTTTTAACTGTACTGAGTGGGAGCTCTGTGCACGTAATGAGTGTGTATGGGAATGCATGAGTGTGAGAGCCTGTATGCAGAGCCTCATTAAATACGTAAATGGTTTTATAAGAATGACCCTTCAAGAGCAGTGGGTGGACCAAACAAATGAGCAAATGACTCTGTAATGAGAAAGTTTATGGTGTGAAAACCAATGTCTCTGTGCTGTGAAGTACGTATGCATGTTAAACCTACATGGTACTACCAGTTTCTGTGATCAGATAATGTATCTTTACATGCCTCACTTAGTTCTGTGTGCTCTGTGTGTTCTTGCGGGGATGCAGGGCTTGTTACAGTAACTTCAGGCTAGTCAAGATGTTGTTGTTTTTCGTCAGTGTCATCACTTTAACTTGGTTCTGGCACGGGCACGCTCATGTACCATTAAAGATTGCTGTACATGGGAGCAGGATATATCCATATGTTAGTGAGGGTGCCACTGCTTCTGTCTCATTAGCAGCAGTGCGAAGGCCCTGAGCTGCTTCTTGTGCTCCATTGGGACAGCTGATGAGGCTTGACTATGTGACCTTTAACAACCTAATCAACTTTTAACACCTCGCCTACTGCCTCCCTTCTTCCGTTCTTCTCACCGCCATTCACTGGCAGGACCCCACCCCCATTTAGACTCTGTTACTTTAGTTTTTTGGGTTTAAGCAGGAGCCTTTGACTGATCATCCGAACTGTATGAATGAAGCAGCTTTGTAAACACATGCAGCAGCAGCAGCAGCAGCAGCAGCAGCAGCAGCAGCAGCAGCAGCAGTCTCTGGTGGCATGCAGTGATGTATTGTAATGGGTTATGTCTCCTCACTCTTCACCTCTCCTTTGCTAATTTCTCTCTCCTCGCTCTTCTTTCTTCGCTGTTCAAAAGCTCATGTTTTGCAATAGAGAAAGTTATCAGCTGTATAAAAGGTTAAACGTTATATATTGTGTAAAAAAATGTCTGCATTGTACACAGGAAATGTATTAAATATGTTTATTAAATGTTGTGTCTACATGAATGTAAAGAATGTATCCGCCATTTTCTTCATCAGCAGCAGCCTTTACATGTATTTTCTTAAAATAACTTCAATCAATTTTTAATTAATGTTTTCATGTGTAAAGGACACGGTAAAGGAAATAAATAAAAACATTTGTTAAATAATTAATAATCTCCATACACAGACCTGAATCAGAGGATGAACATGTAATGGCTTTACTAAATTAAATTGCAATGGCTGAAACAATACCATGAACATGCCTGAAATACACAATGAAAGAATAATAAGATCTAATGCAACAGTTGTGAAGACAAAGTAATAAACAGCTTGCTAAGTAAAGAAATGCAATGCCGTTCAGCAATAAGGTGTCCTTGATACTTTATTTTGTCCAGGGTGCGTGTCCCCCCCATGACTAGATTTGTCCTTCCTCCCAATGTTATGAAGAATGTGTTATCATTGGTATTTTAACAATATGTTATTGCAAAGCAAAACGTAGTTTAAAAAAGCTATTTGCTATGGAAGATTGAACTGTAGCTAGAGCTGTTTATAGGTAGCTGCACACAAGCCAGTGCAAGCTACAGGATTTTGATAGACTATGGTGGTTGGACCTGAAACCCTTAAGTGGGTTACAGGGGCCCGGAAGAATATTTCATAAATGTTTAAGTTGAAGTAACAGAGCAACATGGAGAGGTTGGATCTGTGAAAAGAAACGTTGTGCTGAAAACAATGTATTGTTAATGTTTTACCCCATAAACAATTCAATCATAAACAAATACGCTGTCTGCAAACAATGTTACACAGATCTTTCTATCGCTCTTTATATTGTATGCACATATTGTACATGTGCAACGGGGCTGTAATCCCAGGGCCAGAGCACTAAGCCACCCGGCCTTTACCTTTTTGTCATTTATTATTTTATTTCCTGTCCAATATATGAAGTGTTGCATTTCTGCCCTCTGCTGTAGTTCTAACCTAATGGGACCCAGGAATGAATACCCCAATTTGTTAGCAAAAATATTACCTTAAAATCTTTACAAATTGATTACATTTACATTATCAATCAGAGAAAGGCCTTTTCCTGTTTTGTCTGGATTTCAATTTGCTTGGCGCCTAAAATAGCCTCACACACAATGAATGCTGGTACTTGAAGCTCTCCGTGCCAGAGACCCATTCATGCTGAAGGTTCCTTGTTGACCTTGTGAACAATAAAATAAATCTCACAAAGGTCCACATTTTTGTTTCCACATCTCTGTGAATGGATAAGCTTGGTTGTCATGGAAATGATTCAGTTGTTATCACGTGACTTAAAGGGGACCTATCATGCAAAATGCACTTTTGTACGTCTTTTATACCTGAATATGTGTCCCCTGTGTTCCAGGGAACTCACCAAGTGTCAGAAAACACAACCCTCTCTATTTTCCTCCATACCCAAATCTCTAAAAAAGGGGCTGCAACGGATCTGATACAGACTGATCCAGATTTGAACACTTCTATGACGTCACAGAAGTGGCGCTACGGCTATTGGGCCAACTCTCCACCTATCAGGGGAATGTGAGGTTGGGCCACGGCCGGCCATTGCCGCTCGAAAGCGCTGGAGACGCTGTAGTACATATGCCAGGCCTGTAAGTGGCGCTGTAGTCTGCCACAAAAGCAGCGAAGAAGACTTCCCGCCCATAGTTACCATGGTTACCCTTCTGTTTATTCTCCGCTGTGGCTTTTTTTCTCCCTCCCCGAGGCAAGCGTTTGCTCCCGCTGCTTTAATTCAATGCAATCCCTCCCCGTCGAGGCAAGCACTGTAATTCTCTCCGGTTAGTCCACCAGCAGATGACAAACACCCACCTCTCCGCCTCTTCCAAGGAACGAGGGGACCGTGCGGCAGAGTTTCAGTTTCAGTTTCTTTCGCCGGTCAAGATGTCCGTTAAAGTTGAAATCTTCCGGACAAAATTAGAAAAGTGCCGGTCAAAGGTCTTCTTTGTTATTTATTGAGCTTTAAAACAAATTAATAACGACTTTATATAATAAAACACGGAGGACGGAGATCTTTTTTTCTCCCCCTCTTGACTTCATCAGAGCACGGCTACCCTCTCCTGCAGGGGGGCGTGGTCAGCTGCAGCTCACAGAGATCAGCCCCGGAGACAGCAAACAGCACATAGAGCGAAATGAGGCATGGCTAACATGCATGATCTGTTTGGTATTTTGAAAACAGAAACGTATAAATATACCTTATATAGGTATGGCCCTACAATATATCATTTAAATATAGCATGATAGGTCCACTTTAAATAGACGAAAGACACCTTTTAAGGTAATTGACTCAAGAAAATTATGAGAAACCAAAATGTTTGCTGTTATCACATGACTGAAAATAAACCCTTTAAGGCAAAGTAAATATTCACTCTGCAAATATTCTTCAGTCAGTTAATAAAGCTTGACTCCCGTATAACGGTGGTCAAATGTTTCTATTTAATTGAAACATGTCAGGAAATGTAAGCCTAAAGTTCATCTCTGAAATCACATACTGAGCCAGGAAATAGTTCTGCAACAAGAGTCAGTCATCTGCTGTATCTGAGCAGAAAAGTGATCATAAAGAAAGAAATACAAATTGACTTATATTACAGTCCACTAAGAAAAAGGCAGATTTTGACAAACATTCAGAGGCATGCCCCTTTAATCTGAAGCAGACGGAGACTTTAGAGGTAACTGCGGTTACAATTGTCCACATGTGGCTCTGTAGGTTGTGCTGTGCTGATAAAGATCCAGCTTTATAATCCTGATACACAGTAAATCTCTACCTATCAGATGCTTCCTTATTGGCGATGATTATCTCAAGCGGATACTGTATCTCTGCCATCACCGTGGCCATGTCAGCGATTTTAGGTGAGGATGTTAGATCAAATACATGTACAGCATCAAACAGCTGACAGAGGGGACACACAGCGGCAGAAGCACATGTAGAAGACACCATTACATTAAGATATACAGATACAGATGTTTTCCCTTTATGTGCCAGAGACTTACTTATTGAGCTATTTGTTTAGCTGCAGCACAGATATTACCTGGCAAGCAATCTTCATAAAAGAGTCATCTTGACAGAGCTTTGTGTGGAGATGTGGTTAAAACATAAACACTATTAGAAAAACAAACTGAACACTTTTATATCTGTTATGGCCCTGACACACAACATCATTTAGGTCAGGTGCCACTGTGTTGTCAAGCATTTGTGGCCATTTCAAATAAAACAAGTTAATCTTTCTAGAATGTTTCTGCCTTTATTTTGATAACAAAAGGGGATTCAACAAATGTAGTTATTTTTGTCTTAATTAATGAATAAGCTAATTGGATTTTTTAAATATAAGAACTATTAAAGGTGGGGTATGTAATTTATTTCAAAAACACTTTTTGTTATATTCCATGGAATGCTCTTAACATCCCGATAGCAATGAATATATTAAATGCTTTGACAATAAATACATAAAAAATGTCATCTGTGGAAGCCGTAGTACTGTAAAAAGCACGACCAATCATTTTAGCCGGCCCGGCTAAAATAACTGGATGGCCTACCTGCCTGTCAGCCTTCCATCTGTGCACAAACTTATCTTGTGCCCTCATTGGTCATGTGCGCGTTCGTGTGTGTTGGAGGAGGGGCTCTATAAGGAAGTCTGAAGGAAGAGGCAGATTTTTTCCGGTTGTGTACTTTCAAATTCTAGCGCACTCGAGCTGGTTTCTCCAAAATTACATACCCCACCTTTAACTGTTAGCTTAAATCAACTATAATTGTATATTCATATTAAATATAGGGACTGCATGTATTCACAAGTTACTTGCAGGGATGAACCAATAGAGAGTAATTAACCGACTAAAGCTTAGTGTCATTAGGTCGTTGTTTTGGTTTCATGGCCGGAAACGTTACCGTTTTGGTTCACTCTTACATCAGAAAAGCTCTGATAAATGTACCGTATGACCTGCTCAGCAGACAGAAACAAACAGTGGAGCATTCATCAGCTAACGAGCCAGATATTTAGAGCAGGAGTTGGTGGAGACCAAAATAGACATAAAAGAAGCATGAATGACTGACAACAATATAATGCCAAATAAATGCGGTTTCTCCATGTCTGCTTTATGTGTAGTGATCAAGTTCACCACATCAATTTTGTTAGTCGATAATACGTCAGTCTTTTGCTTACAGCTTGTTGCACTTCCCCTAAGGTGCAAAGAAAACAGTTAATACAGGTTTGAGTTCTTGCTCAACGTGTGTCTGATTATTTATTGTAATTCTGATGTGTGCTTCGCTGTGATATACAGTATATCGATACTGCAAAAACTCGTATTAATATTGCGCTATTGATTTCAGCCGACCAGCTCTCATTACAAACACTCACTTGTTATTGCAGGCACCAATATACGAGTGTCGGCTGTGGCCTCCCTGCGACACGTTCAAGTGAAACATTCAACAGACGTGAGGTGATTCAAAGTGTTTGATCTGTCGGCCATTGACAGGGCTGCTTCTTTGAAGGTGGCTCGCTGTGTCAAGGCCCTCAGAAGAGGAGCGCTCTGACATATTGGTAGTGAGGTGGCCTGTTGACCTTCGACAGAACAATGCTCATGTTTGGGAGGTAGAAACAGAAAGACACAGAGAGTTACTGCTTCTCCTGCAAAATAAAAGGAACATACTGAGAAATAAACTGTACGCAACACAGGCAACAGCATGAACTTAAGGAGAGATAGTCCACCAGTTTACAAGAGGATGTGACTAACGTTTTATATTATATTAAGAATGAACAACTGGTTTTGGAATGACAAAACAGTACATTTACTTACCTTTGACTGAGAAACTACTTTGTTTGACATTTTATAGACGGAACCATGAATTTATTATTTGTGGGTGTAATTGGCAGATCAATTGATAATGAAAATAATTATTATTGGCATCTTTATTGTTTTTTCTTCGACAAGAACACTGTCCTTCGATCTTAGACGTGTAGCTTTTCCCAACATAGGAGAGGTCAAATTCAGATGTCAAACCGAGTCAGGTGAAATGTACTGGACATGAAAGAGTGTCTGCTCAGACTTGAACTATACTGTTCATAGATTTTTAGAACATTTTATAAACGCTGGCTTTCAATTTGGAAAAAAAGTGTATACCTCATAACCCTGTGATTTATTCTGTGTATTTCTGTGTACCTGTCTCTTTGTTGGATTTGTTTTCTCTGCACTATACCACGTATTGCTACAAGCTCAACAGTATTACCTTGAGTTGCGTGTGAGGCAGGTTACTCAGCCTGTCCGCAGCCAGCCGATGCTCTGAAATTGTATACCTGTGCTGAAAAGAGGAGTCGCCATTTCAGCGCTGTCTGTTTGGATCAGTGTTCCCTGTGGCGCTATGCCCTCTTTGAGAGCTCCTCTGTTGGGGATCTATTCCTTGGCCCCTGACTCTTTCCCTCTGTTGACACAATGGGCCCTTTGTACCTATGTATACTACTGCTGTGGGATCTTGCTTCGTATTTTCGGCAATTATACACGATCCCACTCCAGCCATGCCTGTTGTTGGTGCTTCGCTGGAGAGAAATGCAATCGAATCGAGGAGAAACGCAGAGAAACGGTGATCCGGGGAAGAGGCTTGCAGGAATTAGATTGTGTTGCTGATAAGTTCCATATAGAGCGAGTAAACATGTTCTTATCTTGTTATCCAGCTTGCACATTAACACATGGTGTGTGGAGGAGGTGGAGGAGGGCTTAAAAGGATGAATCAAATCCTAATCATTCTGTTTGGCTTTTCCCTCTCTCTGCTCTTTGTCTCTATTTCTGTTTCTCGTCGTGCAAAGAACTCCGGCGCACACTCCAGAACAATGGCTGGGTCAGAAGTGCTAGCTATTCTCCTACACCTGCTGAATGCTCCAGAAATGAGTGCACAGTGATTACCTGCCTTAATGTGTGGTGTTTAAAGAGCGGTTTCTTGCTGCAGAGTTAAATGATGGTGCCCTCTGTGAAGTATTAATGATGTGGATGGATGAATCAGGTCGGCACAAACCTGTTGACGGCTACCGCCGCCGCGCTCTCTTAAAGCTGCGCCAGACATCAGGCTTAACCGCTTGGCAAATTGGACATGCTTGTTGGCTGTAGCTCCAATTTATGTGCACTCTCTATTGCAGTTAGTCCATCTTCATTATTGAAATGGCCTCTCGTCAGGACTTGACAGAGTGCTGGAGATGGTAAAGGGGAGGGGAGCATACAGGAGAATCATGAATAATGTGGAAAATAAACACATTTGAGCATTGGATGTGGCAGGGCGTTGTTGTGAAATGCCCGGCTTTCGTTTTCTCTCTCACTCTTCATGGGATTGTATGCGCAGCCTCTGCCAGTGGATGCTGATGCTGTGGATCCTCAGCCTTGGGGCTTTGTCTAACACACACACGCACACACACACATGCAGCTCTAGGCGCTGAGCTCTGCAGCCCGACCGACATCCCGGCTGTGTGTTGTGTCACCGTCACTCTGGAGACACACTGCTCGGTGTCCACAGCCTGTTTCTAATAGAGTGCTGCTGAGACTTCACTTTTTCTGTGTCTCAGGATTTGTTGCATTGATAAGTCCAAGCTTAGCTCATCTGGGTCAGAAGGTTCAGGAGGGGATATCCAATTCCAATTCATGCTTTGTTGAAGGGGATATATCAGTTGTTAGATGTAGAATTTCAATTTCTCAGTGTGTTGTTACAAAATGACCACTTAAGCCTGTGCTGCAGGGGTTATAGGCAGTGCTGGGATGGTTGCTTTTGAAATGTAATAAGTGACAGATTACTATTTACACTGTTAAATATATAACGAGTAAAATAGCTATTTTACTAAATTCAATATAATAATATAAAATATCTTATTAGATTTTATTTCTATTTGATTATTTATCCAAGAAATGTTTTAAACTGCAATAAAGTTTTTAAAACATTAACTAAATGTTCTTAATGTCACATTTCTGTTAAAAGTGCTTCAATACCACTTGAAAAAAAAAAAGTATGAATGTTATTTTCTACACATAAGCTTTTTACTGAAGATAATATAACTGGATGTAACCCTTTAAAATCCCTAACATGTTAATTAGTAACTGTCATTTAGTTTGCTATTTTCCTGTTAAATTGCCTCAGGCCGTTACATATAGCTTCTCCTGAACACGGATAATGGCGCCCCTCTATGAGGAGGGGAACAGGTTCTGGCTGGGTCTGCCAACAGGGTCCTTGTACCTGCTACACACATGAGCAGATGTGATGGCTCACGAGGTAATTACCCACTGAGCCGGTGTGTTTGCGACTGTCAGCTGAAGCAGGGGTTCCCTTCAGGTAGCTCTCCCTGCTTAGGTCAGTGAACAGCTAATGACATTTAGGATGAAAGAGATGGCAGTTGTTTGTAGTCAGCTGCACACTATACCTTTGTCTTATTGTCTGCCGTCTGTCTTAATCTCCCAGCCGCCGTTTTCACACCACAAGGAGATCGTGTTATTAGATCCCCTCCCCTGGCTCATTTGTCATCCTGCAGCAGCACTCCTCTAGAGTAGGACTGCAGGAGCTGAGAAAAGAAAACAATATAAACAGGCAGGAGGCCACAACATCAAATGTTCATCATTTACTGGCCCAGAGTCTCTTGTATCATCATTATTCTTTCAGGAATCACGCAAGGTTAATATGCCATTTCTTCTCTGTGGCACCCCACCCATTTTTAGGAGGCTGACAAACTTCTTCCACCTCTCTTCTCTTCTCTACCTGAACGTATTGTTTTGTATTGTACTCAGTGCACTGCATCCTGCAACTACGCACATACTCAATCATCCCCGCCCCCTCACCGTCACTTGCTACAGTAGAAAGTATTGTCAGTGTTCACAGTTTGCTGTCTCCGCCCCAGTCACATCTCTTTAATCTGTCCTTTCTTGGTTTTCTCGATGCAGAGGCACACAGAAAGGAGAGATTCAGCTAATTAAAATAAACAAATAGGCTCAGAGCTGCCTGTGTAAGGTTCGCATAGGTTAACGACTCAGCTATAAATGTTAAATGAAGCCTAAAATAGGATTGCATGGCATACAGTTGCCATAGAGATCTGCGCTGTGACTCTTGGTGTACTTTCTTGGTTGGTAAAGTTTAGATTAATCTTAGACATGATTCTGTGACAGAGAAAAGAAAGGAGTGATTGTTTGGTGCCCCCCAAGGGCCCCTTTGATGTCTTTGAAGCTTCTTTTCAATAACTGTAACTTTGTGTGGGTCTGACTTTGTTGTTTATGAAATCTAATGTAGTGCTATTGATGTTATTCTGCATTAGACACATGGCAGTGACCCTTTTAATGATTGCTTTCCCTTCTCACATCTCTTCTTTATTTCTCTCCGTCTTCTTTGTTTCTCTCCGGCTCTCTCTTTCAACAGGTGGGACAGTCAAAATGATGCGTAGGAGGTGAAGCGTTGAGCCGTATTGATGGATGTGTTAACAGACAGCAGTCTCACATTGATTGTGAAGACTTCAGAACCAGAAAATGCAAATGTAGCGGAGAGCACAGGTACAAACTATTCACTTTCTTCTTTGATCTATAGCTTTTAACATGATATCAAAAATGTTTCTGATTTAGAAATGTGCATGAAATTATTCATTTTTGCTTTTTGATTCTTTGAATTGTTGCTTTGTTCTGATCACATTTTTTCAGGAATGATCAAACATGAATTAGGATTAAATGACAGCAACATCTTAAAACTTTAAAAAGACAATTGGTTTTACCGTGTACCATTGAATTAGCTTCCTTGAATTAGCTTTTTTCGCGCCCAGATTTAAGCTCTTTGACAAGATGGAGGGGAGGTAAAACACTTCCCGTCTTTTTTCAAATGAATAGAGGAAAAGAAACATTGAATGGAGCTTTTTAAGCTATTGTTAATCCTCTCCCTCAATGCTTCCACAACCCAGAAATATGACATCTACCTTTTCCCATAGAAAGCTGCTAATGTGAAAGAGGGTGCAACCATAATTATTTCACACTCATTCACAGCCATTAGTATGGACAAAGAAAGGTGTGTGTGTGTGTGTGTGTGTGTGTGTGTGTGTGTGTGTGTGTGTGTGTGTGTGTGTGTGTGTGTGTGTGTGTGTGTGTGTGTGTGTGTGTGTGTGTGTGTGTGTGTGTGTGTGTGTGTGTGTATGTGTGTGTGCGTGTGCGTGCGATGTGTCTGTGTGTTGAATACACAGTTTATTTGTATATTTATTTAGGTTTTCTTGTAGGTGTAACATGCTGCTCTCTTTTAGTGAATTCTTCATCACATAAACAATGCATCATAATGCTATTTTAATTATGCTAACTCTTGAGCCCCACTGATCATTTGAGCATTTTCTCTTTCAGCCACTACCTACTGCCCCCTAAAGTTTACCTCTACCGAGCACCACTGCTCCTCAGATGAGGTTTATCTTAGTGTCTCAGCTCTGGTCATGCTCAGTGGGACTGACCAGTTCCCACTGTGAGAATCACACAGATTATCCCCAGCACTAGCCTGTCCCTCCAGCGGCACAGAGAGGGAAAGAGGAGAGGGAGAGAGAGTAGGGAACGAGCGGCAGAAGAAAGAGTGAAAGCAGCTCCATTGAGCAGGAATAGGGCAGCTCTCTGAGGAGGATGGCCATGAATCATGCGGCAGTTACTCACCACTTATTATGAACATCCTGTACTGGCTGGATTGATTTTCCCCAACCATTCACAAAATGTCATATAGTGAAGATGGAGCAATAGGTAGAAAGCGGCTTCTGTGGCTGGCCTACCAGCTGGATGATTTAACGCCCCGGGTGGCTGAGCTGCAGAACGGCTAGCTCTGCAAATTACGAATGTAAAAGCCTCCATATAGCTGGGATAAGGAGCGGAGAAGTTGGAAGGGAAGGAGATAGCGGGCAAAAAGGAGGAAGAATAAGGGGACAGAAAAGAGGGGATGGGAGGGAGGAGTGATTTCAAAAAGCCATTAAAGAAAGAAAAGGCCATGTCAGCTGTTTTCATTTGCATTGTACTTCCATTTCTGATATCTGGGCTTTTTTAATTATTTCGGCAACTTAGGATGGAGGTTTAAGTTTGATTCATGCTTAACGACTAAATTACAGGTCAAATGCGTGTACAAGCTTTTATGTTTAAAAAAACAGCTAAAACAAACACATTTTCTGCAAAAGCTCTTTTATTATAAGGTGGTCTTCATGCATTGTTATATTTTCTGTTTATTGTCCTGTTTATAAACTGACTGAAGGTGGATTGTAAGCAAAAACTGAAAAAGCATGGGTGTGTGTGTGCATGTGTGGCATCTGACACACTAATAGACGAGGCCACAGGCGCCAACTTTTTCCTCTCCTCATGTCCATGAACGCGTCCATCGGCATGGGCCCGCCCCCCCCCCGCAGAGCCTCCTGGCACAGAGCGGCCGGGGCTTACCTCAGGTGGATGAAGCCCTGAATGTGACGGCTGGAGAGATAGGCGGGCCTCAGAGAGCCCAGAGTGCTAACTGGTCCGGTTTGGTCCGATCTAGTTTGGCGGTGGTCGGGCTGTCTAGCATGGCTGGGCTTGGCAGGGCTGGGGATCAGAAGATCAGCACCTCCTGCCAGCCGCCAAGCTCCTTCCATATGCTCAGTGGTGAATGTGCATGCTAGCCTGCGTGAGCTGAGCCACATCCAGCCTAGTTTCTATTCAAGGAGCACTTTCGCTAATAACGCAATTACAAAACTACGTGTTAGGAGGATCTCAGAGGGTATAGAGGTTTTGTTTTTTTTGTATCAGATCTGCAGATTTATTCTAGCAGTAGTGAGTATTTTGGATGTTTATCTTGTTTACGTTTGCCAGCAGCAACATTATGCTGTACTGTATCAGTGAATATGAGGCTGCCAATCCCCCTTTGACCTCTAATGTCAAACTTGATTTGTCATCTATAGTCTATATATATATTTATTTATATAGATATATATATAGATATATGTGTGTGTGTGTGTGTGTGTGTGTGTGTGTGTGTGTGTGTGTGTGTGTGTGTGTGTGTGTGTGTGTGTGTGTGTGTGTGTGTGTGTGTGTGTGTGTGTGTGTACCTGTCTGACTGACTGATCTGTGGCACATTCTGAACAGCTGAAGAGCTAATGGTCCAGCTGGAGACAGATGGCCTCTCGATAACACTATACCCCCAAGCCAATACTCACACTCTATCACTCTTCCTCTAATACACACACACACACAAGCACGCACATATACACAGACTCTTCCCCTCTCTCTCTTTCACGTACACACCAGAAAATCACATGCACGCACACATTGGATAGGATAGATTGTTAATCCAGTATAAACCCTGAGGAAACACATTTTTCAATATGAGTTTAATGTTTCACAGCAATTTTGAACAATCTTTTGGCAATATTAGGTGGCAGCTTAGCTTTCATGCGAGCACGGGGGGAAGGGGGTGTGAGGGAAGTTACAACCCCCCCTTTATAATTTCCCTATTTTTATGGCTTTGCTGCTTTGTAAGGCTAATGAAAGAGATGAGACAAATCATTTTATATCCATGTGTTTTTGGAAATAAAGTAGATTTCAAAGACTGCCGCTGTTGACTTATAATTCCCAAATATTACAAATGAATTGTGTCCGTGTCTGGCTGAACATGCAACAGCGAAAATAAAGTAGTTGTCAAAAGTAAAAATTTGATTTGGTCCATCACACAGAACATGTGTCAGTAACATGTTTTTGCTCTGAGGTCATTTCTGCTCACAGATTGAAGGGAACTGATGGCAGGCAAACGCCTCGCTGTGATGCTTCTGCAGCCTCTCACAAGTTGCTACTGTAACAGTTCTGACTCTGCGAGGAGGAGAGAAGATGCATATTTCTCCCGAGGTTTTCTTCATTAAGGATGACTGGAGCGCAGTTGCATGCATTTAGTAGGCGTTGTGGTAGCTCCAATGTGTCTTCAGGCCACAGACCCAGAGAGACCTGCTCTCAGAAATATCATTACCTCGTTAAATCACTCTCAAATCATATCCATATTCAAAGTTTTACCCACCGCCAATACAGCCATGTTGAATACTGTTTGTTTAGCAGCCTTCCCCTAAAGCATTTATCACTAGCTCAATAATGATTAGGCACCATCCATTCTAAAATGGGGGACGTTGCCAGTTAACCTCAGTGCTCACTTTAATTGCTGTGGTATGTTTTTCAATTTAACTTTTTTCTGCCGTGATTTGAAGGAAAATGTGTGAGGCAGCAGCATGGGATTGTGGAGGGAGGCAGGTGTAGATGATATTGCTTGTACAGTCTCCAACATATGGGCCTGTCGTGTCCCATGTGTACGTACCTGCCTCCGCTGCTGTCATCTAATTATGCAGAGCAAACAAAGCTATCTGCCTGCTGCTACAAGCCCGCTTCTGTGGGTTTTGATTGTTTCCCATCAGATGGATGTCTTCAACTGATTAAGACATTGTCACAACGACCTGTATAAAATCACCAAAACCTACTTTCAATTAAGCCATTACTGCTATTGTGTCTGCCAATCTGTGTAATGTTGTGGTTTTGTGTTACCTTAGAGATAAGTGTGCCTGTAGAGATGAAATGCTAATAGGAGGGGGAGGTAATTCAAGATGACTGCATTCATTTGATCTCATATATTGCTCTTGGGTTGGTAAAGAAAGACAAATATTATTTCCATAAAGTAGGTTATCTCTGAGCTAATATTACTTTCAGTAACACAATTTTAGAGTGACTTTTACTACCCTCCGGCTTTGAATCATAGTTAATTTAACTAATACTTAACCATTTAGTCACTTTCATCTCATGACATAGATGTTGCTTGATTGTAGAAGTAATTCCATTGATCACTAACACTTTCAAGACATTTAGAGACAGCTTTTGTTTCTGAGTGTTTTACACTGTTTCTTGTTAGTGTATGATAAAACTGCAGCCTTTGTTCTTTTACTACAACCACATTTCTAGTAGCTCTTTAAAACTTTCACTCCGCCACCATGGTAACATGATGAGGTGACTCCTTTTCAAAATCACCTTCCTCTTGTTTTATGTGTTCAGAGAATTCGGTAGGATTTACCAGCTGTGTTTCTTCTCTCCTTTTACATTTGAACATCAATCAAAAAGAAGCTTTCTTACCTTGAAATTGGTATTTCGTCTTATTGAATCCAGTACCAAAACTGAAATAATATAGTTCAAGCTGGCATTACAAAATGACATGTTGAGCTCTACGGGGTTAATTGACACTAATTGAATTTCAGCAGCCAAGAAAAATATGTCAGTGTAACTACAGAGTAAAAACAATAAAATGTAACTTCAGACTTTAAAGATTTTAAAGATCTAAAATATTTCCGCTTTTTCCCCCTGCAGGAGTATGTGAGCAGAGTGGCGATCTGAGTCTGTGCGGCATGGTTGATGCTGCCCTCCCTCCATCCTCCCCCCCTCCTGCCGCCGAGACGTCACAGCAGGCCGGCCCCACACACCAAAGGACCACGCCTGCATCGCCAACCCTCTCCCTGCCCCTCGACTCTGACCCCTCTTTGGTCCTGACAGTGGCCCCCTGCCCTCCCTCCGATGATGCTCCAACTGTAGTCCCCGTCCTTCAGCACACTCCCGCTCCCACACCACTTCCTTCCCCAGCTGTAAGCTCCTGGGGCCCAACAGAAGACGGCCAGAAGGCTTCCCTTCTGCTGCCTGTCGCCCTCCCTCTGTCAACTACAATGATGGAGCCTGGCACTGTGTCTGCACTGACAGAGGAGTGTCTTCTTCAGCCCACCCGCACCTGCCTCGGCTGCTTCATCGAGACCCGTGATGCTACTGACCCTAATTCCATACAAAACCCGCCCCATGACCCCAGCACCAACCCCGACACAGAGACTGGGCTCAGTGTGAGGATAGGCGATGTGAGCCGAGAGGACTTCTCTGACATCAACAACATCAGCATCCAGTGCCTGAGCCATGCGGGGGAGGCAGTGAGTCACTATGGAGAACAGCTCCTCTCTGACCAGCTACTTAGCTTTCCTCTGCCGAAAGCCCCAGGTGAGGGCAAGAGAGCTGACGGAAACAAAACAACGGAAGACTGTGATGACCCGGAGGATGACGCAACAGCTAAGAACTTGTATGAGGGACTGTTACTGGACAAAGTGAGCGGAGAGGAGGTTCTGCTGGCTAACGCCGGCCAGGACTGGGGCTACTTTGAATCCTTCATCAGTGAGAGTAAGATGGAACTGCTGGACCTTTGTTCAAAGAATGAACTGTCAGTCAACCTCTTCTCGGAGGAAGACGTAGACAATCTATTTGACGATGAAGACGATGATTCAACGTTAAGCAGTGATGTCTGTTCGCTGAAGATTCGCTACGAGTCTTTCCAGGACAACATGAGGGAGAAAACAAACGTGCTCCAGGAGGAGACACAGTTCAACTTCTTCCCCAGTGTCCTGGCCAACTGTGCCAAGAAAGAGGAAGGAGCGGGAGGCTTGAGGAGGAGCGCTGAGGAGCTTCAGCCCAAATCTGATGAGCTCATCCTGGAGACAGGGCAGGAGGGGAAAGCTGCAGACTGCAGTGGCAGGAGCCCCCTCGGCGGTTCCCAAGGCTCACCCATGTGCACTCCCAAAGTGAACTACCTAATGGACTTTAATTCCACGGAGGAGTCAGGCGAGTTCAGCGATGATAGCTCCTGCACCGGCTCCTCCTCAGACACCCTGCAGGAGGGCAGGTTCAAGAAGGGACACTCAAAGAGATTGCTAAGCCCCTCTAACCCTCTCAACTACGGTTTGCGCTCCAAGAGAAAGGTTCGATACAGTGACGATTACTTATATGACGTAGACTCGCTTGAGAGTGAAAAGAATGCAGAGAAAAAAGAGAAAGCTCCAGTTGGTCAAAAGGAGGAGGAGGACGTGGACTGGTGCCCCAAAAAGCGTCGGAAATCCTGTCGTAAAGAGCCGCCAGTGGTCATCAAGTACATCATCATCAACAGGTTTAAAGGAGAGAGACTCATGTCGGTGAAACTGGGCAAGTTGGACCCTGTGGATACTGTGAGCTTAAACACAGAGACAGTGAGCAAATATGAGACACTGGCTCCTCTGAAGGATTTCTGGCAGGAGAGGCAAAGAGAGAGACAGGAACAGCTTAAGCTGGCTGCCAGAGATAAACAACAACGCGGTTTTCATCTAAACGGACGCCGTCATCGCCCTTTTAATTCTAGTCATCCCAAAAGGAAATACAAGATTGCAAACAGGCTTAAGGTTCAGAGGATTCACGCTGTGGAGCAATCAGCAACAGTACAGTGCTTTCCTCTCTCTGATCGGGGCCAGGGAGGTGTCACTAAAGAAGAGGCCACCCCCACGGCAGGGGGAATAATAGCAGCCCCAGGTCTCCCAGTCACATTAGACACAAACTCCATCACACACACAGTCACAGCCAAGAGCCGCTCCCAGGAGAGGGAGGAGAGGGAGGGGAGGAGATTGGGAGGAAATAAAACAGTAAGGATAAGGAAATTCAAAAGCGAAGCCAGGCTGAGGAGCAAGAAAATGAAAGAGGCAGAAGGAGAGGAGGGGAGGAGCGTGACAAATGAAACGGATGTCTGTGTTGCTGCAGCACAGATTGAGGACCCCGCTGCTGGGTTGGAAGAGGCAGGCATCAGTTCAACTACAGTCAAACCCCATTTCTCTGACAATACCACCACCGCTCACACATCGGAAGATAAATTCTCCTTTGTTTCATCCACTTGCTCTCCTGACAAAGCTCCCCCCTCAGAGGCAGTGGAAACGGGGGTCCCTGTTATCCCGGGGGGCTACCTGCAGACCCTGTTAGATGCCACAGACTCCTCCAGTGGGGCAGCTATCTCCTATTTCCCCCAGCAGCCCTCCAGGCAGCAGTATCCTCTGGGGCTATCCCTTGAGGAGAAACAGTTTTCTTCTCTGCAGCTCGCTCAGAGCTGCGTCCTCTCCCCCCCCTCGGAGTCAGAGCTCCAGCAATCCCCCCAGAACTGCCCCAGCTTCCCCCAGATGTGGCACACGCAGCTCTGTGCAAGTCACAGCCAGAGCTTTGGGCCAGAGACCCCTGAGACTCCCATCTTACCCAACACCTTCCCAGCTGCTGTGCCCCTGAACGACAGCCTGCCAGTGTCTAACTACAGCCAGCTGAGCCCCGAGGCTGACAGGCTACTTTATGAGAAGAACTACCTGACGGAGGCAGGGCTGCAGCCTGGGGCCGATCTGCAAGTGTGTCAGTCTGCCTGTGTGGAGGGCCAGGTGCAATACCAGAGAGGGTCCCTGTGCACAGACAACGGCAGGCTCATCAGTTATGACTCAGTGGGCTCTCTGTCAGCCTCCTCCAGCAATTACAGCTCCCTCAGCCTCAAGTCCTGCGAGCGAGAGGGTGAGGAGGAGGGCCGCGACAGTTTCTTAGCTCATTGCAGCCCTAAAGTGGTGATTCAGCAGAGCGTGGACGCCCTCACCCCTCTCAGGGAGTCCTCAGACCTGCTGGACATCTCCAACTTCACCCCAGACAAGTTTAGACACTCATCACTGTCGGAGCTCTCCCCTCCCGAGACCCCCAACCTGTCCCCCCAGGTGATGGGGCGTGAGATGAAGATGGCGGGGAACGTTGGAGACTACCAGGATGTTAATGATATGAGCATGGACTGCAACAGAGAGGTAAAGTGGAACTGTGATGTCATGCAGCAACAAGAGCACACAGCAAACGCATACACTGTGGAAGACAGACAGTTTCCGCTGCACAACTTCAACAGTCAGGATGTGCTACACTTAGACAAAAAGGAAGAATTTGATGAAAAGACTGGTGAGATGTTGGCTGGTGCAAAAAGCATTAAGTCAAAGAGGAAAGGCAATTGCAAACAGACAGCTGCAGGACAGAGCCCAAAGAAAGTCCGGGCTCCCAGAGCTCCTAAGTCAGAAAAGGTCAAGACCCCCAAACAGAACTCACGTTCTACTAAAAAGATAAAGGCCATGTTAGAGGGCAAGGCAGCGAAGAACCAGGCGGGTAGTTGTGGCCCGGGCCTGACTGACAGTAGCAGCACTGGGGACTGGTCTGGCGCCGGCTGGTCCGAGAGCAACAGCCTGGTTGGGGACGACCAGAGAGAATTCGAGGAGCCCTCAAATATTCTGTCCAACATTGTCTCTGGCATGGCAGAGGTCCAAAGGTTCATGATGGCCTCCATTGAGCCACTGTGGAATCCCATGTCGGAGGCCTGCATGCCCTCTGAGGCCAATAACCTCAACCTAAAGACCCTAAAAATCTTGGCAGGCACAGAGGCCGACCTGAAGAAAAAAGGAGCTGCGCTAACGGGGGCCGGGAAAGGCAGGAAGGCAGGGGGAAAGGGAGGGAAAAACCAGGCCAAATTCAACCCCTCTCATCCCTTATTCCCTCAACTAGCGCTGGGCTGTAACATGTTTGATAAACCCAACTTTATTAACCCTGGGCCCGCACACAAAAAGCTGTACCGCCACAAGACCAGTGCAAAGTTCCCGCGGATTGAGACACTGAAGGGGAAGCGAGCTGAGAGAGACCCAAATAAGGACATAGCACTGATGACCTCTTTTGAGAAACTGAGGTAATATTTTGTTATCAGCTGCTGTTGCACCCCCTTCTCTCTCCCCCCCCACTACCTGCTCAGCCCTCCCTCCCAAGCATACCTACACTGACGCTATGCCAGAGCTGCATGAGTACTACGTTCCCCCCTGACTACTCCCACTTCCTTTTAACCCCCACCCGAAGAGGATATTAATATCTGCATGAAAAACTTCTTGTACTTTGCAAACTACCTATTGAGTGATTGTGTCAAGCTTGATTGAGATTTGAAACGACCATGGCTGCATTTTTCTTGCTTTTGTTGTTTCTGCTTTGTTTGTTCTTCTTATAGTCGTTTTTGTTTTACTTTTGTCTGAAAAAAGAATAAGCCTTGAAAAAAGTTCTGTCGCCTTTTTTGAGGAACTTTGTTTTTGTACTTTCTCAGCAGAACTTGCTCCCCTGAATAATGTATTTATCCCCCTTTCCCCTAAAGATGTAGCTATATACACAAATGCATTGAGTGACATCTACGCACCCCTCCTCCTCATCTGTTTTTGTACGCAGAATATGGATGTCCTGTTGTTGCTGTCCTTCATACACTGCCTGGCTCATTTCAAGAAGGAAACCTACGATTAATGAGCCCAATTTGAGCCCGAGACATCTTGAATAAACAAGATGGGACACTTTTGTATTGATGACATATCAGACGTCTTTTTTCCCCCCTCAAAGTTGGAACGTCTCCCCATTTCCTTTTATCGAGCGGTTCTTTTTCCTCTAGAGTTTAGAGGAATCTAAATGTACATTTTTACGCCTTGCAAATTCATAAAAGCTCCACCCTCAGAGTATTTTTGTCAATGTTGTTGTACAGAGACATGCAATATTTGCAAAAAAAGATGATTATAATCTTAAAATCAATGTGCCAAAAGTAACAATGCTGTGTAAATGACCTCTTATATATGTGTGAATATTGGCTGTTCCTCTTTTCTATCCATTGGAGTATTGGCTGCTCGGGCTGGAGACTCCTTACAGAGACTTGCCACTACAGGAATTCTTTATTTGGGACTTTTCTCTCTTCTCTGATGAAAGGCACCAACAGCTGGCAGTGGTACGCCACCACTCACTAAACCAAATCAGAAAGACTCTGAATTCTCCTCGTTACCCCCACTTTGTTTGCCAAATTCAATTTACCTCAACATCGCCTGGCACTGAGAAGCAACAAAAAAGAGGCAAAGGGGAGATCTGCTCTGAAGGCTACTGTAGAGGAAGACGATGAAAAGAAGAGATGCTCAAACGAGCTTTCTGTGGACCACGGAGAGTGTAGTGCAGATGTTTGAGGGTAAGCAGGGGAACTATTTGTCAGTCGGGGCTGTGCCTCGCTGAATAGCTGTTTTGTACTGAAAATTCAAGGCAGTTTATTACCCATCGAGATTCTGATTCACGCATCAGTCGTGAATGGACATGACATTTTTGCAGTTAGATTTAATGTGAATGTGAAAGCAGTTTTCGGTAAAAATGGAATCAGTAATCTTGTAAATGAAGGAAAGCATGTCTTTGCATTAGCTCCACATGGGAATCTTACTTCTATCTAACCTGAGATGGTCATTTAAACAGTAATTTTTCTTGACATTCTCATGTAATTTGTGTCTTAACACTGCCATACCTTATAAGTTGCACCGCTGGTGTGTTCAGTCTATTTATTTTGGTTCTGTTGTCACATAATGTCTTAATTTTTCTTCTTTTTTTGAAGATCGTTTTTTATATGGTGTCTTTAACTGTCATTTCAGTTGTTGATGGGTCAATATTTTGGCAGAAAATAATATCACTAGAAAATCAAAGCCAGATAAAGGCACAAGTTGAAAAAGAAAATGTATTGATACTATCTGATCCAGTGTGTTCCCGGGGCCATTTTTATGAATTACTATGGGCTCACTCTGCCTCACTGCACTGAAATAAATCCACCTTAAAATGAACCATACAATCATGTTAAATCAGATGTATTATTTGATTTTATATACTACATGTATTTCAGGAGAAATGCAGAGCCACTTCAACTTGCTACAAGAGTATCTTTTATAAATATATACTCAAACAATAGGCCTTTATTTACACTTTCTTTTGAATGTTGAATATCATTTTTAAACATAGCAGTAATTACATGAGACTGCATGGAGATGTGCGGACAAATGAAGCTTGATTCAAAAACAGGCCTTGTCACACTGGATTTGGTAATTCTGAGGTGATAGTAATTGATTGATTGCATATGGCAAGAATCAAAATCAATCTTTCTCTGTCTCTTATTTTTTCTATCCTCTCTGCCATGATCCTTTGTTTCTTTTCTCCAGTGTATCAGGGTTAGGACCAAGCTGCTGATGGGAAGCTCCTCATGGGCTGCACGCCCATTTAGTCTGCCTTCTCTCATTTCTGCCTATTGTCAAATTGAATGTACTTCTCTGAGTTCATTGTTTCTTTGTTGGTTTCTCTTGTTTTTGTTTTTATAATGTGCCACTGTTGAGCTGCCTCATGTTAATGGTGCTAAGAAAGCTGACAATTATTTTATTTTATTCATTTTCGTTTTCATTTTTTTGTTTTCCCAGAGTTAACAAAAAAGAAATGCAAAATAGATTAGGTACCTAACCCTCTTATGAATGTATATTGAAATGTTATGTTTGATGTATTCACTTCATGATTCTTTGACATTGATTGAAATTACTTTTGCTCTTTTCATTAAAAGATTACCGAGCTTTATATATACTGTCTAGAGTTGTTACCAGAAGGAATCTTAATGAACTCTTGACACTACAAAATCTTGTATATTTTTTGTGTGCCAATTTGTAACATATTTTGTAAGTGTATATTTTTCTTAGAAAGTGCTGTGAAGTATTTGTGTGTGTGAGTAACCTTTTATGCGCCTCTATGGGCAGTGGAAAGGATATACAACGACAAGTTTCTGGTTTTAAAAACCAAAATATGAAAGTATCAACAGAAAAACTAGAAATATTTACATTTTGTTGGGAGTTTTGTAATAAGACCATGATCTTGTTGTGAGAGTGTTGTGTTACTGTGCAAAACACAAATAAGCAAAGAAAAAAAATGAAAACCTGGAAAAAATATATAATTTGTGAACAATTTGCTGTTTTATAGATTTTCATGTAAATTATTTGAGTATTATTTTGTTTTTTGTTTTGTTGTAACTGTTGCAAAGGTTTTAAATATTTGTGATCAAGCCTGTATGGTGATAATGTAATATTGGTAACTTGCTGAGTTTTGTAATAATGTTTATGGAGTAAATATACAAATTAAAATAAGATTTTGAATGCTGCTTTCTGAAGAGCGTTAGGTTGTGTTTTTTACCACCCACCCTTTGTTGTAGCTAGTAACAACAGTATACAATGTACATAAAAATGCACATAAAAGCTTCACACTTTTTACTTCTCTGCAAACAGAATATGACATTAAGTGCACAATAGGTCACAATGCATGCAGTTTTGTGAAGCCACTTAATACTAGACAGCTTATTGATACTGTATGTCAGAAGTAAAGTAAGTAACACATGTTCAAAAATATCGACCCCATCTATGGTACTGCTACAATAACAGTAATAGAAAAAATATATAATCTGATATACAACGTTTGCTATTTCCACAAAATGCGTGAGTGTAAATACACCCTCAAAAACTCAAATAAGTCTGTCCTTATTCATTATATTGGGAGACTCTTAGTCGTAAGGCATTTTAATTTCTGCACAAGCCTGGCTTTGGCTCATGTTATTTTAATGTCATATCTAATTAGTGCTCAGGGTCAGGCATTGCTAGAGTGACTGCTCATCCATAACTCTGAGCCGGGCTGCTGTGGTCCACACTGCAACTCATTCTGGCATGCTTAATTGGAGCTGGAGATACTGTCTCACACCATAAACAGATCCTGTGATGTATGCCTCCAAAATTGTCAGGTGGTATTAGCATTGTTTTTGTTCTTTAGTCACCCATAGCCAATAAGGGAGCAGGCAAGTAATAAGATGGAATGTCTAATGCAATGGACCAGGTTCACCTGTGGTTATTAAATAAGACCCAAGTTGTTTTGTCAGTGCGTGCTCACAATGCATGGACAGCTGTAGACTCTCTCATTAGGAACATTGTTTCCTCTTTGTTTTCTTATCATTACCCACAAGACTGCAGGGTAACATTGCAAGACTCAGCATGCCCACTTCTGATGCAGACATTTACTTCAAATCAGAAGAACATACAAACAACACAATTACCCACACATTTTTTTTGTTACGCTTGCTGGCTTTACTGTTAGTAAATTTTCCCCAACAGGGGTCGATGATGGCTGCAATTGTTCTTTTTAGCTTGTTTTTTACACATTGGTTTACAGATGTTCTGTAACTAGATGCCACCTACTGCCAAAGGGTCATCCCAGGGTATCTTCTGTCCTGCTGCTGAATATTAAAACAACCCCACCTCCGCCCACACTAAAGTCTTGGCCCAGCTATAAGCCGGAGCTGTTTCTTCCCTTAAAATATCTATTGTTCTTCCAATTTTAAATTATGATTTCAAAGATGAAGAGAAATGTATTCCTTTTGACTTTGCTTTTTCTATTGGACTTTCTTTGTGTGTTTACTTGGATGCATTAAAAAGTGAGTGCAGTGGCTTTAAGTCCTTAACTGATCAAAAGTTGCCTCGCATTTATAATAGTCAATTAATTGAGAAATCCTGTTTGACTATAGAAAAATGTTTGTAGACAGACCTCCAAATAATGTTCAAATTTAGTTAAATAGTTAAGAAATGTTATGTATCAAGTGTAATTTTCTTTCAAGTAATTTCTCTAAACTGCCACAGATTTAGATAGATAGATAGAATAGAATTGGAGAGATGAACCCCTCTTTAATGGTCACACATGCAGAGCACACATCACACACAGTGAAATGTGTTCTCTGCATTTAACCCATCCTAGTACCAGGAGTCTAGTACTAGGAGCAGTATTGTCTGAAAAAAAACAACAACAACAGACAGAAGCTAGGACTTAATGTTAGTAACATAGATTACTTTATTGAAACCAAAGAGGAAGATATGATAACTCCAGCTGCCACATCAAATAGAGCCATTTCTCTTTTTTTTGCTGGGACAAAATGCTTGAACTCTGACACATTGTAAGCACTGTAAGCTGTAAACTTACAGTATAAGATGGAGAGCAGGGAGAGCCTCATCATCAATGGACCTAGGTGCAGAACTCCCTCGCTGAGAAACGTGGCATTGAATTGGATATAAGTGAGTGGGTGCATTTGACACAACAATATGAGGACTAGAACATTTCCTTGAACAATATAGAATATAAATCGCAGGCTATACGTAACTGTGTGCCTTTGTACAAGTGCACCACTCCACTGAATTATGAAAATAAGGAATTGATTTTGCAAAACAGTCACACAGGATTTCAGTTATTGCACTTTTTTTGTTTATTGAAAATTACTATCGGACATTTTTTCCTATAACAATGACTATTTGTATTGTATGCTATTTCCTTTGTCAACATGGGAATGGGAACCATTTTAAAACACACTGTGACTGGACTACAAATGATTTAATAAATATAAAATATTGTAGTTGCATTAATTTATGTTGTGACACTTTAGGCGCTTTCACACCGGAGTACTTTTCCCCGTACTTTTCCCTTTTAGTTCCGATAGTTCCTGGGATTTTGCGTTCACACCAAAAAGTTCATGAGAACTTTCCCCCCCTTTTCAGTCCCTGCTAGAGAGCAGGTACTTTCCTGGGGAGAAAAAAGTTCCAATTTCTGATTGGCTGGGCGAATTGCAAACCACGCCCCGTAAAACTCTGAAAAGTTTTGAGAAGCCGCCATTGTATTTGCTGGCATTAGCATTAGCCCAGCGCACCAACGGAGAGAGACTAACTTATGGCAACACAAAAGAAAACATGGGATCGGTGGAGTGATGAGGAGGTGTCAGCGTTCTGGCGATTTACTCGGAAGGCTTCAGTAGAAGCTGCGGGGAGTCCCAGCCATAGATATATATCAGGGGTACTCAAACTTTTTTATTAAAGGTCCAGTTGTGAACTTTATACAAGGTCACTGGTCCGGATCAATGCCCGACATGTCGTTGCAGTAAATTAAAGGGTGTTTCGTGTTGTCGTTGCTGTGGACCTTCTTAATCTACCTTCTTTGGGGGCCCCCTTCTGGTCCAAGCACTTGCCTGCCTTGCCTGTCGGTAAACGGCGCCCCTGTATACACACACACATTCAATACATACATACAGTATGTCAAGGTAAACTTGCGGTTAACTTGCGGTCTGCTATGCGTGTCACGCTCACGCACACAAGTAAATATATATGCACGTTCATTCTCACAACGCGTCAGACACAAGACGCGCGTACATGATGATGTACATTAATTTATCAGAATCAGAATATTTTTTTTTTTTTTTTATCATTTTTTTTTTTTTTTTTATAATGGGACACAGGGTTCGGTCCGGATTGATTTGCAGTTCGGTCCGGATCCAGTTTGAGAAGCCCTGATATATATAAACACTAGATGACTCACCCGTGCTGCTGGCCAATGGAGACCGACGTTGCCACATGGCGGCCATCTTGACACAGGCAGCTTGCTCATTCATAACATTATGTCTATGGTGCACTATTGAAATAACCATAGCTTGCTCAATTTTCAACCAGGCGAAGTCCCGCATCTACTTCCGACCCATGGGACCTTATTTCGGAAAAATTATGTATTGAAGTCAATGGGGAGAAAACGTATCTTTCGATCCCGTTTGAATTGTGCCATGAATTACACATATGATGTTTGTCAATCGTAAAAATAATTTCCATGTCAAAAAAGTCACAGTTTGTCGTAAAACTGTTGAAATATAAGACTATGAAAAATACGCAACTAGAAAGACTACAAATCCCAGAGTCGCGTAAGTGATGTCATAACTGATGTCATAATTGTTTTCCTCCACTAAATATAAGAGATAGCTAAGATAAGATAACTTTAACAAGATGCCTGTGTGCTTTGTACCAGGTTGTAATCATACCAGCAAAGGGTCTTGCTCGTTCTTTCGCTTCCCGTCTGATGAAAGGACCAGGGGTGGCTGGATCAAGTTAGCTACCTAGCTAGTAGCAAGCACGTTAGTTAGCATTACAGCCTTAGCCTTGTCATTTTTATTAGCCTTAACATGAAGTAACATTAAGTAACCCAAAATGTTAAACAGTAAGAGTAGTAGTCATATTTTGTGAACCCTTTGAAGAGTACTGTCACACCGGTGTGGTCATTCTATAATACACCGTTTAAGCCTATATATACAGTCTATGGTTTAAGCCCGGATGCCCCCGCGGGAGAAATGCTAACGCTAACGCTACATTAGCATCGGCGATCTTTTCGACTTCATGCTATCTGCACAAATAGTTAACATTGAACATTAAAAAGATCAAGCAGTTCAGGGAGAATCGAAGGAAGGCAGGAAGGCAGGCAGCTTTGCATGACATTCTTCTGGACGTGTTTCATTGTGGTGATAGTGAGGGTAGTCAATTCCTTTTTTGGCAAGACAGTAGTGACGGCCATCTTGGTGACGTGTGTTGTTGTGCGAGACCAAGCGGCAAACTCTGGGGCAGAGCCGGGATGCCAATACGGAAGTGCCACAAACTGCAGTTCATCTATTGGCTGATAGGCGATGACTGCAGAAAGGAGGAATTTCCATAGACCCCCATGTTAAAATGCCCAACTTTACAGCAGAAATAAACATGTTTCTGCCCCTGGATGCAATAAAAATTATTCGGGATATAGTTAGATTCCACCTTAATGATTATTAATTGTTGAGTGAATTGTTTTATAACGCGACCCTTTTATTTATATTAGGTCTTAAAGTGTTTGCATAAATTAGGGCGTGGTCACTTTGATGGACAGGTAGGCCTACGTGCCTCACTGTCAGCTAACAGCAACTTCTCCACTCTGCTAGGCTACAACGTTAGCTAGTTGTAGTTACTGTACTTGACCCTTTAGCCGTGTTCGTGGTGATTGTGCCTTTTAGGGAATGTTGTTACAAATACCAGACAATTAACATGTCGTGCTGTGCGGTTGAATGTACTAACAGAACTTCCAAGAAGTCTACTCTCAGCTTTTTTCGTTGAGTAAAATGATAATATTATACATGTTAGCAGGTGTTTGTGTGCTTGTTAGCTTAGCTTGTTATATAGCTTATTAGCCAGCTAAGGACGTAACCCTTTATACATGTATATATATATATATATACAGTTTAGTTTATGATTCAGCCTTGGGTAAGACTTTTATAGTCTATGGCTATGACGGCCATAATGCTAAACGGGAGCAAATGTTAAAAGGGGACCCAATTATCCCAGTGGTGGCCGCCGGAGTCCGCCGGCCGGAGCTAACGGAGCCACGGGGAGCTAGCTAGCCCGTGATGTCACAGCTTGAGTGGAGGACAGATTTAATTTTGAATAAAAAAACATGGAAACCTTGGGAGGAAATCTCTGGACACATCGTTAGCTCAAATCTAAACACCTGTGTCATGGAACACGATGATGTCATAACTCCAACTGACATGCTCAGAGCAGCAGACTTCAGATAATGGTTAACGGTCCAGCCCTCAACAGCTCTACGTCAATTATGGGGTGTCATCATATGCCGTTTCCATGGAAACACATCCCTCGCCATAAAACACGATGTCGCTGTAACTCCAATGGACACGGTCCGATCGTCCCCCAAACTTCGCTTGTATATCACCGGTCCATGCCTCAACAGCTCTATGCCAAATCTGAGATCTCACCATAGGCTGTTGCCATGGAAACGCATCCCTCGCCATAAAACACGATGTCGCTGTAGCTCCAATGGACACGGTTCGGGCGTCCCACAATCTTCACCTGTATATCACCTCTCCATGCCTCAACAGCTCTACGTCAAATCTGACATCTCACCATATGCCGTTTCTATTGAAACGCATCCCTCGCCATAAAAGACGATGTCGCTATAACTCCTATGAAAATGTTCAAAAAGTGCTCAAACTTCACGTGCTAACAGTCCAGCCGTGAAGACATCTACGGGACAGTTTTGAGATTTCTTCAAATGCTGTTGCCATGGCAACACAATGCTCGCCATGAAACACGGTTTTCTCATAACTTCAGTGAAAATACTCCAAACGGCCCAAAACTTCACAGGTTTGGTAACGATGCAGCCATCAACGCATCTAAGCGTATTCTGGGACGTCATCAAATGCCGTTGGCATGGCGACAGATCATTCGCCATCAAGTTAGTTCAAAAGTTTGCAGTTCAAATATTCTGCTGCTTTTCCAAGCCTTTTTACTTTATTTTCTTCTCTCATCACACATTCAAGCCCCCAGTGTTCATGTATCATTTCAATCTAAATTATTCACTTTCTTCTTACACATTACATTTCAGCATAGCAGTTTAGCGTCAGCTTTTCAGCATAAAGCATTCCCACTAGCAATTTCTTCAGGAATTGCATTCTCTAGTTCTCAAATGTCTTTCCAACATGTAATTCAATATTGGCCACCATAAAACAGATGTATTCAATCTTCTTGAAAAGTTGAAATATGCATGTTTGTTATGTAATACATGTTGTGTTATATTTTAAGATGTATTCTCTAATTGTGTTTGTGATGCACAATGTTAAGAGGAGGTAAGAGTGTTTGCATGTTCAGCCGCATCGTGACGCTACAGCTGAACAGTGCCACACTGTGCAACACAAACATCCTTTTTCTAACGCTCTTCTGAGAACAGCAGCTGTTTTTTTGCCCTGAGGTCAGTCTTTCAGGCAGCCCCACGTACAACTCACCCCGCCTCCTGCGCTTCGATTGGATCAAACCGCGTTATGCAGCGCCTGTTTCTTCCTGTGAGGCCGAACTTAGGGAAACATTTTGCGTTGTTCCCGGTTTCCGGAAGATCTTTGTAGCCTTCCTAAAAGAAAGAAAATGGAATCCTGAAATCGCACTTAGCTTAACAGTGGAGCGTTTTTGAGAGAATATCAATAGAACAAATTGGAGGTACAATTACACTGCTATTAACATAATTGAACAGGTAATGTAACAGCGATTTGGTGACAGACTGTATATTACTTGTGATTACCTTTGCTTTCACTAGCTAGCTAATTTTAGCTTGTTTGTGAATTGCTTGTGAACGTCATTGGTTGACGTCGCTAGCTTAGTTAGCTTGCGGTGATGCTAACAGTAGCGTTAATGTATTTTTAATAAAACCCTCGTGTTTCCCCCCCCAGTAACAATATAAAAGACTTAAAGCAAGGCAATGCCATGTTTCCTTACAACAGCAGTTTGTGCGAAATTTGTGTTTACGTCAAAGAAATGTAACTGAGGACACTTATCACGAAGTTGCTGGCTAATGTTAGACATGTACGCTTACTAGCTTTAGCAAAGTGAAAGCTCAACACAACCGGGATGTTTGGTCACCCGAGAAGCTTGTTTTGAACCGACGATACACATGGTTTCAGACTCACTGTCAGCAGTCGATTATTTGCTTCGCATTTTACCACAGACATGGTAGGTGATCATTCATAGCTAATAGTAGTTGAAGTTGTCAGTGTGGGAAACCGTGTACAATGCTCGCTAGCGTAGGCTAAGCTAGATGGTGCCATTTTGTTTTTATCTCGACTTTGACCAACACACTGCTTTTGCATAGGACTTTAAGATACATAAACCGTTCAATTATTCAAAGCAAGTGTAGATATTAAACAGCCACCTGTTCAATGTTGCTCAGGAAACGTTCTGTCTACATCTCTTTGGGTGTAACGTCTCAGCTAGCTGGTGTTGTTTTTATAGTAAATCAGCATTACACTCTGTTGTTAACCAGTGGATGTAAACCAAGCTAACATTAGCTACTGGGGCCATATTCACAAATATTAAGCGTGTCGCAATGTGATGCAGTATTTAGACCCGGGATTTTACCCTGAGGACAATGTTCCTGGTTGTTGGTAGTAACACCGATTCGGTCATTAGACTCATAGCTAACAAATTGGAAATTCTTTAAGGTGTAAAGTTAAAGTGTGATAAGACATTTGGCCTTTTTATGAATCAATGTTGCATAATCTAGTATTCTTGATTTCCATCTCTTTTATTATTATTATTTTTTCAATGTATTTAGTTTTTATTTGTTATGTGTTATTGCCTATGTAAAGCAATTTGAATTGCCGTTGTCTCTGAAATTTGCTACATTAATAAACTAACCTTAACCTTATTGTTATTAAATATACATCTGTAAAAGTTTCCTCTTTTTTTTAGCTGCAGCAGCTGGATCCTGCTGAAGATTGGAGAGCATCCCTCACCTCCCTCCCTTCTGGTTCAATGGAGGGGTCTGACAGTGCCGAGCAGAGCGGCGGCGGGGAGCAGCCAGAGTCTCAGCGCAGGAGGCAGCTGGACCGCCTGGGCAGGGAGGAGGCCTTCTACCAGTTTGTCAACAATCTCAGTGATGAGGACTATCGGCTCATGAGAGACAACAATCTTTTAGGCACCCCAGGTAATGAACCTCTAATCTAATTACACCAGCCTGTAGCCCTGTGACCTTTACAGTTCACAGTGGAAATCAATCAATCAATCAGTCAACAACTTTATTAATCCCGCAAGGTGCAATTGGTTATGAGCAGTTTATGTCATGTACACAGGCAAGAACATACAGGAAGAAAACACACAGATACACCCGGGAGCAGAGATGTGGATCATTCCAATTTACATGATAAATAGTTCATAGCATCACAATAATAGATAATAATCAAGTTAAAAAGCCTTTCAAGAATTAAAAATGTTAGTGCAGAGGGGAGGAATGATTTGTCTTTAGAGCAGGTAGAGCATATCTACGCCCCGATGGCAACAGATGAAATTAATCTGCAAGAACATGACCTGGAGAGGCCAGAATGCTCTCTGCTTTCCGCAGAATCTGTTGGTTGCAAAAGGAGTTTAAGTCTCTCTGTTTCACTTCGATGATCTTAGAGCAGGTTTTAACAAATGTTGACAAGATAATACTAACAGTGTTTCCCATACATTGATTTATTTGTGGCGGGCCGCCACAATTAAATATCGTCCGCCACAAATGGATCTCATAAAAAAAAAAAAAACTGTTGGTCTAATGGATAGTGAGGTGGGCTGATGATCGGAAGGTTGCGAGTTCAAATCCCGCCTGGAACACCACTACTAGTGTGCCCTTGAGGAAGGCACTTAGCCCTCAGTTACTCCAGGGAGAATGTCCCTGTAATTGGTCATTGTAAGTCACTTTGGAATAAGGCGTCTGCTAAATGCCTGAATTGTAAATTGTAAATTGTAAATTATATTTTTGGGAGAATAAACCCCACAGATCCTCAACTCCGGTGTGTCCCACTCATTAACAACGCAACACAGAGCAACAAGAACGTTGTCTACAGTAGCCATGAACTCACATGTATTTTCTTATTTGAGGGGGGGTGGATGCGTGGGCCACCCGAATAGGTTAAGGGGCCTTTGGCTTTTCTTGCCGGGGGGGGTGCAGTGCCCCCACAAATAGAATCAAATTCTGTGGGAAACACTGACTAAGCAACTCAAAGATAAGGCTGTGTATCAGTGTTTTGTATATTCCAGGTACTCTTAGTGAAATCAAATCATAACTGGTCAAAACAAACCGATTGCCTGCCAGCAAAGGATCTTACCAAGCACTTGTGTAAATTAAAGCTCTTTGTCATTTTATCTTCTTACTATTTTCTGTTTTTTTTTATGCTGTATAGAATTCCATTCCGTTCCAGTTTTAAACTTGTGCTAGTCAAAAGTGTTAATATAGATAAAGTTGACTTAAATCAAGACATTTTAATTAGTGTTGTAGAAATCCCCATTTATTATGAATTTATAAAAACATGTACTACCGGGTAGTAGAGTCAGGGAACAAGACTAACGCCGTCCCATTATGCTAAACTCTCATAAACAAATCCTTTTTTAAATCTGCAGAAAAATAGCTATTTGATCTTGGCAGTTAGTGACTGGTTTTCAACACAATCCTACTTGGCTTAATAACACATTTTAACAATGAACAATGAACAATATCATTCTCAGAGTTTTTATTAACCTTCTGTTTTGCAATGTCTCTTTCAGGAGAGGTAACACAGGACGAACTTTTAAGTAGACTTCAGCAAATCAAGGATGGTCCAGAGCAGCCGAATAGCACCCCTAGTGCCCCCAGTACTGAAAGTGGAGTGGATCCAGTTGGTAAGTTTGCCATTTCTTTCTTCTTCTTTGATTTACTGTCAAATGTAGAGTTAATTTAATGCTTGTTTACTCCTCTTATTACAGAACCACCAGAAAACTCTGAGGATCCTGCAAATGGGGATAGTCTCTTAGACTGGCTGAACACAGTGAGGCGCACAGGCAACACAACCAGAACTGGTCATCGTGGAAACCAGTCATGGCGGGCCGTGAGCCAGACCAACCCAAACAGTGGTGATTTCCGCTTCAGCCTGGAAATCAGTGTGAACCGCAACCTGGCTGAACAGCAGGCAGCTGCTGAAGGGGAGCAGGAATCTCCACACGAATCTCCACAGGAAACTCCGCAGGCAACTTCAGAAGAAACCCCAGAGAGTCAAGAAATGGTGGCTAATGTTGAACCACTTGTGGTGGAGGCTGAACCACAGGTACCCATGGAGACGGACGTGGTGGAAGAACCGGTTGTAGAGGAAGTGGCTGTGATAGTCGAGCCAGAGCCAGAGCTGGAGCCAGAGCTGGATCCGGAGCCGGAGCTGGAGCCAGAGCTGGAGCAGGAACCAGAGCTGGAGCAGGAACCAGAGCTGGAGCAGGAACCAGAGCAGGAACCTGAACCTGAACCTGAAACAGAGCAGGAACCAGAACCTGAACCAGAGCCTGAACTAGAAGAAGTTGTTTCACAAGAGATTTTAGGAGAACCTCTCCTCTCAACTGCCGCCCTGCTGGTACAACCACCACAACCCCCACTCTCTCCTTCTCCACGCAGAGGACAGCGGAGAGCCCGCAGCCGTAGTCCAGAACCACGCAGGACCAGGGCGCGCACGGCCAGGAGCCGCTCCCCTCTCAACCTGGATCGCCTGGATGGCCTCCCGAATCCACGTCATGCTCACAGCACTCAAGGCCTCAACCCTGCCACCAATGCTCCCCCTGTGCTTCAAGTGGAGGGCAGTTCACGGACTCGACAACACGTTCTTTCTAGGCAAAGCACTGCTGACGTTGATGTTCAGCCATCTAGGGCTAGTGCAGAAGTGGTCCCAGAGGCCCAACCTGTAGGAGCTCAGGAAGGAGAAGCTGCTGCAGGGGAAGGGGCCGCAGCAGGGCGCCGTCCCCCTACCATTATGCTTGATCTCCAGGTGCGTCGTGTGCGTCCAGGCGAATATCGGCAAAGAGACAGCATTGCTAGCCGCACCCGTTCACGCTCCCAGAACTCAAACAACACATTTCTTTATGAGAGTGAGCGTGGTGGATTTCGCAGGACTTTCTCACGCTCTGAGCGTGCTGGGGTGAGGACCTACGTCAGCACTATTCGCATCCCTATCCGAAGAATCTCTGATGCAGGTTTGGGGGAGGCCACCTCGATGGCTCTCCAATCTATGATTAGGCAAATAATGACTGGTTTTGGTGAACTCGGCTACCTCATGGACTCAGACTCCGATTCGTCAGATTCAAACCGTGGAGCCACCACACCTGCAGATCTGGCTGAAGCCCTCAACAACCCGGAAGCCAATCCTGCTGCGGCTCCTGTTGCTGATGTGGAAGAACCCCCTGTAGCTGCAGGAGTCAGAGCAAGGACAGCTGAGACTGATACTGAGGAGGGTGTTGTCACTGCTCCCCCTGCCTCAGCTGGCAGGGTTAGACCACTACCACCTATCAGCCTAGCGGAGCCCAGCTCATTGCCTTTCTTGCGGCTTGCTCACTTCTTTCTTCTAAATGATGACGATGAGGACCAGCCCCAAGGGCTGACCATAGAGCAGATTGACAACCTCTCAATGCGCAATTTTGGTGAGAGTGATGCCCTGAAGACTTGCAGTGTCTGCATAACAGAATATGCAGAAGGTAACAAGCTACGTAAGTTGCCCTGCTCTCATGAGTACCATGTGCACTGCATTGATCGCTGGCTATCCGAAAACTCCACTTGCCCCATCTGCCGCAGTGCTGTCTTGGTGTCAGCCAACAGAGAGAGTGTTGTGTAGCTCAAAAAGACTGCAGGCCTTTTGTCCCAAGTACATAAGAGGATTTGAGGAAATGTTTCTCCACTGTTGAAATGGATTTCCTTCATACCATTTGTGAGTTTAAATCATAATGCAGTCACAGGTTTGTTTTGGGGTGCTCCATACAGTGACATCGAGACATATTCAGTCTCTATTTAGACATTTATAATTGCAGTCCAAAGTTAGGCACAAGCAATGCATGCTGTTTGAATCCACCTGTAGTGACCGAGCAGTTTGTGGCAGTGCATAAAGCCATGCACACAGGCGGCTCGGTATCTCTTAAAGACCCCCTGGTTATAAATGCTGCACACCGGCAGGTAGTTCAGGCACATCTGCTCTTTTCTATTATCTCCTAAATGGCGCCTTATATACCAGAATTTGGGTATTGGTACACTTCTTAGTTACACCAGTTCAAAGTATTAGCTGTAAATAAGCTTGTAAAAATAATTTTTAATCATACTTTGTATTATTGAATTGATTTTGGATTGTAAATTATCTCATGAAGATTAAGGTCAAGTTGGCGGCAATTACTCTATCAGAGCATCCCTAAATTGACTGTTGCACCAATTGGAGGTATCAATGTACACGGCAGAATTATTTAAAGATTGTGATGTCCAAAGGTTGTAGGACATTGATTGGTTTGCCATTTACAGTGTGACGTGTACTCTCATTTTCTTGTTCACCAGAAAGAAACAACTATTTTGGAGTGGCATATACCATGAAAGGTTAAAAAAAGAATGTTGTACAGACATAAGGGAAAGATAAATCCACCTAGGCTACCTTATCGAAGTGTGAGTTTTATTTTGGAATCATATAGCATCTTTATTTTCTTGATCATTAAAAATGATTAAGTAGCAGTAATACCAGAAATTAGGGGTGTCTCAATATCGGTAGTAGATATTTGGTTGATATTAAGTTGTTGGCATGTGAATTTTCCCAACTTAAAAATACTATACTAACAGGCATGACATGTCGAAATACTTAGATATACTTTCTTTTGCTTTCTTCACCCATATGTAAAAGATTGTTTGCTTTTTAATGTACAACTATGATTTCACAATCTTTTTGTCCTGTCATCCATTATCTACAGATCTGATCCTTTTTTATTTTTACACATCGGATTGTCTTTAATTATTGACCAATGAAGTAAGTTATCTAAGTTGTTTTTCGCATAGATTGAAATGACCACACATTCACTTGAACTGTCAACTCAGCCAGAATAGCTCTTTACACGGAGGTCCAACTTAAGTTATTAACCCAAAGATTTGAGTTTCAGACGCCAACTAAGTCTGAAAACATTCACACTATTTTCCTTCTGTCTTAATAAGGCTCCAGTAGAAAGTCGTAATGCTTGCCTCCTTCTACCCCATGAGCAGATGCTCCATATCAGTGTGCAATACATGCTAAAGTGAAAGTAGGGAAATACAAACCATGATATAAATGTATGCTATTGTTAAAACTGTTGTTAATGGCTAAAATCTTAAATGAAGACTTATTACCTTTTAAAATGTGTTGAAGTTATTTTATTTTATTTAGAAGTTCTGTAGGTTTTAATAGCACTGTCGATGAACAGGAACACTGGCTAAAGGAGTAATGGGCATCACAATGAATGCCATCCTGTCACGTGTCTTGTTCCACTGTTTGATGTCTTTGCCACAATTATTACTTCCCTCTGTGGGACAGAAAAGTTTGAATGCAAGACGTTGTCATTGTTATATACCATAAACATGTAAATGAAATGTATGTTCCCTCTTAGGCCATTCCTTAGTCTTGGCCTTGTTCTGTGTCACCCAGTGCAGTATGTTAACTGGGTGTTAAATGAAACTAACCGCTGAATTAAACACGTTGTTATGCTACAAAATGCATTAGCAGGTACGCATTCTGTACACTTACTTTGCTGCTTGGTAATTTTATTCTGCATTCAGGTGCACACAATAATTATATTATTACTTTTACCTTATATATTAAACGGTCTAAATATACTTTTATTTTCATGTTTGTTTTGATATGACGAGTTGAGATGTTCATTGATATGTTTTTCCTACCGCTTTATATTTGGTTTCTAACATTTTTTAATCCAAGGCAAAATCATGACTTTGAATGATGGTGTGGAGTGGAAGCAGCAGAGCATGGTTTGTGTTCCCTTTAATGTCCAGACCATAACATATTGCACACATTGTGCATATTACACAATACAAAATATGTGTAACACATCTTTGTTTATGATGCATTTGGTAGTGGTGGAACAAATACTCGTGTTTTACTTCAGTACTAATGCCACAGTGCCCCAGAATGTAACAAGTAAAAGCATTACAAAATATACAAATTAGGAGTACAAAAGTGGTTCCATTAATATTGAAATAAAGTACCAAAAGTCCTTCCTAGGCAGAATGGTCCATGACTCTTTTGTACATAATGTAATTTAATAATTGACTCATTGATGTGGATAATGTGTATTATTTCACATTGTCAAAGAGATTGTGCATTTGACTAAGGGATTAACTGGACTCATCTATCCATAATATTACAATATATTTTTAGTTGGTTAGATTTTTGTACAATAGGAATCTGCAAAGTAACTTAATTTATCAAATTAAATTAAAAGTGGAGTTAAAAGTACAATATTTTCCTCAAAGCTGTGGGCCTAGTAAAGAAGAATAAAGTAGCATAAGATAGAAAACCTCAAGTTATGAACAAATAACTCATATTTGAATTTAAGTACAGTACTTCAGTAAATGTACTTTATTACTTTCCACCACTGGCGTTTGGTCTCTGCATCTGTGAAAGTGTGTAAGTACTAGCACCGCCTACTGGCAGATTTGTGAGAAAATGTAAAACTTAATAGACATTTTTAATTTGTTCATAGGTGTCTTTTCGATAGAGACGTAATCTGGAAAAGTATGTTAGTGAAAGGTTGTAGTTATCGGAGTTTGTTAATGCCTCTCTTCAGTGGTTCCTCTGTGTTGGCCAGTTGCAGCGGGTTCACAGTCTGAGGTTCACACACAGAGGTGCAACAACAAGGAAGTGCTCCAACCCGCAGACTACAGCAAGGATGGCGCTGCGGACAGCTGGAGGTCGTTTCTTTTACTTTCAGAGGAACGTTTTAAAGGTACTTTATTGAGATTATCTGCCAATTTAACCGCTAAATGTATTCCCACTACTTATCACTCGCGTCTCACGTTGTAAAGGCAGAAGTACCAGCAGTTAAGACTTCCCTTTAGATAATTCGGTATGTTAATAACCGAAAAATAGGTTCATACAATAGACTGTTAATCATTATGATTATATGATATGAACGTTGATGTAGACGTGTTGCTGGTCTACATCAACGTTTTGCTTAACACACCTTTCTGGTCCTTACAGTGTGCCGTAGGCTACATTGTCGCCACACTGCGGTGCTGTTTCTGATTTAAAATGTTTTTATTGCACAGTCAAAAAGGTAATTGTCACAATAATATATACAAATGAAATGCCCAGATAATTTATTTATAATGTATGGCTTTTTAATTTTACAATATGTTACATTTTTGTATTATCTTGTTTATAAATATAGCCAATATAGAACGTTTTATTAATCTTGAATAGCATTAACCCAGCTCTGTCCATGCCATCAACATAAAGTTGTTGTTTAATCCCTAGAATGTATTTGTCTTATCTCTTACAGCAGGTCTCCATCCAAACACTTGGCTTTGTCAGGTTCAAAACAAGTTGTCCTGTTGAAGTGAGCCGTCTGGATCATTTGGTTCTGACTGTGAAAAGTGTGCCAGACACCATCAACTTTTATACCTCAGTCCTGGGCATGGAAGTCATCACTTTCAAGGTTTGCAATGTGCTTTTTAAATGTAAATGTACTATTATTATCTTAGTGGTAATGGTTGTAGTAGTATCATCAGCAGGGGCGGACTGGGACTAAAAATCAGCCTTGGACTCTCGACCGGCCCACTTCGGTACCGCCGGCCCACCTCGGTACCGCAAGTAAATACCGCTAGTAAATTGTCAACGGGGGGGTGCTAGTGACTTATCCGACCGGCCCACATCGTCCGACCGGCCCACTTCAGTACCGGCCCATCGGGATTCGTCCCGAACGTCCCGATGGCCAGTACGCCACTGATCATCAGTAACAGTAGTAGCAGGTATTAGTAGGTTTTAGTAGGCATACTCATAGTAAGTCAGATTAAGTATTGCTAATTAATTGAATATAGTTTATGCAATATCTTCATTCGCAATTTTAACATAACTGTTCAATTTATATTCTTATTCATTTCAAATAGACACCACAATAACACAACCCCATTCCCCTCCTGGGGATCAATTTAGTGTTAATAATTCTAATCATTTAATGTGTCAGTATTATCATTATCCATGCGTTGTTTATGTAGTGATTAGTTAAAGTGGACCTATCATGCTATATTTGAATAATATAGTGTAGGACCATACCTATATAAGGCATATTTATACTTTTTCTTTTTCAAAATACCAAACAGATCATGCATTTTAGCCATGCCTCATTTCGCTCAATTTGAAAAATGTTAGCTCTGTTTTTGCAAGGGTTGATTCTGTGAGCAACAGGACCATCTAGAGGCCTGGCATATGTACTACAGCGTCTCCAGCGCTTTCGAACGGCAATGCCGTGGTTGTCTCCTCCTGATTGGTGGAGTTGGCCCAATAGCCGTAGCGCCACCGTCCTGGCGTCAGGACAGTGTTAAAATCTGGATCAGTTTTTATCAGATCCGTTGCAGCCCCTTTTTTAGAGATTTGGGTATGGAGGAAAATAGAGAGGGTTGTGTTTTCTGACACTTGGTGAGTTCCCTGGAACACCGGGGACACATATTCATGCATTTTGCATGATAGGTCCCCTTTAAGGTGAAATACTGTCTGCTTTTGGTTTGAGAGAACATCCACTAGATGGCAGGCTTTGACTGTATGTCAGCTGAGAGTGTCTCTACTGTTATGTACTCCCACTATGAGCTGCTTTGAGCTTTCCCACATCACCTGCTCTCTCTGCGTTTTCAAGGGAGATCGTAAGGCCCTGGGTTTTGGGCAGCAGAAGTTTAACCTTCACCAGTTGGGTCAGGAGTTTGAGCCCAAAGCCAAGCATCCAACGTCAGGCTCTGCGGACCTGTGCCTCATCACCAAAACCCCCCTCGCTACAGTGGCTTCACATCTGAAGGTTTCCTACAGACTCTCTTGAATGAATAATGCCAATTTAAATATTTTAAGATGGTTACACCTTTAAAGCCACGTGACTCTAGTTGTCTGTGCATCACATTTTCTCACCGTTCTGGGTGTCTCTGAAATGCTCAGCGTCAATTGCTGTTGTCTCTTCTTCTCTGCAGGTCTGTGGGGTGGAGATAGAGGAGGGACCGGTGGAGAGGAGTGGAGCTGTGGGGTCCATCACGTCTCTGTACTTCAGAGATCCAGACCACAACCTCATCGAAGTTTCAAACTATAACCAGTCGACTCCAGAGGGATCCACTAAGTACAACTAGAAAATGCATTTCCTGCTGAAAATGCGTGCGAATGCTGTAAACTGTGTACATGTGTTGCTGAATTTAGCTGAAAATGCAGAAAAAGCTGAATATTTTAATTAGTTGAATGGTCTCTGTAGCTGCTTTTAGCTACAAAAACCAAGTAAGTGTGTTGCTAAACTTAGCGGAGAAATGCAGAAAAGTGAAATGATTTGAATCAAAATTGTTACAGCTCAAATGCATTGCAATGACTTTGTTGAAAACTTGAAAGTGAAATGTTAAACTGGAAGAGTAGGACAAATAGTGAAGAAGCTTAATATTTAAAATAAAAGGTTTAAAAAAGGTATAAACAACAAAATGTATAGCCTCAATGTCCTGAAATAGCTGAATAATTTAATAGTTGAATGGTTTCTGTAGCAGAAAGTAGGCTGAAGGAGTTAGATATTGCATTTAAGTAGTAGTGAATGAATGTGCATTAAGCAGAGAAAATAAAGTAAAAACGCTTTGAAAAGCAGTAGAATATTTTAACTGCAAACTTTTGAACTAAAACCATACGTCACCAATAATGTATAAAATATGTGGAACATGTTGAAGTCAGTATGAAGTCTCCATCAGACAGAAAATAATAGGCTGAGACAGTCTGTTAAACTCCAGTCTGTTTGTCAGTGTTTGTTTCTGTGCTGAGCACCTAATCATAACAGCTAATCATAACACATGTGTGTGAGCCCAGAGATGATCAAAGGTTTCCATGGAGATGAAAGGAGAGCCTTTCCATTGTTCTGAATGACAGATAAACCTCTTACATTTCTAACTATAGTTTAAAAAACGGTAGCTGCTTTCGGTAAAATGTCAACGCGTGAAGCATGTCAAGGACTTGATTAATTTTAAAAAAGCATAACATTATGTCCCAGGAGTCTAGGGTTTAGGAATTATGGCAGTTTAAAAAAATAAAAATAAAGCGAATTTCAAGCTCTCCTCCACTCTAGCTGTGACATCACGCACTCTAAGCCTTAACGAGCTGCGCAATACACATTAATGTTAAAATCTGAAGAAGACCTCTTTACCAAGCTCCAAACTAAGTTAAATATCTCAAAAAGTGTAAAAGATATCAAAAATCTGAAGAACAAGTTTTATAGCTGAATGTCTTAGGATCATTTTAAAGTTGGAATGAAGTCTCTAGCTGAAAGTATGTGGAAGGAGTAGCATTTGGCGCAAGGTGTAGGTAAAAGAGGATTTGAAGGTTCCTCCCATTGAGTTAAATGTTAAAAAAAGAGATTAAAAAACTGAATATTTTGAAAAGTATAAAATATTTTGAAAAAGTTGAAAGTTTAATGGTTCCTGTAGCTGAAAGTAGGCTGAAGTTATTCGACGGCAAAATATTGGTTGAAATAATAAGAAGAAGATTAAAGAACAGAAGAACTATAGTGGAAAGCTGTTGCACAGCATTCACACTAATTAGAGTTTAGCTGTGAAGTGTGAGAACCCCAATTACTGTACTTAAACAACACAGCACTATTTTCAGAGAGCAGTTGGCTGTGTAGACAGACTGGTTCTGTGTAACTCTGCTGACCAGTTGTTGCTATTATAATTATGTGTAGACTAGAATATTTGATCACACCTTTTTTTTGTTATACTTTGTAAAGAAAAACCGAACCAATGATTGCTTATTTTAGAGGAAAATAAAGGATCTGCCATGCACCTAAGGCTCTGGTGTGTCTGCTTTTCGCCATCATCTAAATAACTCTTTAGACAATATTGGCTTATTATGTCTTCATATTGTAAGCCTTTTATTGCCGCAGTTTATTAGTTTCATTGCAGTAGTGCTTAGCCTGTTTGAATAGAATGTCAATGTATTATTTATTATTAAGATAATATCATATTTCATCATATGTTACAAAAGACAGTTGAAAAAAATCTAATTTTCAATTTCTTATGTGGCGTTGAGTTATCGGGACTTTTGTTTTTTACTACTGTAAAGCACATTGACTAGTGGGTCAGATGTACTTGAAATAGGCAACATTTCTCCTCATTTAATTCACAAACACTGAATAGGTATACTATTATGTGAATAGTATACTGTATAGACACACGCTGGCGCATGGGCCATGACAAATGTGTACTTCTCTTTTATTTCTTCAGTAGTGCATTTCTCTTAAAACATCCTGCAGCTGGAACACATCATGTCCAACACTAAAACAGTACAAAGACAGTTCAAGACAGTCTCAACTCTGTACACAACTGGGCATCGATCAACAAGACTGTAGCACAAATATAGGGCTATAGTTAATTTTGTCAGTACTGAATATTCCTTTCTTAGGTTCACAATTCCCTGTATTCAATATTTTCCCCCAATGTTAAAATAACATGCACTGAAGAGCTAGAAGATAAACATTTCTCTGTCTCTGTATTTTCACCCACTATCACCCCACGTATCGAATCACAATCGTAACTTTGTTTGTGGTCTGTTATCAGTGACAAGATGACACCACTGAAGGCTGAGTTAACGGTGCTACCTTATCTGAAACCTGCGTGTAAGGGGCAGTGCATTGTGCACATGAATGAAAGTTATCATTAGTGAGAAGAATATTTTTTTTCCCTGTTTCCTGAATGTAAACCGTAACATTGGACTTACTGGCACTCATCAAAAGAAACCTGTCTATCCATTGTTGTATGGAAACTTAATCTCTGTCAAAGATTTACGTCTATAAAGAAGTCTGAGCAAATATTGTGTAATCTTGTTTGCTGTGGGCGGAGTATAAAGTAGAACTTTACACCTATAATCTATCTCTATTGTGTTTGAATTCCCTTGTCATTGATATGTCACCACACAAAAGTCTTTTATGACAACATTTTACACCTGAGGGGATATTTTTAGCTTAGATATTGTATTGCTATTTTTACCATGGTAATGTTTACGATAACTCAGAGATATGCAAGAACTGCAAGTATCCTTAGGAAAACATTCCTGGCAATAGAACATATCCTTGACGTGTGGGTAATTTGACCCAATGCTCATAATTATCCCTGTATAAACATACTGGTATCCATTGCCTGGCCATTGCATTGTATCTATTGCTTATTTCCTTCTTTGAATTTGTATTGTTTCTTTTACGTGACAACACAACCTTAAAGTAAAAAAAGACTTTAAAAAAAACAATTGGATAAAAGTGAAAAACAAATTATGAAATCACATGACTGTTTTTTCTTTCTTTCTTTTAGTATTTCCATCTTACCTCAATGCTGTATTCATAGGGAATGTTTTTATTTCCATGCAAAGGGACAACAGTACCTTATCCGAAGTGTCTTTACCATCTATTCTAATTCGTATGCGTTAACATGACATCAGTCAGAAACCCCATTATCCCCTGGTACTGGTGGAAGACTGTCAAAAGACTGTGCCCTAGATTTTCTTTCCTTTTTTGCCAAACACAACAGACCATGTTCAGATGATTAGTGATAACCTGTATTGATCCAGTGCTTTATAGAAATAGGGAACTCATTTGGGGCCAAAATGTTTTTCTACAAGAAGAATTGTACACATCTGCTCTTGTAATTTAAGACACAAAGGTCATATAGTGTTTGTAACCTGATCTGTGGACCTTTGTGGAAAACTCCTTATATATTCCGTTCTCTCGCTTAGGAAGTGTAGTGTCTGCTGTTGACGCTGAGAACATTGTGCAGACCCTTTTTGTTAATTTAAAAGCTTGGTTACAAGGTGTTAGTTTTTGCTTTTACACAAAACCTAGCTTTTACAATAGGACATTTAGTTGAAAAAGTCCTAGTCTTAAATGATTGTATACGTACACAGTGCACGCACTGTTTTATACAGGTTGAATGTCATCTGCTGATATGCAGCAGTATGCCCAAATGTAACTTAAATGTTTTACGTCCCCAAGATTTCGAAAGATTAATGAATATGTCAAGTAGAATTACAGAGAAAAGTGTGTACAAATGAATAAACAACATGAATAAATTGGGTGTCCCTCTTTTTGTAAGATAAGATCAAAATTAATACATTAACTGTTAATTAGAACCTTGTTGGGCTGCTATAGACTCTGTTTAGAAATCACTTGAATAATTAACTTAATCTGGCATTAATACTTACCCTTATTAAGACTTTGCAAAAACACTCTCTCCATTCAGATGTCCCATTGCACACCGGTGCATAAAACAAACCCCACTTGTCTCCATCTCCTGCAGACTTACTGCCACACATTAACTGAAGGATACAGACTGGAATGAGGAAACCAGCCCTCTCTTCCCAGCATTGCTCCAATTTTACAAACACATCCTTCTGTTTTTGTGTGAACTACACTTGGAAAAGAAAAGTACTTTCATTGGATTTTTGTATGCAGTTATTTATTGACTCAGTTGTTCTGCAAATGTTGTCCTACTTGTTGAGAAAAAGACTGCATACATGGATTCAGTTCCAGATGATTAACTGCGAGTTGTCAACTGAATGACTGTAGTGTACTTTCTGATATCATGAGTAATTTCTTTTCTTTGTGTCTTCTTGGGAAATACAGCTTGTTGAATTTTCTTTTATAACCTACTCTTTTGCTTTCATTTTCATTGTGTGTTAAGGACTCACAAAAGACAGATTAGTAGCTTCCATGGCCAAACAAAACACATTATAATTTTCTTCTGTCAAATATTTAATTTCTTAGACTGTGTTTTTTTTTGTAAGTTTATTGAAGCTCATAACACAAACAGAAATGCTACATGTTTGAAATTCTGAAATGTGGAAGAGAAAACAGTGTTGTATTTACATGTTTAAAGCATTAAACATTGCAATGTGGAGAAATAAACATCTTACATTATTGGGCACAAAAAACATAAAGTGCAGTATTTTGACAACATTAATATCTGAAAGTATACTAATAAAAACGTAATATATAAATTCATACATTTTTCTTCATTTCGTCTTTGTTATGTTACTAGATCATATTTTACAAGTTAAAAGTGTCCTATATGACTATACAATCACATAATTCAGCATACATAATTGTACATTTCATAAATATGTTTTGACATGGCTCAAGAGATATTTCAGTATTTGTCATTACGGGTGTTAAAGAATCATAGTGTACAACATAGTGGCCTTTTCACCATCACCAATTACATAAGGGAAACAAGTTACATTTTCCAGCCTGGATTTGGGCAAATGTGTCAAATACATTTTACAAAAAAGATCTTTGCTAAATGTATTTTATATATTTTTGCACACAATAATTTCTATTTCAATGTCATTTCTTTGTCTCATTGCAGCTGTGAGAGAAGGTCCCTGCAGTCTCCAAGTGTGTCCAGCCCCCCCACCACATCAATCAGCCCCTCCACCTGCTCTGAGCGAAGCACCGCCCCCGCGTTGTTTCTGAACTTCTTCCTCAGGCTCTCATTGGTCAACGGGTTACGCCAGTGACCGTAGAACGTGTCACAGCGTCCCTTCAGAATTTCTCCCTCAACAAGTGTAACCTGGACCTCCCCATACATGCTGTTAAAATTAGCAGGGTTGTCATGGGGATGCTCCACGCGAACACGACTCAGCAGAGCGAGGAGGTCTGGGCGCATCAGAGCAGCCGGAGTGAAGGACTGCACGGTCACTTCGCCATCCAGGAGAGCGCTGCAAGCGTTGAATTGGAAGGAGTGGCGTGCCTCATGCTCAGATTCGGGGAATGGCCTGTTGATGTACTTTGATTTGGGGACTCTGAGCAGGATGTCTTGGACTTGAGATGGGGAGACAGTGCCAGGGCCCAACCCCACAAGGAGCTTATGGACTGAGGCAGCAGCATCTGCTACCCAGTGCATCCCCAGATGGGCTGGGAAGCGCTTGAAGCCCATGTCCTGCTCCTCTAGCAGGAACACATGGCCGTCATTGGGGGATTCTAAAGGCTCGGGCACATAGTCTTCATAAAAGGCATCGAAGCCGGCCACACCAGCAACAGCATCGAGGACCAGAGGACTTGCCTCAAGGCCCCGGGAGGCCAGCAAAGCAGCCTCCAGCCCCAAACGTGAGGCATTACCGATGTGAAGGGGTTTGGACTGAGTGGCAGCATTAGCCATTGGGGCTCCAGAGAGAGAAGCAGCTATAGCCAAGGCATGACTGCACTGGGAGTGATCTAGAGACAAGAGGCGAGCACAGGCGGCTGCACTCCCCATGGTCCCCACAACGCTTGGAGGGTGAAACCTGGTGATAAGGGAGAAAGAAACTGTGTTAAAATGTGTTAAGACTATTTTTACCTGGGACAGAACATTTCAAATTTGTGTTTTTCATCATTATGTTTGTGTAAAGGTGCCTGTTTGTTAGAATCTGGTACACTTTCCAAAGACTTTCCACATTCAGAGAGCTTATTTCAGGAAAATGGTTCAAAGCCATTTTAGTATTTGACAAACAAGTAAATAGTGTGTTGGGTGATTTGACTTGGTGTACACATTTGCCAAAAGTAGTCCTCCTGTGCGATACTCTCGAACACATGGCTAATTGTGGTAACACTACCCACAGAGGCTCTGCTGTCCTTGATATGAACATGACAACCAGCCTTTCACAGCTCATTGACACCACTAAGAGGCTGCCCATTACACTGCACTAACCTCCTTGTAAACCACACTGCAGGGATCTGCAGAATCAAATATGGGGCTCTTTAGACTCATGTGGATATTTGTTCTTCGCGTAAAGTAAAAATTCAAAATACTCAATAATAAGCTGGCTTTAGATCGTTCAATTAATCACTGTAAGACCCAGTAAGTACAAACCTTCATAAATGTTTTTATAACCCTAAGAATAACATTATATTTGACTAATCTGACCCACTCCCTGAGGCGCTCACCTCTTAGGGATGTTGTGGGCCTCATGAGAGAACCTCATCAATCTGCCTTGGATCTCAATGCCGACGTTGAATGCCAGCAGGAAGTCAGGGCCACTGGGTTTGCTGTTAGGCATCATGTCACTGAGTGCTAACACAGCAGGGAGGACCGCTCCTGAGGGGTGAGTGGCAGGGTGCCATGTATCATCAAAGTCCATGGAGTGAGTCTGCATCACACAAAAAACAAACAGATTGAATTCAAATGAAAATGGACTGTTTAATTACTGTTTTTAATGAAAATATACAACTAAAAGTAACTGCTGCAGAAATGAACTGCTGCTTAAAGTATGAAAGCCAAGCAATGTTTGCTGACAAAATGATTGACATTTTTACAGAAGGGTAATGCGGGGTCAAGTCAGTATTTTCATCAACCCATCTTTCGATGGGATGCACAGATGGTTTTAGTGCATCTGATGTGCACTGGGGACAATTGTGACCCATCTGTTCCTCCTGTTTGTACTCACAGCCACTCCATTGACGAAAGCAGCCAGTGTGGGAGAGAGCCTGCTGCCTCTGCGTCCGTAAACAGAGCTGATGTCATCAGGAGCATACATGTGCTGGAGCGGGAAACACAGAGACAGGTAAACACAGGGTGTTGTCACAAGGAAATTTTTGATACAAAAGTTGTGTGTGCTCAAGTCAAACACAGACATTTGGAGAAAAAGGTCACCATGCATAAATAAACCCCTCTCACGATATATGACGAACTTCTGCCTAATAATAACATGGTTGTTTTTTTAAACCCATCTGATCTGTCCACACAGCACTTGCACTGACTTGCGACTACTGTTTGCCAAAGGTCAATAATTGCTTTCATCTGTCTTATTGCTTCATATCAGATAATACCTTCAGGTTATTTCTATTGACTTCGCCTCACCTGGCAGTGCTGCAGGGCCAATTCAAACACGTCTGTAGTGCTGCCAATGAGACCAACTCCGATGCTGTCCAGCACCATTCTTTTGCTGCGGTGAAGCACCAGTGATGACAAGTGCTGAGGCTTGACTTCACTGATGAACCTCCCATAGCTGGCTGTGACTGTGTCTTCAGGGTCCGGGCGCTTCAAGGCTGCAGGGAGAAAGAGAAAGGATATTATAGGTCAGGAGTAAGTAAAGAGGTCTTTTTGTGTTCAGACAAAGAGATGTAGTTAAGTTTACCTTCTACTGCAGACTTATGCAGCCCCCTGACAGCCCATACTGGTCGAATGGTTTTCTGCAGGAACAAGGAAACATAAAATCCTTACTGACACCTGTAAACCACTAAGTGTGACAATAATTGTTTAACTATCTCAGATTAATTACCGTCAGTGAGCACACGCACAATGATTTTCTGCCAGACTCTGGTTTAATTAAATCAGCTATTTGTGGATATTGGCATCCTTATAATGAAAATAACTCTTTTGAAAAAGCTATTGTGCTGGGTATGGTACAGTGTGTGTAATCTGCTCAGGTTAATTCTCCCTTAACAAGAACAAAAACACCTAGTGCAAGCTATATTAGTTTAGAGCTGACTGGATTAAGATGAATATTTTAAGGACACCTAACAATCTAATTGAGTTACTCAAGCCTTAGTAATATGTATGACTATCTAGATGTTCTATTAATAAGAAATATACTTATATCTATAAATATTTACCTGTAATGTGGAGATCATGGCTTCAGTCAGCTGTTTCTCTCTCGTTGCTCTTTGCAGTCAACAGGTTGTTCAGATGATGCTGATGCTTCTCAGGTTCAGAGCGTGCCTTCCTTATATAGTCCCAGCCTCACAATGGCTTCTAATGCTGACCTGGAAAAAACAGGGATGGGCAAATCTATAACAACACCTTATGGTTTAATGGAATTTCCACGGTGGTCATCATCATCATCCTCAATATCGTCATAACCAGGATGGTCTTCCTGGGTAGAAGAGGAGGAAGGAGTGGTACTTCATTGTCTAAGATGAAGAGCAGTGATGTCACCTCTCAGGTTGCAAACTTCAAGTTGGGGAATTTTCATGAACTCCTCCTACAAACAGGAGGACTTATTTATTGAATCCCTGCTTCAACTCAGCAGCTCCTCTGTCCGAGTATCTTCACCAGGTAAGACTTTGTTTTTAATTGCTGTATTACTAGCTAGTAGAAACAATTTATTACATGTAATAAAATGCCAAATATAAAGTGATGGTGATAACAAGATTGACACAGGGTGAAAAGCTGCCATTAGATGAAATATATAATACAACGTTAAACTGTTTTTGAAAATATTTTACCATAGACTACTCAAATTGAAACTGAAAGAATATAAGACATAATGAAACCAGAATCTGTGTTTTGGTAGATTTCAGTAAATCTAATCTTAAGTGTAATTTATGGATAAAATGTTAAATTGTGACATGCTTATTTTGAGGCATTGGAGTATTAAAGTTGGATTTAAAAATAATATTCCTTGTGTGTCTTGCTACAGTGGGTCACACTAAGCATACTTATGACAGGGCGGGCGGGGGGGCAAAGACTCTCATGTTCCTGTAAATGATTAGGGAGATAAGAGTGAGTACTGTAAGTACTTGATTTACGTTACATTTCATGACATAACCATTTGTTATTTGTGTTCAACTAAATATTTATGGTACATGATAATTTTATTTGAGTCTTTTTGAGTTTTTTACTACTCTACTTTAGCAAATCAATTGTTACAGTAAATCGAGATTAAAACAAAAGTATCAGTTTATATTTCAGGCAAGTCCTGCGTTTGGTATTGCACAACATAATGGAAATTGTTCATACACTTATGGATGTGTTGTCTGTGTGATTAGTTTCTTTGACTCAGCTTGAAAACAAAGACCTGATGGCGTCAGATGGATTTCCAGCCAGTTTCTATGGAGAACCAGGAGTGTTGGGCATGTTATCCAATGGGATCAGTGCATTCCTCGTTCTTCTGCAGAACTTCCACACAGCACACACTGGCACTGCACCAGCCGGGGTGGAGAACATCCTAGCAGGTTGAAATTGTTTAAAATATATTTATATTTACTGATGTTGTTGTAATTTACTTTTCTATTTTAATTTTTTTCTTCACAATCTTTGATACAAAATGTTTCCTTGATATTAATACATTTGTATCTATTGTACCTATCTGCGAAACTCGTTTTAGTAATTTCAATTCTATGTTTTTTTGTAGGTGTCCATCTCATCCTGATTGGTGGTGTATGCCAACTAGTTGCAGGAATGCTTTCCTTTAGAAAATACGATCATCTGAGCGGCACTGCCTTTATTGGCTACGCTGCACTTTGGGGCAGTTATGGTGCCACTAGAATCTACTTTGGTGCCTCAGCTCAAACCCTAACAATAATACCTTTGCCAGCTCAAATGATGAACAATTTGTCCCTGTCCACTAATATCACGAGCAACATGTCTCTGACCTCCACCATGGTGATCCCAGTTTGCCATGTATGCCTGTCCATAAAGGAGACAGCCATTGCTGGTCTGGTCCCCTACATCCTTCTGTCCTTTCTCCTCGCCTTCTGCTCTGCCACAGTCAACTACATCATGCCTTTGGTTTTCGGGGCCATCACAGCCACCTTAGTCTTTGAAGCAGTGGGTCTGGTAGCGAGCTCCTGGGCTCTCGTGGTCTCTGGGGTTCTGGAGTTGCTTATTCTGATTTTTGCCATCTATGGTTCAGCTGCACTGCTTGGAAAAGGTCTGACTCAACGTCTAGTCCTCAAAGGCTTTGGTACCCCTCTCTTTAATGTCCTCCTGCTCGGGACCACCAACTCAGGTAGCGCCCAGAGAATTGGCCAAGAGAAGAAGAAAAATACAAAATATGCTGAGCCGATGGCCTTGGGTTTTTTCTGTGACACTGTAGCCCCCTTCATCTTTGCTTTCTACAGCTTTGGGTACATTAAGTCTTTTGGTGTTGGAGTGGCATGGGTCTCAATCATCACAGTTGCCCAGCTGTTCTCCAGCTATTACGCCCATCTGCGCCAAGACTGCTACCACACCACTAAGTTTGGTCTTCATGCCACATATTGGCTGATCAAGGCTTGGGATGAGTTTGTGCTATCTGCTCTGGTTTTGGAGGACGGCAAAGTGGCCTCAGGGAGGGAAGCAATGGTGGGGAATTGGTTCTTTGTGATGGCAGGTGTGGTGCTCTGCGTGGGAAGCCTCAACACAGATGTCCTGGAGCTGATCCACAACCTGCTGTTCGTCCTGCTCACGCTCTCAACAATCCCCCAGATTGCTCTCCAGGGATACTACATCTTCTTTGGTGTAGCTTGCTCCCTGTTCACCGCAGCCTCCCTGTATTGTACCTTCTCGCGTCTCATCAACACCATAGCAGAGAAGTCTCTGATCCCTGTGGGACCCCAGCCCATCTCCTCTGAGATGTTGAAGAAGGCTCTCATGTGCTGCAGGGCCAAGCAGGGAGACCAGGAGGCGCAGCCCCAAACTGACCAGGGATCAGACGCCCTGTTCTACATTTCTAATGGGGTTGCAGCTCTCTCAGCTCTTCATGCACGTTCTTCCAGTTTGAATCCTGCCTTCCTTCATCTGACTGTCCCCTGGGTCCTGATCTCTGGAGCCATCATCCAGGCCTATGTCAGCCGGCTGCAGGTCACAGGAGGGGGTCGTTTTGGTTCAGTCATTCCAACCATCTACGTAGCAGTATGGGCAACCTGGACCTGGTTTAGGTTTTCAGGTATGTCATGACAAACATGTGTTTAAAAGAAAACTTGTTGTGACTGAATTACACACATTCTGATCCCACGTTTTTCTTTTCTAGGCAACCTGCTTCAGCTCTCCGCAGAGGCAGCATACGGTTTCACAGCAGGAGCCATTGCTCTCCTGGTCATTAACGCTTTCCTTATGCTCATTGGTAAGGTCAAGGATTCTATTTTAAGAGAGTTTGGAGATTTCATTAGTTTGTTTTTTTAGCTTTTTTTCATGTTTATATTGTCCATGTCAGCTGCCTATAGGAACCTGGTTTTGCTGTTTCTAACATCAGTCATGGAGGTCGTTCTGGTATGTTTCCTGCTTTCCACTCTGCAACGACTTCCATATGAATTAGAAAGTAAGTATAGACAAAGCTTCATTTTGAGATGAATGTCCCTTTTTTAAATATAGATAAAGGCCTGAATTAAAATCAAATCTGTAAAATCAAATCCATATTGTTATTAAAACATGTTGACAACCTCTTCTTTACAGTTGCCATGCTTGCACTTTTTTCAACAATTTGTATATATGGGGCTCTGGCGTCACTGGTGAACTGCATCTTCTCACATAGACTTCTGCCTATGGGCCCTCCCTTGATAAAGGTAACCAATTAAGATACTATTTTTGCATTTGTTGCTAATTCTACATAGTCTGTAATATTCTATCCAATGTATTCCATGAAATTATCCCTAACTCTTTGGCCTTCCTTAGGAGAAAGTGAGGTGGGAGTCTGTTCCAGAGCTGCCCTGTCCTGTTGCTAATTCTCGACTCACCAGCAGCCTCATGAAGATCGCTGGCCTTCTGGAGGAAGGAGGAGTGTGCGGTATTCCCACAGACACTGTGTATGCCCTGTCTGCCTCCTGCAAGAACCCCCGAGCTATTGAGAACATCTACAATATTAAAGTAAGAATGCTTGTAGTTGCTATCATTTTAAAGTGTAATCTGAAATCATTAAATCCACATTTAGCTTTAATGTGAAACTCATCAACCTTTTTTCTGTGTCTTCCTCAAGGACAGACCAGCAGAGAAGCCCATCTGCATTTGTATCTCTAATGTGGAGCAGCTGGTGGCAGCCAAGCCTCCCTTCAGCCCTCTGCTCTGGGAGTTTATGAGGAACGTGTATCCAGGAGGCATCAGCTGCATCGTCAGCAAAGGAGACTGGCTCTTCAAACTAGGTAAACAGTTTAACAGCTGCTTTACTGGACCCATTTAACAAGTCTTCCATCAATTGTCAGCTCACCTCAATGTATCTTGTGTAGGAGTTGGTCCAGCTTATGACCGTGTTGGCACTAAGGACAGCATCATGATCCGAGTCCCTGACCACACAGTGACCGGCCACCTATGTGACATCACCGGACCCCTTGCTATTACATCAGCCAACCCCAGCGGAGAGCCAGACAGCACCCACCACACCATGGTCATCAAGTCAGTGTCTATCCTCTGAATGTCCTTTTACAGCAGTTTAATCCCGAGAGACAAAATGTGTCATGATTGAATATTCTTCATGGACGGACATTGACTCACATTCTTTCTCCTATCTTATTTTTGCCACAGTCGACTGGGACACAAGCTCCAAGGGGTTCTGTGTGACGGGGACTCAAATGAAGTTGTTGCTTCTACTGTGGTCAACTGCCTCAAAATTGATGAAGGTAAAATGCAAGAGAAATCCCATTATGTTTCTCTCTTTTCTGTGTGTTTCACTGGCACTATCTAACCCAAGCCTATGTTTTACTTTTTATTTTACACTTTTACACAGGAACCATCACCATTGTGAGGGAAGGTTGTGTCCCTGCCGTCAAAGTCCATCAGATCTTCGAACGAGTGAAAAGCACTATGGTGTGATTCTCTTGCACTCAATTTCTCCTCTTCATGACTGATACCCCATAAGATTGGCTTGTTTAGCTCCCCTATTTCCCTTCTACAATCTCAGGGCGACTTTATAAGTAACAGCGTATGTTGTGTGTGTGCAAATGTTAGAATACAAATAACCTTTTGTAGTTCACAATGCTCTTGATAGATACTTGACATTCTCAGCAAAGACCTTGGGAAAGATACTGTTTCTTTGCTGTATCTGCTGAACTTTTTATTTACTATATAACACAATACAAAATATATTTATGGACCTACCATTGTAAATGTTTGGTAATTATGTAATATGTATGTATACATTTAAATTATCCATTATGTTGACATGAGTTTTGTTGAATAGAAAAATTACCCGGTTACTGTATCTAAGCTAACGGTGGAAACAATGAATGTGACTGAAGTTGTGTACTGTTTGTGTAAATAATAATAAAAACAATTACATCACTATAATATAACTTTCAATTGATTCATTTCTTAACACATGTTATAGCATGTAGGCATGAAGGACATGGGGATCAGTAGCTTACAAATGATGTGCTTTAATTTTGAATAAAGTCATGTTTTGGACTATAACTGATGCATTCAATTCAATATATATATTAAAGAAATATTTTTAAAGACATTGGCAAAAACTTGAAAAATCAGTATCTATTGCTGCATTGTTCCAACAGGCAAAGACATTTATTCACAGTTGGTAACTCGAATTGTAATATAGTTTAGTGCAAAATCACTTAACAAATTGATAATCTCCTACAGGTTATACAACAACATTTAATTTAAAACATGTGCTTTGAAAATGTTTTGTGAAAGGTTCTTTTTGAAAATATTCAATACCTCCACAGTTAATTGCTTCTAAAAAGCCCTTCACACATTAATGGTCGCCTTTTGGATACACCAACAAGTTAGGAAAAACTCCTTTTGAATATTAATTGTGGAAAATGTTAAATTACTATTTTATACAATGTATTGCTACCACAATCCATCAGCGACTTATATTCACTTCAATTTCGTACATGGGAAGGAAGGAAGCTCTCGTCAATGGAGCTGCCACATGCAAGAGAGCTTTGAAGGTTTTGGAAATTAATAATAATAATATAATAACTAGAGAATGCAATTCCTGAAGAAATTGCTAGTGGGAATGCTTTATGCTGAAAAGCTGACGCTGAATTGCTATGCTGAAATGTAATGTGTAAGAAGAAATTGAAGAATTTAGATTGAAATGATACATGAACACTGGGGGCTTGAATGTGTGATGAGAAAAGAAAATAAATTAAAAAGGCTTGGAAAAGCAGCAGAATATTTGAACTGCAAACTTTTGAACTAACTTGATGGCGAATGATCTGTCGCCATGCCAACGGCATTTGATGACATCCCATAATACGCTTAGATACGTTGATGGCTGCATCGTTACCAAACCTGTGAAGTTTTGGGCCGTTTGGAGCATTTTCACTGAAGTTATGAGAAAACCATGTTTCATGGTGAGCCTTGTGTTACCATGGCAACGGCATTTGAAGAAATCTCAAAACTGTCCTGTAGATGTCATCACGGCTGGACTGTTAGCACACATGTGAAGTTTGAGCACTTTTTGAACATTTTCATAGGTGTTATAGCGACATCGTCTTTTATGGCGAGGGATGCGTTTCCATGGAAACGGCATATGGTGAGATCTCAGATTTGGCGTAGAGCTGTTGAGGCATGGACCGGTGATATACAAGTGAAGATTGGGGGACGATTGGACCGTGTCCATTGGACTTACAGCGACATCGTGTTTCATGGCGAGTGATCTGTCGCCATGGCAACGACATTTGATGACACCCCATAATACGCTTAGATGCGTTGATGGCTGCATCGTTACCAAACCTGTGAAGTTTTGGGCCGTTTGGAGTATTTTCACTGAAGTTATGAGAAAACCGTGTTTCATGGCGAGCCTTGTGTTACCATGGCAACGGCATTTGAAGAAATCTCAAAACTTTCACACAGATGTCATCACAGCTGGACTGTTAGCACACATGTGAAGTTTGAGCACTTTTTGAACATTTTCATAGGAGTTAATGTAAAGCGACATCGTCTTTTATGGCGAAGGATGCGTTTCCATGGAAACGGCATATGATGACACCCCATAATTGACGTAGAGCTGTTGAGGGCAGGACCATTAACCATTATCTGAAGTCTGCTGCTCTAATTATGTCAGTTGGAGTTATGACATCATTGTGTTCCATGACACAGGTGTTTATATTTGAGCTCAAAGGTTTCCATTGTTCTGAATGAGATAAACCTGTTACATGTGAACGTTTTGTTGAAGAACCGTAACAGATATCGGTGAAATTTCAAAGCGTGAAGCATCTCAAGGACCTTGAATATCTGAAGTGTGCTTTTTGTGTACTTTCGGGTCAATAATGTGGCCTTTTTGGCAGATTAACTAAAGGTGTGCGGCTGCTGCTGTGAGGAAATATCAGCCTGAAATTACAATGGGCTTTAATGGAGACATGTTGAAAGATTTTGTCACTTCATGCCCTCAAGAGGCATTTTGTTTAATTATTTTGCTTAATCTGTCATCTTTCAAGCTACGAGATGTTTTCCTACATTTTAAAGTTGGAATGAGGTTTCTGAGTGAAAGTATGAAGGAACAGTTAGCAGTTGAAGTGGCATGAAGATTGTTCAAGTCTGAAGATTTTCTCCATTGACTTCAATGGTTAAAAATGTGATGAATTATAGGATATATCTCGGGAATTATGAAAGTTATGAATGAGAAAAGTAATAGCAATCGATTCCCGACCGAGCTGAAAGTTTTGATGTTTGAACGGAGTTTCTGCGATGTGGAATGTGGGAGAAGAAGACCGGCAAAATAACGGGCGGAATAAAGATTTTGAAGAACAGATAGTTGGAATGCTGTATCAGCATTCCCACTAAACTATTGGTGTAGTACATAGACAATGTAAAGCATGTGATCACAGGTGTTGCTAACAAATAGACATTTTTTTACCATGGTTATTGCCAGAGATGGGGTCGTTACTAAAAAAAAAGTAATATATTACATATTACATATTACTTTAAAAAAAAAAGTAATATATTACACTACTTCGTTACTCTCTACATAAAGTAACTCGTTACTTTACTCGTTACTTTACTCGTTACTTTACTCGCAGGGCCGGCCCGCCCCTCCCTACAGGCAGATCACGCAGACTGCTAAAGTTTCAAATGTTCTCTTTAGTTCAGTTTCCATTGTCGCATAAGACTGATCCAGATAGCTCTGACTATGGCTGTCCTCTGTCTCCTGCTATCTGTATTTTGCGCAGTATATCTCTGAACGATGCGATGGTGATTCCACTGTGCAAATGGGCAACATTACCTCTACTATGAAGGATGCTACAAGCCTGTCCATCTCTGCTTTGGTTACCGGTCCTCCAAATTCTAATTTGTGCTGCTTCGGAGTCGGCGGCCGCGACTCACAACATCCTCACTCTGGGTTCGGGGGTCCGGTCCTTAGCTATTAGCTACACCTTAGCATGTGTTCTTTGCAGGTGTTTGTTGAGGTTTGACGTGGTGTTTGCAGCAGTGTATAACAGCTGGCCTGGACACAGTTTGCACCTCACCGTCACATTGCTGTCTATTCTTCGGACGAACTCAAATTAGTAGTGTGATTACTGAATTATAAAAGTAACGCGTTACACTACTCCGTTACCGACAAAAGTAATATTATTACAGTAACGCGTTACTTTGTAACGCGTTACACCCAACTCTGGTTATTGCTTGCTGGAACGCAATAGAGTGGCAAAGTCACGCCCATCTACTTCCGGTCCATGGGACCTTATTTCGGAAAAATTATGTATTGAAGTCAATGGAGAGAGAAAACTTATCTTTCGATCCCGTTTGAATTGTGCCATGAATTACACATATGATGTTTGTCAATCTTAAAAAATCATTTCCATGTCAAAAAAGTCACAGTTTGTCGTAAAACTGTTGAAATATAAGACTACGCAACTAGAAAGATTACAAATCCCAGAGTCGCGTAAGTGATGTCACTCATAACTGATGTCACAATTGTTTTCCTCCACTAAAATAGAGATAGCTAAGATAAGATAACTTTAACAAGATGCCTGTGTGCTTAGTACCAGGTTGTTATCATACCAGCAATGGGTCTTGCTCGTTCTTTCGCTTCCCGTCTGATGAAAGGACCAGGAGTGGCTGGATCAAGTTGGCTACCTAGCTAGTAGCAAGCACGTTAGTTAGCATTACAGCCGGCTTAGCCTTGTCATTTTTATTAGCCTTAACATGAAGTAACATTAAGTAACCCAAAATGTTAAACAGTAAGAGTAGTAGTCATATTTCGTGAACCCTTTGAAGAGTACTGTCACACCGGTGTGATCATTCTATAATACACCATTTAATCCCGGGGGAGAAATGCTAACACTAACGCTACATTAGCATCGGCGATCTTTTCTACTTCATGCTATCTGCACAAATGGTTGACATTAAACATTAAAAAGATCAGGCAATTCAGAGAGAATCAAAGGAAGGCAGGCAGGCAGGCAGGCAGGCAGGCAGGCAGGCAGGCAGGCAGGCAGGCAGGCAGGCAGGCAGGCAGGCAGGCAGGCAGGCAGGCAGGCAGGCAGGCAGGCTAGGCAGGCAGGCAGGCAGCTTTGCATGACATTCTTCTGGACGTGTTTCATTGTGGTGATAGTGAGGGTAGCCAATCCCTTTTTTGACAAGACAGTAGTGACGGCCATCTTGGTGACGTGTGTTGTTGTGCAATAGATGTAGTTCATTGAGCGTTTCACACAAAAAAATGTGTTACTTCACAGTTTTACGACATATTTCTTTTTTTTTGATTTGCAAAATTATCTTTTAAATTGACAAACATCATATGTGTAATTTGTGGCACAATTCAAACGGGATCGAAAGATAATCTTTCTCTCTCCATTGACTTCAATACATATTTTTTCCGAAATAAGGTCCCATGGAGGTCCACCGGAAGGGGAGGGTCTTCGCCACTCTATACGCTAGTTGTTTTTTTATCTGAAAATTGTGTCCCAACCACTTGTTTAAAAAAGCCTGAAGGGAGAAGACATATGTAAAACATCCAGTTTTATTAATGTAGGGAGTCATTGTATTAATTAAGTTGATGTTACAGTATGAGGCTTTATTTCGTTAATAGCAAAATCAAGATTCTGATAAGGTGCTGAAACCTTAAAGAAAGGTTAGAGTCAGTGTGTCTCGTTTTTACTGAATTAGTTATGAGTAATGTCATTCTTTTCAAGTATGAAAATCCTTTACATGCAACTTTTTCAAAACAAGGAAGCTCAATTCACGGGCTTTTCTCGTAATATTTGTGGTTTCAGGCTTCAATGTCGATCAGTGTATCTTCTTTTGTTCGTCCAGTTGTGTACATTTCCATGATGGGTGTTTTGCAGACAAAGCTTAGTAACGTTAACCTCTGGAATTGGCTTACATACTGTTACAGGGCGATACAGCAACAATTACCAGACATCTTTTGAAAAGACTAAGTCAAATCTGCTCTAAGGAAGAATTAGCTTTGACAGTTAAGATTAAGAAAAATAGGTTCTTTCACTGTAAATATCACTGTCAAATCCTTGTCAAGATGGGGATAAATGTAATCATATATTGGAATATCCCTTTTTTCCCTTTTAAGAATACCGTCTCTATTAAATATTGTTTTCATTTATTGTTTCCAGGGAGATTATCCTGAAAGGCCCCTTTAAAGTATAGGTTACTGTGGCTGCACATTTATTTATTAAAGTTGAATAAAGAAAAGAGGAGAGAAAGACTCTCTGGAGTGAAACATGGGGTTTTAGCCTTTGCAGTCCATTTACATGCACACTACAGGAAAGGGCCCCTTTAATGCTTGCAGTCATACAGAGAGTATCACTGTCTGCAGAGTGAAATACAAAAAGGAGAGACTGCGTTGCATATTTCAACACTGAAAGGGACGAACCTGATGGCACTAGATGTTTCAAGGTCACTCACACACAGAGCACCTTTTTGCTCAGGTTCCCATTAGAGGAGTTTCCTGGCAGTTGGATACGTGATAATGTGCACATAGTGAAACTCACTATCAATGTAATCTTAATTAGGATATTTCTCAAGCTTAGCACAAACATGAAAGCAGTTAACAGAGATAAACCCTAGCATGCAATAATCACACAGTAATATAATTTAAGTAAATAAGTTGAGTCATTTTCTTTTGCTGTGAAGGAAATACTTATTTTTTCCCCCCACATACGTCACCATATGTATCTTAATGGACTGAAACAAATACCCTTGGGATTTTCCCTGTTCAAAGAGTCACTATAAGCTAATGATTAAACAAGGAAACTGCTCTTCTTATACCGTAAGTCATTACCAGGTGGAGTAGGAAAGAGTTTTAAATGTTTTTAGTTTTTGATAGTGTGACTAATTAACCCCGTCCACAGGCTCATTAGGCTTTGAATGATACATTACATATTATAACATTAACAAACATCACATGAGCACACCGTCTGCAAATGTAAAAGCTGGTTGGAGAGTCAACCTACACATGGATATTTGCACATTAAGTAATAATATATGTGCAAATAAATGTAGTTTTACTGATGATCTTAGACTGTGTAGATGTCCTCCTCTCCACGTGTTTGTCGCTGTGGTTAACTTCTCTACAGTTTGATCCATCACTCAGTAAAACCATAACCTGCACTGTAAAAAAAAAAACTCGTAAAAAAACGGTCAAAGTACTGGCAGCAGCGGCTGCCAAACAAAAACCCTTAAATTAAAGTAAAATACTTTAACTGAAATAAAGTGAATAAGCCATTAATTTACGGGAATTGTCCTTAAAGATTTTACAGGAAAACACTGTAATTTTACAGATTTATCCTCTCTTTTTACAGTCAATAACCTTTAATAAAAGTACATTACTAATACTTTAACGTACAAATACTCTAATTTTACAGATTTATCCTCTCTTTTTACAGTCAATAACCTTTAATAAAAGTACATTACTAATACTTTAACGTGCAAATACTCTTAATTTTACAGATTTATCCTCTCTTTTTACAGTCAATAACCTTTAATAAAAGTACATTACTAATACTTTAACGTACAAACACTCTAATTTTACAGATTTATCCTCTCTTTTTACAGTCAATAACCTTTAATAAAAGTACATTACTAATACTTTAACGTGCAAATACTCTAATTTTACAGATTTATCCTCTCTTTTTACAGTCAATAACCTTTAATAAAAGTACATTACTAATACTTTAACGTACAAATACTCTAATTTTACAGATTTATCCTCTCTTTTTACAGTCAATAACCTTTAATAAAAAGTACAGCACTAAAACTTCTACGGGCAAAAAAACCCGTAAAAAAACGGTCAAATGACTGGCAGCAGCGGCTGCCAAACAAAAACCATAAAATTAAAGTAAAAATACTTTAACTCAAATAAAGTGCAAAAGCAATTAATATACAGAAATTGTCCTTAACGATTTTACAGGAAACTTTCCTCTCTTTTCAAAATCCATTGTCTTAAAATGTTACATTCAAATACCTTAAATAAAGTTTGGATGAGAAAAACTGTTTTTTACATTTTTTTTTTATTAGATTTGTATGATCAAACACTAAAATAAATACAGAACCTAAAGTTCTACAGGTAGAATACTGTTATTTTACAGCTTTTTTCTAACATTTTCCAATCAAACAGGTTCAATAAAATCACAAAATGTTCTGTAGGAAACAATTACTCTGAAAACTTAAAATATAAAAATATTTGTAGAATTATAGTACAACTAATGAATACAGCATTTCATATTTAAACATCATACTTATAAACAGTAGAAACAAAAAGTAAGTTGAATTACTTTCAAGTACTTTGAAACATTCTCAACTGAAAATAACAGAAATTACAAAATGGCAACATATGTTCACATTGTCAATTTGAAGGAGCAGTGTGCAGGATTTAGTACGTCTAACAATGGGGATGTAGGTTCCAACCAATGGATAACTTGTTCACTCACCCTCCTATCCCAAGTTTGTAGAATGTATATTGGCTGCAAAAAACTTGAGGCCCAATCATGTTTCTTCTGTCCATTCTGCGCTACTGTAGACGTGGCAGTGCAACCTAGAGGACAAAAAGATCAGAATCAGAAACAGGTTTTTCACACGTATGAGGAATTTGACTAGGTGTCGTACATACACATATAAATAAAAAAAATTAAATAAAAAAAAGTACACAGATAGCAAACTATATTAAGAACACTGTAATAAAAATATAGTAAGATAGCAATAAAATAAAGCAGTAATATACATCGAAATAGAATGCAATAAATTATAGAATATAAAATATGTGCAGTAAGCAATATTTAAACATTGTAATATTTACCATCCTGTGATCTCCATTATGTAATGCATAGAGTCTGCGTTGTGGATTAGGTAAAGTGTCAGTGGGGGGGCCTTGTTGAGGTGGCGAGAGGTTTTGGTCCTGGTGGCGAGAGGTTTTGGTCCTGATGGAGAGAGGTTTTGGTCCTGATGGAGAGAGGTTCTGGTCCTGATGGAGAGAGGTTCTGGTCCTGATGGAGAGAGGTTCTGGTCCTGATGGAGAGAGGTTTTGGTCCTGATGGAGAGAGGTTTTGGTCCTGATGGAGAGAGGTTCTGGTCCTGATGGAGAGAGGTTCTGGTCCTGATGGAGAGAGGTTTTGGTCCTGATGGAGAGAGGTTTTGGTCCTGATGGAGAGAGGTTTTGGTCCTGATGGAGAGAGGTTTTGGTCCTGATGGAGAGAGGTTCTGGTCCTGATGGAGAGAGGTTCTGGTCCTGATGGAGAGAGGTTCTGGTCCTGATGGAGAGAGGTTCTGGTCCTGATGGAGAGAGGTTTTGGTCCTGATGGAGAGAGGTTCTGGTCCTGATGGAGAGAGGTTTTGGTCCTGATGGAGAGAGGTTTTGGTCCTGATGGAGAGAGGTTCTGGTCCTGATGGAGAGAGGTTCTGGTCCTGATGGAGAGAGGTTCTGGTCCTGATGGAGAGAGGTTCTGGTCCTGATGGAGAGAGGTTTTGGTCCTGATGGAGAGAGGTTCTGGTCCTGATGGAGAGAGGTTCTGGTCCTGATGGAGAGAGGTTTTGGTCCTGATGGAGAGAGGTTCTGGTCCTGATGGAGAGAGGTTCTGGTCCTGATGGAGAGAGGTTCTGGTCCTGATGGAGAGAGGTTCTGGTCCTGATGGAGAGAGGTTTTGGTCCTGATGGAGAGAGGTTTTGGTCCTGATGGAGAGAGGTTCTGGTCCTGATGGAGAGAGGTTTCGGTCCTGATGGAGAGAGGTTTTGAGAGGTTCTGGTCCTGATGGAGAGAGGTTTTGGTCCTGATGGAGAGAGGTTCTGGTCCTGATGGAGAGAGGTTCTGGTCCTGATGGAGAGAGGTTTTGGTCCTGATGGAGAGAGGTTTTGGTCCTGATGGAGAGAGGTTTTGGTCCTGATGGAAAGAGGTTTTGGTCCTGATGGAGAGAGGTTTTGGTCCTGATGGAGAGAGGTTCTGGTCCTGATGGAGAGAGGTTCTGGTCCTGATGGAGAGAGGTTCTGGTCCTGATGGAGAGAGGTTCTGGTCCTGATGGAGAGAGGTTTTGGTCCTGATGGAGAGAGGTTTTGGTCCTGATGGAGAGAGGTTTTGGTCCTGATGGAGAGAGGTTTTGGTCCTGATGGAGCGCAGCCTCCTGCCAGAGGGGAGGGGGGTGAACAGTTTGTGTCCAGGGTGGGAGGGGTCGGCCACTATCTTTCCTGCCCGCCTCAGGGTCCTGGAGGCATGCAGGTCGTGGAGGGATGGCAGATTGCAGCCTATCACCTTCTCTGCAGAGCGGATGACACGCTGCAGCCTGCCCTTATCCTTGGCTGTGGCTGCAGCGTACCAGATGGTGATGGAGGAGGTGAGGATGGACTCCATGATGGAGGTGTAGAAGTTCACCATCATCGTCTTTGGCAGGTTGAATTTCTTCAGCTGCCTCAGGAAGAACATCCTCTGCTGGGCTTTTTTGATGAGGGAGCTGCTGTTCTGCTCCCATTTGAGGTCCTGGGCGATGATGGTGCCCAGGAAGCGGAAAGACTCCACAGCAGTGACTGGGGAGTCACACAGAGTGATGGGGGGTCACACAGAGTGATGGGGGCGGGCGGGGCTGCGTTCTTCCTAAAGTCCACAACCATCTCCACTGTCTTGAGAGCGTTGAGCTCCAGGTGGTTTTCCCCACACCAGGTCACCAGATGGTCCATCTCCCACCTGTAGGCAGACTCGTCCCCACCAGAGATGAGTCCGATGAGCGTGGTGTCGTCTGAACTTCAGGAGCTTGACAGACTGGTGACTGGAGGTGCAGCTGTTGGTGTACAGGGAGAAGAGCAGAGGGGAAAGAACGCAGCCTTGAGGGGAACCGGTGCTGATGGTCAGAGACGTGTTTCCCCAGCCTCACGTGCTGCTTCCTGTCAGACAGGAAGTCTGTGATCCACCTGCAGCTGGGAGAGCTTGTCCTGCAGCAGAGCTGGGATGATGGTGTTGAAGGCAGAGCTGAAGTCCACAAACAGGATCCTGGCGTAGGTTCCTGCTGTGTCCAGGTGCTGGAGGAGGAAGTGAAGTGATAACTATTAGTAAACCATAATGATGGATGTTATTATCAGCAGCTGCCAATAGAGCCCCTAAATCTTGTATGATCACACACACACACACACACACACACACACACACACACACACACACACACACACACACACACACACACACACACACACACACACACACACACACACACACACACACACACACACACACACACACACACACACACACACACACACACACACACACACACACACACACACACACACACACACACACACACACACACACACACACGAGCATCCCAAGGGCATTGATTATTTCATAAGTTTAGAAGGGGGGAACATAGTCTAACAACAGTTAGCTTTTGTTAATTTTACCTCGAGCCAAACTTGTGATACTTGTTTCTGAAATCCCTTTCTCTTAAAGTGAATAAAAAAAAAAAAAAAACAATGGAGCTTACCCTAAAACTAACCACTGGATTGCTTGTCTAACATGACCTAGTCCATGTTAGCGAAGTACAACTGGGATTTCGAGGGGGAAGATATGCTTGGTTGATTCTAATTTTTACTTTCTTACTTTTTGAATAAAAATCATGTTTGTATCACTACACTTCTAAGGGACAACATGGGTCAAACATTGCCCGTATTCTTTTGCTATGTTATTTCATGCATGGCTGAGTGTTTATTTACTATACATTTTCAAAATAATTAATTTTAGCAGTGATTTGGACCAAGCATGTATGATGTAGTAATACAACAAGTATTTTAGTTCACACAGTGTGACATTAGCTAGTCATGTTAGCTTGTAATATATAGAGCAGAGCTAACTAGCAAGTTAGCCGAACGTTAGCGGTTAGCTGTTTATGCTATGCTAGCTGTTGGCTACTGAACATTAACAAACTCGATTCCGCTGTAAGAAAGCTGTGAAACTTTACATTAAATTTGGCGACAACACTGTGACACCCCGCTGCATGTTTATGTGTAATTCTCCCGTGTTGGAGACGAGAGGTGGAGCGGCAGCACTGCAATAAGCTGTAAGCTAACGTTAGCAGCCACCTTGTTAAACCAGGTTTGGGCGCAACATCTTGCAAGAAACAGCATCTCAGGGCTTCTTAACATTTAACAACCTATTAATGATGCAAACTCAGCTAACTAGAAGAAGAAACGTAACCTTAAATAAAAAATAAAACATTCACAAACTAAGGATTATCTAAATACATGTTTAACTCCATTACAGTTGCAGGACTCACCAGATCTCAAGTCTTCTGTTCTTTGTTGACGTCCCGATGCTCATATTTAACGTGTAGATGTAAAACGATCCCGATATTAATCCATTAATCCATAAACTCCTGCAGCTCCGAGCCGGAGCTGGAAAAGCGCCGGTGTGAAAGGGGCAGACAGCTGTAGCTCCGTCCCCAGGAGGAGACCCGCTCTAACTGACGTGAATGTTTCAAATGTGAACAACAGGCGCGGGCAGTTCTCATTGGCAGGTTTCTTCGATGACGTTTATATTAACCAATCAGGAGTGTTGTGGACTCATTCCAAACATGCCTGACTTGTCTGCCGTGTTATGGCTGAATTCCAATTCAAGTGCCGTAGCTCTGGCTGTCGGCCAGAATCCGAAAACCATGCACATTATACTGCATGTAAGACTAAGGCTTATTACTGTATATTGACCAATGGGGAAAAAAACACAGCAACAGAACACATAAATAAAACAAGGATAACTGTGACTTATTGTTGAGTAAATAACAGTGTGTGTTTTAAACCTGGGTCCTCCCTGCAGAGATTTCTCCACTTTCTAAGATTTTTATTTTTTTTAATGATATTGTCAACTGTAGATGTTTACAATATAGTAAGTTAGGAATTTAATGAAAACATATTTATTTACTTTTGTTTCAACATTGGATATTTTGTGTTTGTGGTGGATTCAATCGAATATTGAGAAAATGATTTATGTAAAAATGTTTTACTTTACATTTTTTTTGTTTGACGCTTTTTTTTTACAGTTTTATGTTTACCTTAAAATTACAAAGAAATATCTTAAAGTCTTATAATAGTAATACACTTTTATATTACGAGTTACATATTTAATTACAGATAATACTTTTTATTTTACGTACATCTGCATGTATTTTCTGAAAGTGCAAAAATACTGTAAATATTATATAGTAAATTTACTGTAAAAAAAAATGAAATAATCGTTATTTGTTGTTATTGTCAAAATACTTAAAATAATGTTTTGGGTTGTTAATTTATAGTTAATATCTGTCATTTTACAGGATTTTGCAAGTTATTTAAAAAAACATGATAATTACTATAAAAATGTACAGTTATTTCCTGTAAAATTACAATCTTTTTTTACAGTGTGCCTGTATTTGTTCCTCACTTAGCTTACGGCAATAGAGGATTTATTTATCAGGTGATAGTCAAAAGCATGATTAAGGATGTTCATTGAGTAAACATTTACTGACAAACAGTTTAATCAGCAGTGTTTGCTTGAGATATCTGCGTAGGGAGGTATGAAGTTAATGGTTTCGTTTTTGCAGATGTTATAATAAGTGAATAAATAAAGATGTTAGAATATTGGTGAATATCAATCTTATCTGAAGATCATGTAACCCTAACCCTGACTCCATCCTCACTTTCAACATTAAGAACAGGGCTCAACCACACCATAGTGTACCTAAATATAGCATGAAAATGAAATGAAAAGCTTTAAAATTGATCACCTGGTCTGTCATAAATAAATAGTAAGGTGCCCATATCATCTTTGAAACATACATTAAAGTGCTTTCGCTGTGCCTGATGGGGGTCCTTGCTTTGAGAAAAAATGCACTCAAGTGTTATTTCAGGGCTCACATGATACTCCATATATCCAGATTAGACAAATACAGTCATGCATAAAATGTACCAAATTGGAAAATATATAAAAAAGAAAACACAATAGAAACAACGATACTGTATAATAACAGAATCCTTAATAATGAATGCCTTTAGTTAAACCGAAAGAAAACCTTAATTTCTTTTACGACATAATATACTTTGACCTTGAATATGACTCAGGACTTTTTTATGGTCTGAGGCTGTGGATGCTCTCCATAGCTTGTTTGTCGCTGTGGACTTCACTAGCTTAATCAATCACTCTCTAAAACCATAAACTGCCTGTATTTGTTTCTCACTTCAATTCCCTGGTTACAGTTTATTTATTGACTTGTTATGACTTTTTTTGTATTAACATATTTACTTAACGTTATGATGAAAGAAGGAGACTGCTGCTCTAACTTCATCCTGCTTTTCAACAAGGAAGGATACACACCTGTATTTATTTGTCACTTCAATTTCCTGGTAAAAGTTTATTTATTGACTTGTTGTAATATTTTATAACTTACTATAATTGTACTTATTTTAACTTGTTATAACATACTCACAATGACTTCACAATATATATAGGGTAATGATGTAAGAAGCAAACTGCTGCTCTAACTTAATCCTATTTGACTTCATCGAGGAAGGATACACTTCCTGATGGGATATGTGGTTGGAGAGTCAACATACACACGGATATTTACATATTGAGTTGTTGGATATGTTCCGCTCCACAGCTTGTTTGTCGCTTGCCTGTATTTGTTCTCACTTGAAATCCCGGTAAAAGTTCATTTTTTGATGAAAGAACTGCTAAAAGTACTTTCTATGAAAGTGGGGAAAAACCAGGAAAACTATTGGCTAGACAACTACACCAAAAGTACACCAAAAGAGGCTAGATATGTTATACCAGCTGTTAAAGATGAGAAAGGGGAATTGGTGACAAACATGAGCGACATTAACAGGGTGATTTTTATAACCAACTTTATGAATCAGAGGTTAGCCCAGAGGTGGGTGAGTATGAGGCATTTTTTTCAAAGATTAACCTGCCTGAAATGTCAGCTGATCAGAAAGAGTATCTCGACAGTCCAATAACAACAGGAGAGGTCAAAAGTGCTATTTCATTAATGAAGGCTGGGAAATCGCCTGGTCTAGATGGCTTCCCCTCCGAATACTATAAGAATTATGTGGACAAACTGGCTTCAATATTAACGACTGTGTATGAAGAATCTTTATCCCTGGGGAAAATGCCAGAAACATTAAATGAATCTCTGATTTCTATAATTATTAGAAATGATAAAGACCCCACTGAACCAGGAAGCTATAGGCCTATTAGTTTGATTAATGTGGATTGCAAAATTCTGACAAAGGTTCTTGCTAAGAGGCTGGAAAGCATTCTGCCACACTTAATACACTCAGACCAGGTAGGATTCATTAAGGGAAGATCATCCACAGACAACATCAGACGATTGTTACACCTTATGCAGCGTAATCGGGATGAAAGCACGCCAGCTGCCTTCTCCCTGGATGCCCAAAAGGCATTAGATAGGGTCGAGTGGGGCTTTTTGTGGTATGCTCTTAAAATATTTGGATGAGGAGAAGGTTTTATCAAATGGATAAATTAAATGTATTCAGACCCAAGGGCAGCAGTAACAACTAATGGGGTGATATCGAAATTCTTTAAACTAACACGTGGGACCAAACAAGGAGATCCTCTCAGTCCTCTGCTGTTTACTTTATTTCTGGAACCCCTGGCCGCCGCAATCAGGGAAGAAATTGGTATAAGAGGAGTTTTACAGGGGGAAAGGGAACACAACATGTTCCTATATGCGGACGATATTTTATTACTTATCAAGGATCCTATTTCGTCAATCCCTAATGTTCTATCTACAATTGAATACTTTTCGAAAATACTCTATGAGATAAATTGGCAGAAATCTGAATGTATGCCCATATCAACTGGATGCAACCAAGGAGCGGTGTCAACATTCAATTTTAAGTGGATCCCAGTTGGAATGAAATATCTTGGCATCAGGTTGTGTTCAGGGCTAGAAGATATAATCTCTATTAATATGACTCCTCTAATTAAAAGAATTAAGGCAAATTTGGAAAAATGGAAATTGATAAATCTCACTTTATTGGGGAACATTTATATTATTCAGATGGTGGTTGCCCCACAATTTAGTTATGTTTCTATGATGATACCGGTAACCATCTCTGACGGAATTTTCAAACAATATAATCAGATGATTAGGGAATTTTTATGGAATGGAAAAAAGCCAAGAATTGCTCTGAAAAAACTCTAGAATATGTGAAGCCCTGAGAAAGATATGGCAAAAAGATCTTGGTAGTGAGATTAGGGAGGATCTATGGCATATAGTCTCGAATGTAGGTTGGGCTACAAGGGATACGAGAAGCAAGTTTATCCATTATACAATTGTGCATAGATATTATTTTACACCCCTGAAATTGTTTAAAATGGGCTTAACTCAGGACAATAAATGTAGGAAATGTAATAGAGAAATGGGCACATTTCTTCATGCTCTATGGGATTGCCCAAGGGTACTGCCTTTTTGGAAGGTGGTATTAAAAAACCTTGAAGGGTGGCTCAGAAAACCTCTACCAGAATCGCCACAGCTCTGTTTGCTGGGGGACAAATCTCTTGTGCCACCAGGCCTTACTAAAGCAGAACTTAGACTGACTTTAACAGGTTTTATTGTAGCTGCCAGGCTTATGCTGCGCAACTGGAAGAGCCCACATCAGCCAGAGTTTACAGAATGGCTTAAACTCATGACAGAGACTTTGAAATTATGATCGCCAGGGTAAATAATGTCCCAAGCAAATCTAATGGAGCGTGGCACATCTTCTTGGCCTATATCAAAGGGGCACTGTCCTAGGGAGGGAAGTATATTTGTATATGTGTATATGTGCGTGTATATGATGTATTTGTTGTAAATGTATATCTACATGCTTTACGTTGATGTATATATGAATGTGTGCGCAGCTGTATGTAGGCATGTGTGTGTGAGAGAATAATTGGGGTTCCAGGGGGGGCGGATCTGCTGCCTGTATATGTTTGTTCTGCATTTATGTATAAAATGTGAAAAATGTAATAAAAATTGTAATGACAAAAAAAAAAGAAATAGACTGCTGCGGCTGCTTCATCCTACTTTGTCTTGATCAAGGAAGCACAATATTTTGGGGAAAAGCGTAATGTTTATACACAGTACACAATGAACAAAGTTTGTACAAAGATGGGGAAAAGAGGTCTTGTCAAACAAAGTAAATGTAAACCCCTGTATGGGTTTACCTTGGGTGAGTTTTGGCTTTAACGGTCCCCTATTATACTGCTTTTCCTCAATATATTATAGGTCTCAGATATATAAAAAACATGTCTCTGAAGTGTTCGGCTCCAAATACCAAACAGATCATTGCAGCATCCCATAAACCCCTCTGTTTCAGCCCTGTTTCAAAAGTGCTGATTCTCTGTCTGTTACTTTAGATGAAAATAAGGAGCCACTCCCCACGCCCCTCTGAGAGATATTTGGTTAAAAGGAACACAATGGTGCTCTAGGAGGAGATTCAGGTGATAAGGTGGTGGGGGTGGTGGGGGGGGGGGGGGGTTACCTTGGTTGGTTATTGGCTAATGGTTACACAAGCCAAAACATCGTTTTGACATCATAAAGTGGCCAAAATCGAATCAGCTCATTTTCAGAGAGGTTTTTATATAAATGGATCAGGACAAAAAGAGAGTTTTTCTGTATAAAATACATGAAAAAGTGGTTTTGTGCTTTTCAAATGATGGGTATTATAGATGTATTGCATTGATCTATCCATAGTAATCAATTTTCAACTTAAGGCATGATCTGACTTTTTCAGATAAACATTCATCATTGAGTCGTCCAACATATTGCTACTATGAACAAATATGTGTTGTCTTTGGATTGGTTTAACCTAATTTTGGAACAAAGCTCATTTTAATTGACAGATTAGATAAATAATATGTTTGTATATTTATGTGATTTCGTTTATTTATGCATGTATTTATATTTCATATTGCCCATAATGAGATGTTGTAATGCAGTCAGGAGACTTTAATATGCAACAGAGAAAAACACAAATCAATATTCTGCTAAAAATATGAAAAAATTAAACTTCTTTGGAAATAATTTAATGAAGCCTATAATTGATCATGAAAGTGAATATACACAGTACATTCATGTATTTAAGATACTCCAAATTTGTGAAAAAATGTAACATTTTTTTATAATACATACAATACAAAACACACATTTAAGTTACCCAGCTAGATAAGTGACATTAGTGTCTGTGTGCATACCACTATAGAAATGACACACCAATATGCATCATTCAGATAAACAGACCAGCATAATACAGACATCAGAACATCAATCAAACAACACCATAGCAACTATTGCATGTCCATCCCTGCATGGATTTTACATTTAAATACATTTGAACATTTGTTATAGTGCATTGGTGCTATGACTAATTTCTGAGGACTGGACTTTGTTCAGGTGAAACTGTGGATGGTGTAGAGTTTCCGCTTCCTTTTCCTGACTCTGCTACGTCTTCCATTACAAAACTTTTGTCCCTTTGTATATCAGACAGATGTACGTCATCTTCGAAAGCAGGGTTTGTCTGCCCATGTCTGTGCCGCATCTGAACCTCCTCAAAGATTTGAAGAACCTTTAAAGCACAAACACAAGCAGCAGGTATTAGAATAAGCATGCACTAAGTTGAAATTGTGTATTAGAACTAAATGCATAGAACCAACATTACCTTAGATTTAGGAATGAGACCCACTCTGAAGAAACCAATATGTCCTGTCTCGATCTTAGTGCAGTCGACCACAGTGGAGGCAATGTTCTCTGGGGAGGGTCCGTCACACAGCACTCCATCAACCTAACCATGCAAAAAGCACATGTAGTTTACTGGAAAATAAAATAACGTACCCAGGCCTCTTATATTTAATAATAATAAATATTGTCTTAACCTTTTTTCCCAGCTTGGCGTAAACTTGGTTGTGGTGAGTCGTGTCTGCCTCGCCTGTAGGGTTGGCTGAGGTTACAGCGATGGGCCCCACCTGCAAGAAAAAAAGTTGTTGTTTTAAACAAAAGGCCTGCTGACTAGTTTCACACACATTTTGAATGATTAATCCCCTTACCATATTAATGAGGTGTGTGGCCACAGAGCAGTCTGGGTTTCTGATGGCAATGCTTTGTGGAGTCCCTATGTGTTTGGCAGCATCCCCTAAACCAAAAGTGTCCATCCACGGGCCTGTGTGAGCCGAGAAACCAGCGTAAAACCCCCCGTCATGAGGCACCAACATAGGCACACGCACTAATAATCATACATGAAGGCACACTTACCTCTGGGTATGACCATGCTGATCGAGGAGGGCCAGGCAGCCTCCATGAAGTCCAGCAGCAGAGGGCTCAGCAGGTGTCGCACCGGCTCCAGCTGCTTGATGGAGGAGATCCACAGAGACATGGGCCGGTCCTCCGCCTGCTTCTTCACCCTGGAGTCAAACACAGCAATTAAAGAGTAATGAAATCAAATCAATAAATGAATGTAGATAAAAATCTAAAATGGAAACTCACTTATAAGCTTTGATAACTGCGTCTGGCCTGTTGCAAGCTGCCACCAGCACATAGACGGTGTCAGTAGGCATTCCACATATGCCCCCATTTTTCATGATTTCTACAGATGGTAAAAGAGGAAAAGTAACGGCAAGTATGTAAACAACTTTTTTTTCTTTTTTTTAACTCACAGAACGACCATTTTCATATCAATTACGCTCACTGTGTTACCTTGTATTGTAGATTTTTTTTTAACTCTCATTTATCAAGTTTTTTGTTTACTACTTTTTTCAATAAAACCTTACTATTTCTGCATAAAGACTCTTGTACTTGCACTGACGCATTACTCGACTCATATCATTCCAAAGTGTTTTAACTATAGTACACAGTATTAATGCCTGTGTTTGAGAAGTAATGAGCATAGGACTGGATACATGAGAGTTTAACTATACTGCACAAGTTGTGTTAAAGAACTTATGCTGTGATATAGTTTTCCTGAGGTTGAACCTCTATTTACTTGAATTCACGACAGTTTTTCTCCATTTATTGATTCTTCGTTCACCATGAAGGCATGCTAGAAAAGCAAAGTCTTCAAGTTTCAAGGTTTAATAATAATTGATACACAAATGCTAATCTTTATGGAGAAGTATCACTTTTGAAGATTCTCACCGGCAATCTGCTGGACGGATGAGGCCTTGCGGGCCGGTACATGCGGACAGACATCTGCGCCTCCTCCAACCCCGCTCAGCTTCACTAAAGGTTTTCCTAAGGGCATCTGGGGGGACTGGAAGGTGCTGTTGAAAATGTGTGCCAGGAAACAATAAAAACTGACCAGACCAAAGATGATGGTGACTCCAATGTCATAACCATAAGGCAGTGAGCCTACTGCATCCAGCAAGAAGCTTATAAGGATGAGCTGGAAGGTGAGGGCATAAACAAACCAGGCGACATTTAGAAACAACGCCGCGACCGTCACTAAACAGTTAAACAGCATGAAGCTTATGATCCCGACAGCCACATGGAAGCCTCTGGTTTCACCGTACAGGCCGCCGTATCGGGTCAACCCCCACACTGCCACATCACCCCGTACAGAGTAAAAACTGTGCTCTCAAAGGTTTTACCTCGAGCAAAAGCTACTGAGCCGCAGAGCAGCTGGAGCCCGCCGCCAGCCACCACCACCCAGGGCAGAACCAGCACAGACAGAGGGTTTCTGTCACCAACTGTGGCTGTGACAGCAAAAGCAGCCAGCACACTGCAGGCGTGGCCCAACACCTCTGCATCAGCATACTTGGAGTAGCCCAGGTGAGGAGCATGTAGCTCTTTATCATGGGCTCTGAGAGTGAGGCCCTGAATCCTGGCTACTAAGGCCTTGAAACAGCCCTGGCCTGTGGGAATCATTGTAGTCGAGACCATATTGAATGTGGTAATTAAAAGCATGCCGGCAGAGAGTACAAATATAGCTCCCTGTACACCCTGTGTGCCTCCTTGGAAGAAGCCTTGAGGCTGGGCTGCGATGGCGATACAATAAGCTGCAAAGAATAACTGGTAGAGCCCCTCCACCAGGCTCTTCTGACAGCTGAACACAGCCAGGATGGAGAAGAGCACGGAGAAGACAGCAGGGAAGGGAACAGGGGAGAAAGGCTGAATTGAGTAGAATGATAGAAGAGCACTGTAGCCCTCGGCAAATCTCAGAATAGCAGTGAAGCCGTAAAAAGTGGCAGCAAGTGTGTCCATGGCTCTGTAGAAGAGGACACACATGCCAAGCTGAAAGACTCCAGCCGTCCACAGCCAGGGGACATGACCGACGGAGAGCCGGGGGACCACGCCCAACAGAGGACAGGCCAACACTGAGGCGGAGAGCAAGTTCATCACCAGACACACTGACACTGCATCACTACACTGATTCTGCTCAGTTTCCAGCTCAGCTTTTTTCTTCAGGCCTGTTCCCGGAGGCTCCACTTTACCATGAGTGATGATGGACAGCAGACGTCCAAATCCAAAGTAAACACCAACCAGACAGACAAGAAGGTAGTTGGCAGCTGTAGCAGACTGACCAAAACCTACAGCTGACAAACCAGCGATTTGATGGGCACATGCTAAGCTAATGCAGAAAGCTATGAGGAAAAGCACTGCTTTCTTCACTGCTATTGCCACGCCACCTATGACGAGCAGAGCTAAGGTGAATGCTGCCAGGCCCGGGACCAGAGAGGCTCTCAGCTCTGAGGGCTGCAGCACCCCCTGCCACCACCAGGATGTGCACCAGACCGGACCCACACCACAGGGCAGAGACAGTCAGACACACAGAGGAAAACAGCTGGGCGTTGGGACAGGCTGCGAGAGATCCCTTAGAGAGGAAGAGTAAACAGAGGAGAGGAAGACCGTGAGCTTACCCAATAACAAGGTAACCATTGATTTCAGTTAATAAGAATAAACTAAACTAACCTGCATAGGCTAAGAGGACTGCAATGATGAGGAGCAGAATCCCCAGTGCAGTATGGGGGATGAATTCTTTAACAGGCGAGCTGGCATAGTTGTTCACCAAAAGCAGGAGAGAACCTGTAAGTAAGATGAAAACATGATCCTTCTTACTGACATATTTTCAAAAATGTTATTAAAATACACTTGATGCACTGTGAAAAAAGTAATAAATTAGAGTCAGAGATACTAATCTTTAATAAAACAATTAAAAAAAACGAAGCTGTGAAACAGGAGTCTATATGTGTGTGCCATATGGCTGTAAACTAAAGAAAAACAAAAATATTTCCATGTTTTAATTTGCAAACACGATTAAATAAAACAAATGCCAAACTTATATATTCAATTCAATTCAAGTTTATTTATATAGCCCAATATCACAAATCATATTTGTCTCAGAGGGCTTCACAAATCAACAAACACAATTGACAATGTAAAAGCAATGTAAAAACAACAAATGAATCTTACAAGATAAATGTGAAAATACCAATTAAAAGAGGTACTTAACACAATGACACAAATACAGTTAGAGTACAATAATTAAAATTCCATAAAACGAAGGGTCCATGAGGATGTTTAAAAGGGGGTTTTAAAACCAGTCCTAACTGTAAGCTGTACCAAAGTATCACTTTAATTTTTTTGTTTTAGCAAAGATTACCGTAGTAATTGCATTTATGTATTAAAAACAACAGATTTGTTTCTGATATTAATATTTGGCTACTCGTTTTTTCCCCCTAACTTTTCAAATCTTAACGTATACTTTAAAAAAAAAATGTTACAAAAGGATTTCACTGAATTCAATCCAACAATTCATGATTAGTAATGATAAATAAGAGTAGACAAGCAGCGAGTACAACTACCGCAATAAAAACATCGTTACTTTGTATGTAAATCTTACCTCCAGAGATGCCCAGTATGCCGACGGACTCATGCAGAGAGTGGGGGTGAGCCATAGCGGAGTACAGCTCTGAGCACGTGAAGCTGCTTTATACAGCTGCGTGTGACGTCAGCACGCAAACCCCTGATCTTCCCCTCACCGGGAAATGCCGAGACAGGTGCGTCACAGACAGTCAAAGAAGAAAAATAGGCTACTCAAATGAATCATCCAGCTGAAAATATGTCTTAAAAACATTTTAAATATTACTTTTATATATTAATTTCAAACTCATGTTAATATTAACAACAAAAAGGTGATTTTTGTTTAGCTTAATATGTTTTAGGCTAATATATTTCTTCCAACTGTGTCACACAAAATGTCCAAACTTTCATATTATACTAAAAGCACCTGTTATTTGCTCTGTATTTATTTAGCCTAGAAATACAGTAAATTACCTAATGCATTTTTATAATCAAATAATTATCACATTTTCATTTTAGTGTATGCAAACCAGTCAAAATCGTTTCATATAGTAATTTAAATGTTCCTAAATGTTCCCCATTGTTGTGCATTGAAATCTGAGACGGATGACTCAGCATTTTACCTTAAAAGGTAACTGAGTCAATCCATCAGGTTCCTGGTTACCTTAATCCCACCCTTTTGGACAGCAGTGTGGGAGGAGACAGGCACGATATAAAGACTCTGCTTCAGATTACAGCCTCACACCTCTCTGCTGAACTGCTCCATTACACACAGCCTAACCTGCACGTATACAAGGTGAGATATATCTACACTGTCTTCTCTTCTGCTATCTAAACTTAACCTTAAGCTTATTCCTTATATTTTTAGGAACCAACACATGTTGATTTTAGACTATATTGTTATAGGCTACATAAATGTAAAGTAGCACTGCAAAATGCATTGAGAGATTTTGAAATGCTTAAAAAGTGTCTTAGACATATTCATTTTACAGTGCTGCTCATTAATTCAGACTCTTCCTGTATCTCGTGCCCACTGTTGTCAACAACAGTGTAACCTGGCAGCAGCAGCAGCTCTCCTGGGTCTCTCTGTCCCCGTGCATTTTCTATGTCAACAAGTGCAACAGGTGGCACTGCAGCAGAGCTCTGCATGTGTGATAGGGAAACAAACAGCAATGTTTAAACAGGGGTTAGACCCATTTGATAAATGTATGTGCTTTATGTGTGTTTCACAGGAACCATGGCAAAGCGTGTTGCAGTTATTCTCTCAGGCTGCGGAGTCTATGACGGCACAGAGGTCCACGAGGCCTCTGCTGTCCTCGTACATCTGAGTCGAGCTGGAGCTAAAGTAAGGGCAAGAAAAGAAGAGAAGTAAATGTAGCCTACTAGAGTGTATTCATCTGTTTTTGGTCCTATTAAGAAGGACAGCAGTTTTCAGTTTGACGTTTCTGTTCTTTTAGTAAGTGGTTCATGTATTATAACAACCCTAAAGAGATCCCACAGTCCTCAGTCTACATTTTGACATTCTTCATTTCAGGTGCAGATGTTTGCTCCAAACACAGAGCAGATGCATGTTGTCAACCACTGTGAGGGGAAACCCACAGAGGAGAAAAGAAACGTCCTGCAGGAAAGTGCTCGCATTGCCAGAGGTGAGGTGACTGATCTGGCCAAGTTGGAAGTTTCAGCCTTCGATGCCGTCATCATCCCAGGTTAGGCTGCAATAAATAAATGCTGCAGAGAACAATATCTCATATTTCTCTCTGTTTTATTTAATTATTAGGTTTTGTTTCTGTTGTCTTCCAGGGGGCTTTGGTGTGGCAAAGAACCTGAGTGACTGGGCAGTGAAGAACAAGGGACTGCACCGTGCAGCCACTTCTGGAGAAGCTCCTCAAGGCTTTCCACAAGGCTGGAAAGCCGATGGGCATGTGCTGCATCTCCCCCGTCCTCGCTGCCAAAATCCTGCCCGGCTGTGAGCTCACTGTGGGACAGGACAAGGAGTGTGAAAAGTGTGTGACACAGTTTGGCTTTATCAAATGTCTTTGCATATAAAGAGAAAATGATCTATATTTCTAACTTTTCTTTCTCAATTATCTCCAGGTGGCCGTACGCTAAGACCGCAGGCGCTATGAAGGAAATGGGCTGCAAACACGTCAACACAGATGTGGAGAAAGCTCACGTTGATGTTAAAAACAAGCTGGTCACCACCGCTGCATTCATGTGCAATGCTCCCATTCATAATGTTTTTGATGGAATAGGGGTCATGGTTAAAGAGACACTGAAGCTGGCCTAGGAGGTCACTGATTACACACTGCATGGCTGTGATTAATTATTGTGATTTTCTATACAAACACGGTGTTCAATATAAAGTTATAGCAGTGATGTCTGTGTTGTGTTGTTTTGAGATTTTCAATAAAATTCACTCTTCGAATTACAATTTTGAGTTTTTTTCTTCTTTTAAAGCAATGAACATTTGGTACACTCCACAATATTTTCATACAGCAAAATATACTGTGAATAGTGGTTGTACTTCACATTTTTCTTTTCACAGTCAGATGAAATTTAAGCCCACATATAGGCCCGAGATACCTGTGGTTTTTCCCTTTACAACACGTAAATCAGCATTGAGCTGCATGAAAAGGGGCAATAACCATTTTACACACCAACAATTTAAAAAACAACAACCTTGAAGTGGAACAGTTCTTTGGGTAAGAGATAACACGTTCATTGAGTCCAGTCCGGTTTAAGGACAATCTCTAGGGAATCTAATTCACCTGAATAAAATGTAAAGTATTGAATCACTGAAGGTGCCTGATTTTATTTATAGATGTTTTACAGATTTCCCTCTAAAACAAGCTGAGTATATATACTGTCGAGGAAGTGTTGGATTTAAAAAAACAAATACCTCCATTTTGGATAACATTTCAATACTCCATTGATGAACCTTTACTAATAACAATAATAATACATTACATTTATATAGCGCTTTTCCTGGTGCTCATAGCGCTTTACAAGAAAGTAAAAATGTAATGATAATAATACTAATGATGTCTTTCATATTTTTCATTGGGTTGAACTGAGATGTAATGAGTGACCAGTGAAAGTGTTTTCTAATGTTTATTTTTAATCATTTAAAAACAGTATACAAGTAAATGAATATCATTGCAAATTACACAGATTCTGAACATTTAAGCACACTATTCACAATCCATACATAAATAAATACTACTGAAATGTAGAATAAACTACCATAAAGACCTGTCCTTCTTCTGTTAAACTACTATATTATTAATCAACATAGGAGACACTTGGTTTAAGTTTAAAACATATTTCAGTAAAGTGACTGTAGCACGTAGGATGAATCTAGGAAGGATTCATGTGGTTTGTCGGAGAATTGATTGAAGCCATCCGATCCACAGGCCAACATTGTTGCAGCAAATATCCTGGGACGATCAGGATCCTATCAGCAACATAAAAAAACAAGATCAACACACATTACAAGTCTGTGAAATTATAATGAAATACAGCAATACATCTACCATGTTGGTCTCACCTGGGTGGGATGTGCACAGGGGGGAAAATAACGGATCACAAGCCCACAGCGCCTTCTCTGGGATGTGTTGGCATCACTGGCATGGACCAGGAGTCCATCATGAATCTGTGAAAACAAATCCTAATTAATTCACCTTCTTTAATTCAAGCCTATTAAAAGCACTGCACAATAAATACACTCACAGACATCTGGCCAGCTAACAGAGGGCAGAACACAGCCTCATCAGTCTGCAGCAGCTCCTCTGGGATCTCCTGGTTGACTGACAGCATGTTTCCAGGTCGGGTGGCCTGGCGGTGGGGTAACATGCCGGCGCAGTGGCTACCTGCAGGGCACAGAGAGAAAAAGTTACACCCTATTTACAGAGGTGGGAAGTAGTGGAGTACAAATACTTCGTTACTGTACTTAAAGTGGACCTATCATGCTATATTTGAATAATATAGTGTAGGACCATACCTATATAAGGCATATTTATACTTTTTTCTTTTCAAAATACCAAACAGATCATGCATTTTAGCCATGCCTCATTTCGCTCAATTTGCACTTTTTTTTAGCTCTGCTCTGCAAGGGCAGATTCAGTGAGAACAGCACCATCTACTGGCCTGGCATATGTAATACAGCGTCTCCAGCGCTTTCGAACGGAAATCGCTGTGGCTGTCTCCTCCTGATTGGTGGAGTTGGCCCAATAGCCGTAGCGCCACCGTCCTGACGTCAGGACAGTGTTCAAATCTGGATCAGTCTGTATCAGATCCATTGCAGCCCCTTTTTTAGAGATTTGGGTATGGAGGAAAATAGAGAGGGTTGTGTTTTCTGACACTTGGTGAGTTCCCTGGAACACCGGGGACACATATTCATGTATAAAAGACGTACAAAAGTGCATTTTGCATGATAGGTCCCCTTTAAGTACATTTTTCTGGTATCAGTACTTTAATCCACTACTTGTTTTTCTGACAACTTTTTACTTTTACTTCTTACATTTTTAACACAAATACCTGTACTTTTTACTTCTTACATTTTAAAAACAGAAGATTAAGGTCAAGTTGGCGGCAATTACTCTCTATCAGAGAATCCCTAAATTGACTGTTGCACCAATTGGAGGTATCAATGTACACAGCAGAATTATTTAAAGATTGTGATGTCCAAAGGTTGTAGGACATTGATTGGTTTGCCAATTACAGTGTGACGTGTACTCTCATTTTCTTGTTCACCAGAAAGAAACAACTCTTTTGTGTATGAGTGGCATATACCATGAAAGGTTAAAAAAAAGAATGTTGTACAGACATAAGGGAAAGATAAATCCACCTAGGCTACCTTATCAAAGTGTAAGTTTATAACGCTGTGAGAATGGGTCTGCGGAGAGCATTTCTCCGCGATCCCAACGTAGTAGCCCGAAAAACGTTTACCCATTTAAACAGTCGTGGTAGATACCTTGTTTGTTTTAAACATCATAAATACACAAACAACAATGAATACTTACAGGTTGTGTACCCGAACTCCCGCTGGTCCAAACAAAGTAGGAACAGCATCGTTCTTCAGTGCCTTACGCTGTACATATCCGGCATGAATCGCTGAAAGGTTTGGGAAGCTTTGTTTCGTGAAAGGCTGGCAGAGGGTGCGGCCATAGCTCTGGGCGTGGCTACTGGGTATCCCTACGTAGCGATACCCAGGAAGAAAACATTGGAAAATGAGAAATCTCCAACGAGGCGTTTTGGGGAGGTATTTTCTGTATTAGAGTTTTACTCGCTACAGGGTGTACTTTGAGGGTTTTTGACTCTGCAGACCGTTTACATGCATAAAAACCTTCATAACACAGAAGGGGACAGGTAATAACCGGAAAAGCATAACATGGGACCTTTAAATTAAGACTTATTACCTTTTAAAATGTGTTGAAGTTATTTTATTTTATTTAGAAGTTCTGTAGGTTTTAATAGCACTGTCGATGAACAGGAACACTGGCTAAAGGAGTAATGGTCATCACAATGAATGCCATCCTGTCACGTGTCTTGTTCCACTGTTTGATGTCTTTGCCACAATTATTACTTCCCTCTGTGGGACAGAAAAGTTTGAATGCAAGACGTTGTCATTGTTGTATACCATAAACATATAAATGAAATGTATGTTCCCTCTTAGGCCATTCCTTAGTCTTGGCCTTGTTCTGTGTCACCCAGTGCAGTATGTTAACTGGGTGTTAAATGAAACTAACGCTGAATTAAACACGTTGTTATGCTACAAAATGCATTTGCAGGTACGCATTCTGTACACTTACTTTGCTGCTTGGTAATTTTATTCTGCATTCAGGTGCACACAATCATTATATTATTACTTTTACCCTATATATTAAACAGTCTAAATATACTTTTATTTTCATGTTTGTTTTGATATGACGCGTTGAGATGTTCATTGAAATGTTTTTTCTACCGCTTTATATTTGGTTTCTAACATTTTTTAATCCAAGGCAAAATCATGACTTTGAATGATGGTGTGGAGTGGAAGCAGCAGAGCATGGTTTGTGTTCCCTTTAATGTCCAGACCATAACATATTGCACACATTGTGCATATTACACAATACAAAATATGTGTAATACATCTTTGTTTATGATGCATTTGGTAGTGGTGGAACAAATACTCGTGTTTTACTTCAGTACTAATGCCACAGTGCCCCAGAATGTAACAAGTAAAAGCATTACAAAATATACAAATTAGAAGTACAAAAGTGGTTCCATTAATATTGAAATAAAGTACCAAAAGTCCTTCCTAGGCAGAATGGTCCATGAGTCTTTTGTACATAATGTAATTTAATAATTGACTCATTGATGTGGATAATGTGTATTTCACATTGTCAAAGAGATTGTGCATTTGACTAAGGAATTAACTGGACTCATCTATCCATAATATTACAATATCTTTTTAGTTGGTTAGATTTTTGTACAATAGGAATCTGCAAAGTAACTTAATTTATCAAATTAAATTAAAAGTGGAGTTAAAAGTACAATATTTTCCTCAAAGCTGTGGGCCTAGTAAAGAAGAATAAAGTAACATAAGATAGAAAACCTCAAGTTAAGAACAAATAACTCATATTTGAATTTAAGTACAGTACTTCAGTAAATGTACTTTATTACTTTCCACCACTGGCGTTTGGTCTCTGCATCTGTGAAAGTGTGTAAGTACTAGCACCGCCTACTGGCAGATTTGTGAAAATCCAATGTAAAACTTAATAGACATTTTGTATTTGTTCATAGGTGTCTTTTCGATAGAGACGTACCCCGGAAAAGTATGTTAGTGAAAGGTTGTAGTTTTGATCAGAGTTTGTTAATGCCTCTCTTCAGTGGTTCCTCTGTCTTGGCCAGTTGCAGCGGGTTCACAGTCTGAGGTTCACACACAGAGGTGCAACAACAAGGAAGTGCTCCAACCCGCAGACTACAGCAAGGATGGCGCTCCGGACAGCTGGAGGTCGTTTCTTTTACTTTCAGAGGAACGTTTTAAAGGTACTTTATTGAGATTATCTGCCAATTTAACCGCTAAATGTATTCCCACTACTTACCACTCGCGTCTCACTTTGTAAAGGCAGAAGTACCAGCAGTTAAGACTTCCCTTTAGATAATTCGGTATTTTAATAACCGACTTGAAAAATAGGTTCATACAATAGACTGTTAATCATTATGATTATATGATTGTTAAACGTGTTGCTGGTCTACATCAACGTTTTGCTAAACACACCTTTCTGGTCCTTACAGTGTGCCGTAGGCTACATTGACGCCACACTGCGGCGCTGTTTCTGATTTAAAATGTTTTTATTGCACTGTCAAAAAGGTACATGTCAGCACAATAATATATACAAATGAAATGCCCAGATCATTTATGTATAATGTATGGCTTTTTAATTTTACAATATGTTACATTTTTGTATTATCTTGTTTATAAATGTAGCCAATATAGAATGTTTTATTAATCTTGAATAGCATTAGTCCATGCCATCAACATAAAGCTGTTGTTTAATCCCTAGAATGTATTTGTCTTATCTCTTACAGCAGGTCTCCATCCAAACACTTGGCTTTGTCAGGTTCAAAACAAGTTGTCCTGTTGAAGTGAGCCGTCTGGATCATTTGGTTCTGACTGTGAAAAGTGTGCCAGACACCATCAACTTTTATACCTCAGTCCTGGGCATGGAAGTCATCACTTTCAAGGTTTGCAATGTGCTTTTAAATGTAAATGTACTATTATTATTTTTCTTAGTAGTAATGGTTGTAGTAGTAGCAGTAGTAGTAGCAGTAGTAGTAGCAGGTAGTAGTAATGGTTGTAGTAGTATCAGTAACAGTAGTAGCAGGTATTAGTAGTAGTGGTTTTAGTAGGCATACTCATAGTAAATCAGATTAAGTATTGCTAATTAATTGAATATAGTTTATGCAATATCTTCATTTGCAATTTTAACATAACTGTTCAATTTATTCTTATTCATTTCAAATAGACACCACTTTAACATAACCCCATTCCCCTCCTGGGGATCAATTTAATGTTAATAATTCTAATCATTTAATGTGTCAGTATTATCATTATCCATGCATTGTTTATGTAGTGATTAGTTAAGGTGAAATACTGTCTGCTTTTGGTTTGAGAGAACATCCACTAGATGGCAGGCTTTGACTGTATGTCAGCTGAGAGTGTCTCTACTGTTATGTACTCCCACTATGAGCTGCTTTGAGCTTTCCCACATTACCTGCTCTCTCTGCGTTTTCAAGGGAGATCGTGAGGCCCTGGGTTTTGGGCAGCAGAAGTTTAACCTTCACCAGTTGGGTCAGGAGTTTGAGCCCAAAGCCAAGCATCCAACGTCAGGCTCTGCGGACCTGTGCCTCATCACCAAAACCCCCCTCGCTACAGTGGCTTCACATCTGAAGGTTTCCTACAGACTCTCTTGAATTAATAATGCCAATTTAAATATTTTAAGATGGTTACACCTTTAAAGCCACGTGACTCTAGTTGTCTGTGCATCACATTTTCTCACCATTCTGGGTGTCTCTGAAATGCTCAGCGTCAATTGCTGTTGTCTCTCTTCTTCTGCAGGTCTGTGGGGTGGAGATAGAGGAGGGACCGGTGTGAAGAGGAGTGGAGCTGTGGGGTCCATCACGTCTCTGTACTTCAGAGATCCAGACCACAACCTCATCGAAGTTTCAAACTATAACCAGTCGACTCCCAGAGGGATCCACTAAGTACAACTAGAAAATGCATTTCCTGCTGAAAATGCGTGCGAATGCTGTAAACTGTGTTACATTTGTTGCTGAATTTAGCTGAAAATGCAGAAAAAGCTGAATATTTTTAATTAGTTGAATGGTCTCTGTAGCTGCTTTTAGCTACAAAAACCAAGTAGTGTGTTGCTAAACTTAGCGGAGAGAAATGCAGAAAAAGCTGAAATGATTTTGAATCAAAATTGTTACAGCTCAAATGCATTGCAATGACTTAGTTGAAAACTTGAAAGTGAAATGTTAAACTGGAAGAGTAGGACAAATAGTGAAGAAGCTTAATATTTAAAATAAAAGGTTTAAAAAAGGTATAAAGAACAAAATGTATAGCCTCAATGTCCTGAAATAGCTGAATAATTTAATAGTTGAATGGTTTCTCTAGCAGAAAGTAGGCTGAAGGAGTTAGATATTACATTTAAGTAGTAGTGAATGAATGTGTATTAAGCAGAGAAAATAAAGTAATAACACTTTGAAAAGCAGTAGAATATTTTAACTGCAAACTTTTGAACTAAAACCATACGTCACCAATAATGTATAAAATATGTGGAACATGTTGAAGTAAGTATGAAGTCTCCATCAGACAGAAAATAATAGGATGAGACAGTCTTTAAACTCCAGTCTGTTTGTCAGTGTTCGTTTCTGTGCTGAGCACCTAATCATAACAGCTAATCATAACACCTGTGTGTGAGCCCAGAGATCAAAGGTTTCCATGGTGACGACGTTATCAAACACCTGTGTACATGAGCCCAGAGATCAAAGGTTTCTATGGAGATGTGCTGTGAAAGGAGACCATTTCCATTGTTCTGAATGAGAAGATAACCCTCTACATTCGAACTATAGTTTAAAAAACGGTAGCCTGCTTTTGGTAAAATGTCAACGCGTGAAGCATGTCAAGACCCCCGAGTGTCTTGAAGTGTGCTTTGTGTGCACTTTCGGGTCAATAATGTGGCATTTTTGGCAGATTTACTAAAGGTGTGCAGCTGCTGCTCGAGGATAGATCAGGCTGAATTTACAATGGGCCTTAATGGAGACATGTTGAAAGTTTGTTGTCACTTCATGCCCTCAATTGTTCAACGTAAGAGAGGTTTCCCTAAATTTCAAGTATAAAATGATGTCCCAGGAGTGTAGGGTTTGGGAATTATGGCAGTTTAAAAAAAAAGCTCTCCTCCACTCTAGCTGTGACATCACACACTCTAAGCCTTAACGAGCTGCGCAATAGAGTGCCACAGTGACGCGTCCTAATACCCGGAAGTAAGTTAGCATTTTACCACTTCCGGTTCCTTCGCCAAAAGCAATGCAATTTCTCCATAGGAATTTGGAAAATAGCTCGAAATAAGGTCTGTGGTTGACACAAATTGAAGAGACAGATCACGTTTTGTTCTACGACATTAAATACATCAGCAGTGACCCCACTGGTGATTTTTGAAGAGTTTACGTGTCTGAAAAACGATGGTTGTTAAGATGTGGCTGAATAGGACGACAGAAGTTGTCGAGGCCGTTGTACGTCATTACACCGAACACGTAAACACTCCCGCTAAGTTTGTTTTTCCCCGTGTTCTGCTTGAAAGCAAGTACCTGCCTCCTGCAAACTGTTAAAACAAACGCTTCAACTTGTGCAATTTTGAATCTGTATTTTTGAATATGGATCTTAAGTTGGCGTGACGTTGAAGCAGCGACCCTGCTGTAGTTTGTTTATAGCATAACGTTAGCATTTTGCTTCTGGCGATTAGATTTATGATTCGAAAATTATAAAAGTAGGGTAGACAGCGTGGATATTATCTGGCTGAACAAAAATGTGATCCGTCTCTTAATGTCTGTCAACCACAGACCCTTATTTCGAGCTATTTTCCAAATCCTATGGAGAAATTGCATTGCTTTTTTGTCGAAGGAACCGGAAGAAGTTTACTTCCGGGTTTTAGGACGCGTCACTGTGGCACTCTATACACCACTAATGTTAAAACCTGAAGAAGGCCTCTTTACCAAGCTCCAAACTAAGTTAAATATCTAAAAAAGTGTAAAAGATATCAAAAATCTGAAGAACCAAGTTATATAGCTGAATGTCTTGCGATCATTTTTAAAGTTGGAATGAAGTCTCTAGCTGAAAGTATGTGGAAGGAGTAGCATTTGGCGCAAGCTGTAGTTAACAGGTGTAGGAGTTACATGTTAAAAAAAGAGTTTAAAAAAGCTGAATATTTCAAAAAGTATTAAAATATTTGAAAAAGTTGAAAGTTTTCCATCATGTGCTGAAAAGGCTGAATATTTTGATATTTGAATGGTTCCTGTAGCTGAAGTAGGCTGAAGTTATTCGACGGCAAAACATTGGTTTAAATAATAATAATAAGAAGATTAAAGAACAGAAGACTATAGTGGAAGCTGTGCACAGCATTCACACTAATTAGAGTTTCGCTGGTGAAGTGTGAGAACCCCAATTACTGTACTTGAAACACACAGCACTATTTTCAGAGAGCAGTTGGCTGTGTAGACAGACTGGTTCTGTGTAACTCTGCTGACAGTTGTTGCTATTATAATTATGTGTAGACTAGAATATTTGATCACACATTTTTTTTGTATACTTGTAAAGAAAAAACCGAACCAATGATTGCTTATTTTAGAGGAAAATAAAGGATCTGCCATGCACCTAAGGCTCTGGTGTGTCTGCTTTTTTGCCACATCTAAATAACTCCCAGGGGTGTCAAACTCAATTTAATCGCGGGCCACATCAGCATTAGGGCTGCACTCAAAGGGCCGGTTGTAACTTTAAGACTATATAAAAATACCATATATAAATATATAAAATAATGTATTATATACATTATTGCCTCTGCATTGGATTATTATCAGATAGGGTAATAACTTCATAATTAACTACGTCTGAAGCAGAAGTCTGTGGCAAATAATTGCAAGTCTCTTCAGTGAGAATGTCACAAAAAGATTTAAAAAGAAAAGCCAAATTCTGGAAAAAAAGTCGAAAAAGGAAAAGTAACATTTTGAAAAAAAAGTAACATTTAAAGAAAAGAGTCAAATTCGAAGAAAAAAAGGCAATATTGAGATGCATGGTGGGACATGTAGTTTATGAGGCATGTGCTTCTGTAAATCATCATGTAACCGTATAATAAACATATAATATTCTTTGCAAGCTCTTGTGGGGCCACAGAAAATGAAGTCACGGGCCGGATTTGGCCCCCGGGCCTTGAGTTTGACACCCCTGCTTTAGACGATATTGGCTTATTATGTCTTCATTTGTAAGCCTTTATTGTCCGCCAGTTTATCAGTTTCATTGCAGTAGTGCTTAGCCTGTTTGAATAGAATGTCAATGTATTATTTAAGATAATATAATATTTCATCATATGAAAAAAAAATCTAATTTTCAATTTCTTATGTGGCGTTGAGATATCGGGACTTTTGTTTTTTACTACTGTAAAGCACATTGACTAGTGGGTCAGATGTACTTGAAATAGGCAACATTTCTCCTCATTTAATTCACAAACACTGAATAGGTATACTATTATGTGAATAGTATACTGTATAGACACACGCTGGCGCATGGGCCATGACCAAATGTGTACTTCTCTTTTATTTCTTCAGTAGTGCATTTTCTCTTAAAACATCCTGCAGCTGGAACACATCATGTCCAACACTAAAACAGTACAAAGACAGTCTCAACTCTGTACACAGCAATTTTACCAATGCTCATAATATCCCTGTATAAACATACTGGTATCCATTGCCTGGCCATTGCATTGTATCCATTGCTTATTTCCTTCTTTGAATTGGTATTGTTTTCTTTTACGTGACAACACAACCTTAAAGTAAAAAAATACTTTAAAAAAAACAATTGGATAAAAGTAAAAAACAAATTATGAAATCACATTACTGTTTTTTTCCTTTCTTTCTTTTAGTATTTCCGTCTTACCTCAATGCTGTATTCATAGGCTACCTTTTTAATCTAAAGCCCTGGAGCGAGTAATCTATGTCCAGCTGCAGTCGTTCTTAACCACGGATGGCATCCATGAAAAGTTTCAGTCTGGCTTCAAACCCATGCCACAGTACTGAAACAGCCCTTTTAAGAGTTTTTAATGATCTGCTCCTAGCCGCCGACTCAGGTAGCCCAGCTGTCCTGGCGCTGTTAGACCTGACAGCTGCCTTTGACACTGTGGACCATAGCATCCTGTTGTCACGGCTTGAACAGTCCGCAGGCATCACCAGGCTCTGCCCTTACCATGGTTCAGGTCCTACCTGACAGACCGTAGCTTCTCAGTGCAGCTAGGTGCCTTCTCCTCTGCTAAAGCCCCTCTTACCTGTGGGGTTCCCCAAGGCTCGATTCTGGGCCCCCATCCTCTTTTTACTGTACATACTGCCCCTAGGTTCAATTCTCACTAAACACAATATTCCCTTCCACTGCTACGCCGACGATGTAGAGATCTATCTGCCTCTCAAAGCAAATGTCAAACACTCACTACAGCAGTTGATGGACTGCTTGATAGAGATAAAATCCTGGCTGATCCAACATTTCCTTAACCTTAACGAGAGCAAGACTGAGGTCATCTTTTTTTGGACCCCAACCTCCAGCCTCTCCGGTTGATATTCTGGGCTCCTCTCAATGAAAAACATCCTCCCCTCTGTCATGAACCTTGGAGTGACCTTCACTAGCACTTTTAAATACGACAAGCAGGTCAGCACCGTAGTCAAATCCTGCTTTTTTAAAAATAAGACTATTGGCCAAAACCAAGTCGTATTTATCTTTTAAAGACCTAGAAAGGGTTATTAATGCCTTGTTTACCCTCAAGACTGGACTAATGCAACGCTCTGTATGTGGGTATGGGACCAGGCCTCAATTAAACGCCTGCAGCTAGTCCAAAACGCAGCTGCATGTCTTCTGACTGGCCACAAAAAGCGTGACCACATCACCCCAATTCTGGCCCTCACTACACTGGGTTCCCAATTCGGTTCCGAATTGATTTTAAAATCCTTTTATTTGTTTTCAAAGCCCTAAATGGGCTGGCTCCGGCTTATATAGCCGAACTCCTCCATCGCTACACACCCCAGCCAGAGCTTTAAGGTCTGCTGACCAGCTGTTGCTGATAGTGCCCAAGACCAGGCTCAAAACCCGAGGTCACCGAGCCTTCGCAGCAGTCCCAGGCTCTGGAACACTCTGCCCCCTCCATGTGAGGTTGGCCGAGACACTAGGGGTTGTTTAAATCCTAACTAGAAACCACACTTCTTCTCTCTGGCCTTCTAGTTAGAGCGGAGCATGACACCTGACTATTCCCTGTGTTTTTGTTTTTTATATTTCTGTTGTAAATTATTGTCTTTTATTGTGATTGTAGTAATGTGTTTTTATTACATGCACAGCCACTTTGGCTCGACCAAAAATCGCTTTTAAATGGCTTTATAAATAAAACTTGATTTGATTTGATTTGATATAGGGACTGTTTTTTATTTCCATGCAAAGTGACAACAGTACCTTATCCGAAGTGTCTTTACCACCTATTCTATTTCGTATGCGTTAACATGACATCAGTTCAGAAACCCATTATCCCCCTGGTACTGGTGGAAGACTGTTCAAAAGACTGTGCCCTAGATTTTCTTTCCTTTTTTGCCAAACACAACAGACCATGTTCAGATGATTAGTGATAACCTGTATTGATCCAGTGCTTTATAGAAATACTGTAGGGAACTGATTTGGGGCCAAAATGTTTTTCCTACAAGAAGAATTGTACACATCTGCTCTTGGTAATTTAAGACACAAAGGTCATATAGTGTTTGTAACCCTGATTGTTGGACCTTTGTGGAAAACTATCCTTATATATTCCGTTCTCTCGCTTAGGAAGTGTAGTGTCTGCTGTTGACGCTGAGAACATTGGTGCAGACCCTTTTTGTTAATTAAAAAGCTTGGTTACAAGGTGTTAGTTTTTGCTTTTACCCACAAAACCTAGCTTTTACAATAGGACATTTAGTTGAAAAAGTCCTAGTCTTAAAATGATTGTATACATACACAGTGCACGCAACTGTTTTATACAAGGTTGAATGTCATCTGCTGATATGCAGCAAGTATGCCCAAATGTAAACTTAAATGTTTTACGTCCCCAAGATTTCGAAAGATTAATGATATGTCAAGTAGAATTACAGAGAAAAGTGTGTACCAAATTAATAAACAACATGAATAAATTGGGTTGTCCCTCTTTTTGTAGATAGATCAAAATTAAAACATTAACTGTTAATTAGAACATGTTGGGCTGCTATAGACTCTGTTTAGAAATCACTTGAATAATTAACTTCAATTCTGGCGTTAATACTACTTACCCTTATTAAGACTTTGCAAAAAACACTCTTCTCCCATTCAGATGTCCCATTGCACACGGGTGCATAAAACACAAACCCCCCACTTGTCCTCCATCTCCTGCAGACTTACTGCCCCACATTAACTGAAGGATACCGACTGGAATGAGGGAAAACCAGCCCTCTCTTCCCAGCATTGCTCCACTTTTTACAAAACACATCCTTCTGTTTTTTGTTTGAACTACACTTGGAAAAGAAAAGTACTTTCATTGTATGCAGTATTTATTGACTCCGTTGTTCTGCAAATGTTGTCCCGCTTGTTGAGAAAAAGACTGCATACATGGATTTCTGTGGGGGAAACTTATGTAGCAATGGAGAGTCAGGACTCAGAGAGACCATGAGGAGAGTTGGAGCTTTGATGTCAAACACTGATGGTTTATTTGGAGTTTCGGCCGGAGAGTTGACAAGACAGGTGGTGTGTCACGAGTTGACACAGCTCTTGCCAAACCAATTCTGAAGAACTCTTTCTGTAGCTCGAGATTTTAACTAGTTCGGAGTGTAATAATCAACATTCTTCATCAGTGAGACTAAACACTATGGACCCCTGAATCTAACTAGAGCTCTCGTCCATAGAAAAGAATGCGCGCCAGGGAACCTTCGTCCCTGAACAGTAAACTACCTCATGGCGGCTTGTGCTCTGTCATAGACTGGCAACAACAATGCGCCCAAGCTGCCCCTCCTTAAAAGAGATAGCAGCTATACCCAAGGCCGTAGACCTATGCCATGGGAAAGGAGACAGTGAGAGGAGAAAATTATGAACTGTGTCAAAGGTTGAATACCTAGGCAAATGATTCCCTAACAGATTCAGTTCCAAATTATTAACTTCAGTTGTCAACTGAATGACTGTAGTGTACTTTCTGATATCATGAGTCATTTATTTTCTTTGTGTCTTCTTGGGAAATACAGCTTGTTGATTTTTCTTTTATAACCTACTCTTTTGCTTTCATTTTTATTGTGTGTTTAAATTAGAGTGGTTAAGGACTCACAAAAGACAGATTAGTATCTTCCATGGCCAAACAAAACACATTATACATTTCTCAAATATTTTCTTCTGTCAAAATAATTAATTCTTAGACTGTGTTTTTGTTGTTGTAAGTTATTGAAGCTCATTACACAACCAGAAATGCTACATGTTTGAAATTTCTGAAATGTGGAAGAGAAAACAGTGTTGTATATACATGTTTAAAGCATTAAACATTGCAATGTGGAGAAATAAACATCTTTACATTATTGGGCAACAAAAAACATAAAGTGCAGTATTTTGACAACATTAATATCTGAAAGTATACTAATAAAAACATAACATTATAAATTCATGTAATTCATACATTTTCCCTCATTTCATCTTTGTCATGTTACTAGATCACATTTTACAAGTTAAAAGTGTCCTATATGACTATACAATCACATAATTCAGCATACATAATTGTACATTTCATAAATATGTTTTGACATAGCTCAAGAGATATTTCAGTATTTGTCATTATGGGTGTTAAAGAATCATAGTGTACAACATAGTGGCCTTTTCACCATCACCAATTACATAAGGGAAACAAGTTACATTTTCCAGCCTGGATTTGGGCAAATGTGTCAAATACATTTTACAAAAAAGATCTTTGCTAAATGTATTTTATATATTTTTGCACACACTCATTTCTATTTCAATTTCATTTCTTTGTCTCATTGCAGCTGTGAGAGAAGGTCCCTGCAGTCTCCAAGTGTGTCCAGCCCCCCCCACCACATCAATCAGCCCCTCCACCTGCTCTGAGCGAAGCACCGCCCCCGCGTTGTTTCTGAACTTCTTCCTCAGGCTCTCATTGGTCAACGGGTTACGCCAGTGACCGTTAGAACGTGGTCACAGCGTCCCTTCAGAATTTCTCCCTCAACAAGTGTAACCTGGACCTCCCCATACATGCTGTTGAAATTAGCAGGGTTGTCATGGGGATGCTCCACGCGAACACGACTCAGCAGAGCGAGGAGGTCTGGGCGCCTCAGAGCAGCCGGAGTGAAGGACTGCACGGTCACTTCGCCATCCAGGAGAGCGCTGCAAGCGTTGAATTGGAAGGAGTGGCGTGCCTCATGCTCAGATTCGGGGAATGGCCTGTTGATGTACTTTGATTTGGGGACTCTGAGCAGGATGTCTTGGACTTGAGATGGGGAGACAGTGCCAGGGCCCAACCCCACGAGAAGCTTATGGACCGAGGCGGCAGCATCTGCTACCCAGTGCATCCCCAGATGGGCTGGGAAGCGCTTGAAGCCCATGTCCTGCTCCTCTAGCAGGAACACATGGCCGTCATTGGGGGATTCTAAAGGCTCGGGCACATAGTCTTCATAAAAGGCATCGAAGCCGGCCACACCAGCAACAGCATCGAGGACCAGAGGACTTGCCTCAAGGCCCCGGGAGGCCAGCAAAGCAGCCTCCAGCCCCAAACGTGAGGCATTACCGATGTGAAGGGGTTTGGACTGAGTGGCAGCATTAGCCATTGGGGCTCCAGAGAGAGAAGCAGCTATAGCCAAGGCATGACTGCACTGGGAGTGATCTAGAGACAAGAGGCGAGCACAGGCAGCTGCACTCCCCATGGTCCCCACAACGCTTGGAGGGTGAAACCTGGTGATAAGGGAGAAAGAAACTGTGTTAAAATGTGTTAAGACCATTTTTACCTGGGACAGAACATTTCAAATTTGTGTTTTTCATCATTATGTTTGTGTAAAGGTGCCTGTTTGTTAGAATCTGGTACACTTTCCAAAGACTTTCCACATTCAGAGAGCTTATTTCAGGAAAATGGTTCAAAGCCATTTTAGTATTTGACAAACAAGTAAATAGTGTGTTGGGTGATTTGACTTGGTGTACACATTTGCCAAAAGTAGTCCTCCTGTGCGATACTCTCGAACACATGGCTAATTGTGGTAACACTACCCACAGAGGCTCTGCTGTCCTTGATATGAACATGACAACCAGCCTTTCACAGCTCATTGACACCACTAAGAGGCTGCCCATTACACTGCACTAACCTCCTTGTAAACCACACTGCAGGGATCTGCAGAATCAAATATGGGGCTCTTTAGACTCATGTGGATATTTGTTTTTCGCGTAAAGTAAAAATTCAAAATACTCAATAATAAGATGGCTTTAGATCGTTTAAATCATTTTTATAACCCTAAGAATAACATTATCTTTGACTAATCTGACCCACTCCCTGAGGCGCTCACCTCTTAGGGATGTTGTGGGCCTCATGAGAGAACCTCATCAATCTGCCCTGGATCTCAATGCCGACGTTGAATGCCAGCAGGAAGTCAGGGCCACTGGGTTTGCTGTTAGGCATCATGTCACTGAGTGCTAACACAGCAGGGAGGACCGCTCCTGAGGGGTGAGTGGCAGGGTGCCATGTATCATCAAAGTCCATGGAGTGAGTCTGCATCACACAAAAAACAAACAGATTGAATTCAAATGAAAATGGACTGTTTAATTACTGTTTTTAATGAAAATATACAACTAAAAGTAACTGCTGCAGAAATGAACTGACATCTTGATGCTGCTTAAAGTCTGAAAGCCAAGCAATGTTTGCTGACAAAATGCTGGACATTTTTACAGAAGGGTAATGCAGGGTCAAGTCAGTATTTTCATCAACCCATCTTTCGATGGGATGCACAGATGGTTTTAGTGCATCTGATGTGCACTGGGGACAATTGTGACCCATCTGTTCCTCCTGTTTGTACTCACAGCCACTCCATTGACGAAAGCAGCCAGTGTGGGAGAGAGCCTGCTGCCTCTGCGTCCGTAAACAGAGCTGATGTCATCAGGAGCATACATGTGCTGGAGCGGGAAACACAGAGACAGGTAAACACAGGGAGTTGTCACAAGGACATTTTTGATACAAAAGTTGTGTGTGCTCAAGTCAAACACAGACATTTGGAGAAAAAGGTCACCATGCATAAATAAACCCCTCTCACGATATATGACGAACTTCTGCCTAATAATAACATGGTTGTTTTTTTAAACCCATCTGATCTGTCCACACAGCACTTGCACTGACTTGCGACTACTGTTTGCCAAAGGTCAATAATTGCTTTCATCTGTCTTATTGCTTCATATCAGATAATACCTTCAGATTATTTCTATTGACTTCGCCTCACCTGGCAGTGCTGCAGGGCCAATTCAAACACGTCTGTAGTGCTGCCAATGAGGCCAACTCCGATGCTGTCCAGCACCATTCTTTTGCTGCGGTGAAGCACCAGTGATGACAAGTGCTGAGGCTTGACTTCACTGATGAACCTCCCATAGCTGGCTGTGACTGTGTCTTCAGGGTCTGGGCGCTTCAAGGCTGCAGGGAGAAAGAGAAAGGATATTATAGGTCAGGAGTAAGTAAAGAGGTCTTTTTATGTTCAGACAAAGAGATGTAGTTAAGTTTACCTTCTACTGCAGACTTATGCAGCCCCCTGACAGCCCACACTGGTCGAATGGTTTTCTGCAGGAACAAGGAAACATAAAATCCTTACTGACACCTGTAAACCACTAAGTGTGACAATAATTGTTTTACTATCTCAGATTCATTACCGTCAGTGAGCACACGCACAATGATTTTCTGCCAGACTCTGGTTTAATTAAATCAGCTATTTGTGGATATTGGCATCCTTATAATGAAAATAACTCTTTTGAAAAAGCTATTGTGCTGGGTATGGTACAGTGTGTGTAATCTGCTCAGGTTAATTCTCCCTTAACAAGAACAAAAACACCTAGTGCAAGCTATATTAGTTTAGAGCTGACTGGATTAAGATGAATATTTTAAGGACACCTAACAATCTTATTGAGTTACTCAAGCCTTAGCAATATGTATGACTATCTAAATGTTCTATTAATAAGAAATATACTTATATCTTTAAATATTTACCTGTAATGTGGAGATCATGGCTTCAGTCAGCTGTTTCTCTCTCGTTGCTCTTTGCAGTCAACAGGTTGTTGAGATGATGCTGATGCTTCTCAGGTTCAGAGGGTGCCTTCCTTATATAGTCCCAGCCTCACAATGGCTTCTAATGCTGACCTGGAAAAAAACAGGGATGGGCAAATCTATAACAACACCTTATGGTTTAATGGAATTTCCACGGTGTTCATCATCATCATCCTCAATATCGTCATAACCAGGATGGTCTTCCTGGGTAGAAGAGGAGGAAGGAGTGGTACTTAATTGTCTAAGATGAAGAGCAGTGATGTCACCTCTCAGGTTGCAAACTTCAAGTTGGGGAATTTTCATGAACTCCTCCTACAAACAGGAGGACTTATTTATTGAATCCCTGCTTCAACTCAGCAGCTCCTCTGTCCGAGTATCTTCACCAGGTAATACTTTATTTGTAATTGCTGTATTACTAGCTAGTAGAAACAATTTATTACATGTAATAAAACATGTTTCAAATTTAAACTGAAAAAAATATAAGACATAATGAAATCAGAATCTGTGTTTTGGTAGATTTCAGTAAATCTAATCTAAAGTGTAATTTATGGATACAATGTTAAATGATGGTGACATGCTTATTTGGAGGCATTGGAGTATTAAAGTTGGATTTAAAAATAATGAATTCAGAAAAAATAATATTCCATGTGTGTCTTGCTACAGTGGGTCCCACTAAGCATACTTATGACAGGGCGGGTGGGGGGGGCAAAGACTCTGATGTTCCTGTAAATGTTTAGGGAGATAAGAGTGAGTAAGTACTTGACTTACGTTACATTTCATGACATAACCATTTGTTATTTGTGTTCAAATAACAAATCAGCGCTAACGTATAAAAGTTAGCGCTGAGCTTCAGTCTGCAATGTTCAAAACAACAGATAAAGCCAGAAATCTAGGTGTAGTCATGGACTCTGACCTGAGTTTCAACAGTCACATTAAAACAGTTACTAAATCAGCCTACTATCACCTAAAGAACATATCTAGGATTAAAAGACTAATGTCACAGCAGGATTTGGAAAAACTTGTCCATGCTTTTATCTTCAGTAGACTCGACTACTGTAATGGTGTCTTCACAGGTCTCACTAAAAAATCTATTAGAAAGCTTCAGCTGATTCAGAACGCTGCTGCTCGAGTCCTCACTAACACTAAGAAAGTGGATCACATCACTCCTGTTCTGAAGTCCTTACACTGGCTTCCTGTGTGTCAAAGAATAGATTTCAAAATACTGCTGTTGGTTTATAAAGCTTTGAATGGTTTAGGCCCAAAATACATGTCTGACCTACTGCTAAATTATGAACCATCCAGAACTCTCAGGTCTTCAGGGACTGGTCAGCTTTCTGTCCCCAGAGTCAGAACTAAACATGGAGAAGCAGCGTTCAGTTATTATGCTCCAAATATCTGGAACAAACTCCCAGAAATCTGCAGGTCCACTGCAACTCTTACTACTTTTAAATCCATGCTGAAGACTTTTCTTTTTGCCACTGCTTTTAATTGAACTATTCACATCTTAAACTGCACTGTAACTTTTAACTTTTATCCATGTATTTTTTCTTTTAATGTTTATTTTATTATCTTTTCTTTTTAATGACTGATTTTAAATGCCATTTTCATAATGTCTTCCATTTTTGTAAAGCACTTTGAATTGCCTTGTGTTGAAAGGTGCTATATAAATAAACTTGCCTTGCCTTGCCTTGCCTTGCCTTGCCTTCAACTAAATATTTATGGTACATAAAGATAATTTTATTTGAGTCTTTTTGAGTTTTTTACTACTCTACTTTAGCAAATCAATTGTTACAGTAAATCGAGATTAAAACAAAAGTATCAGTTTATGTTTCAGGCAAGTCCTGCGTTTGGTATTGCACAACATAATGGAAATTGTTCATACACTTATGGATGTGTTGTCTGTGTGATTAGTTTCTTTGACTCAGCTTGAAAACAAAGACCTGATGGCGTCAGATGGATTTCCAGCCAGTTTCTATGGAGAACCAGGAGTGTTGGGCATGTTATCCAATGGGATCAGTGCATTCCTCGTTCTTCTGCAGAACTTCCACACAGCACACACTGGCACTGCACCAGCCGGCGTGGAGAACATCCTAGCAGGTTGAAATTGTTTTAAATATATTTACATTTACTGATGTTGTTGTAAATTGAGTTTTTTTTACACGATCTTTGACACAAAATGTTTCCTTGAGATTTGATACATTTGTATCTCATCCATCGGATACAATTGTCTTAGTAATTCCAATTTTACATTTTTTTGTAGGTGTCCATCTCATCCTGATTGGTGGTGTATGCCAACTAGTTGCAGGAATGCTTTCCTTTAGAAAATACGATCATCTGAGCGGCACTGCCTTTTTTGGCTACGCTGCACTTTGGGGCAGTTATGGTGCCACCAGAATCTACTTTGGTGCCTCAGCTCAAACCCCAACAATAATACCTTTGCCAGCTCAAATTATGAACAATTTGTCCCTGTCCACTAATACGACGAGTATCATGTCTCTGACCTCCACCATGGTGATCCCAGTTTGCCATGTATGCCTGTCCATAAAGGAGACAGCCATTGCTGGTCTGGTCCCCTACATCCTTCTGTCCTTTCTCCTCGCCTTCTGCTCTGCCACAGTCAACTACATCATGCCTTTTGTTTTCGGGGCCATCACAGCCACCTTAGTCTTTGAAGCAGTGGGTCTGGTAGCGAGCTCCTGGGCTCTCGTGGTCTCTGGGGTTCTGGAGTTGCTTATTCTGATTTTTGCCATCTATGGTTCAGCTGCACTGCTTGGAAAAGGTCTGACTCAACGTCTAGTCCTCAAAGGCTTTGGTACCCCTCTCTTTAATGTCCTCCTGCTCGGGACCACCAACTCAGGTAGCGCCCAGAGAATTGGCCAAGAGAAGAAGAAAAATACAAAATATGCTGAGCCGATGGCCTTGGGTTTTTTCTGTGACACTGTAGCCCCCTTCATCTTTGCTTTCTACAGCTTTGGGTACATGAAGTCTTTTGGTGTTGGAGTGGCATGGGTCTCAATCATCACATTTGCCCAGCTGTTCTCCAGCTATTACGCCCATCTGCGCCAAGACTGCTACCACACCACTAAGTTTGGTCTTCATGCCACATATTGGCTGATCAAGGCTTGGGATGAGTTTGTGCTTTCTGCTCTGGTTTTGGAGGACGGCAAAGTGGCCTCAGGGAGGGAAGCAATGGTGGGGAATTGGTTCTTTGTGATGGCAGGTGTGGTGCTCTGCATGGGAAGCCTCAACACAGACGTCCTGGAGCTGATCCACAACCTGCTGTTCGTCCTGCTCACGCTCTCAACAATCCCCCAGATTGCTCTCCAGGGATACTACATCTTCTTTGGTGTAGCTTGCTCCCTGTTCACCGCAGCCTCCCTGTATTGTACCTTCTCGCGTCTCATCAACACCATAGCAGAGAAGTCTCTGATCCCTGTGGGACCCCAGCCCATCTCCTCTGAGATGTTGAAGAAGGCTCTCATGTGCTGCAGGGCCAATCAGGGAGACCAGGAGGCGCTGCCCCAAACTGACCAGGGATCAGACGCCCTGTTCTACATTTCTAATGGGGTTGCAGCTCTCTCAGCTCTTCATGCACGTTCTTCCAGTTTGAATCCTGCCTTCCTTCATCTGACTGTCCCCTGGGTCCTGATCTCTGGAGCCATCATCCAGGCCTATGTCAGCCGGCTGCAGGTCACAGGAGGGGGTCGTTTTGGTTCAGTCATTCCAACCATCTACGTAGCAGTATGGGCAACCTGGACCTGGTTTAGGTTTTCAGGTATGTCATGAAAAACATGTGTTTAAAAGAAAACTTGTTGTGACTGAATTACACACATTCTGATCCCACGTTTTTCTTTTCTAGGCAACCTGCTTCAGCTCTCCGCAGAGGCAGCATACGGTTTCACAGCAGGAGCCATTGCTCTCCTGGTCATTAACGCTTTCCTTATGCTCATTGGTAAGGTCAAGGATTCTATTTTAAGAGAGTTTGGAGATTTCATTAGTTTGTTTTTTAGCTTTTTTTCATGTTTATATTGTCCATGTCAGCTGCCTATAGGAACCTGGTTTTGCTGTTTCTAACATCAGTCATGGAGGTCGTTCTGGTCTGTTTCCTGCTTTCCACTCTGCAACGACTTCCATATGATTTAGAAAGTAAGTATAGACAAAGCTTCATTTTGAGATGAATGCCCCTTTTTGAAATATAGATAAAGGCCTGAAATAAAATCAAATCTGTAAAATTAAATCCATATTGTTATTAAACATGTTGACAACCTCTTCTTTACAGTTGCCATGCTTGCACTTTTTTCAATAATTTGTATATATGGGGCTCTGGCGTCACTGGTGAACTGCATCTTCTCACATAGACTTCTGCCTATGGGCCCTCCCTTGATAAAGGTAACCAATTAAGACACTATTTTTCATTTGTTGCTAATTCTACATAGTCTGTAACAGCGGCGGCGCTAGGCTGTGGCTACTTGGGCTCAAGCCCCGGATCTTTTCTGTTGTTTTGTTTCACGTAAAGCACTTAAAAAAAAAAAAAAACGTCTCGTGCAGTACCGGAGTCCAACAGAGAGGCAGCAGCTGCGGGACAGTAGCCTGCATACTGGGTAGCCTTCCCTGCCCTGAAGAAGAAGTGATCTTCTGTTAGTGTGAAGAGTAGCCCAGCTGCGACAATATGGTCCAGCTGCGAGGCTCCGGCCTCCCCCGCTGGTCTGTAATATTCTATCCAATGTATTCCATGAAATTATCCCTAACTCTTTGGCCTTCCTTAGGAGAAAGTGAGATGGGAGTCTGTTCCAGAGCTGCCCTGTCCTGTTGCTAATTCTCGACTCACCAGCAGCCTCATGAAGATCGCTGGCCTTCTGGAGGAAGGAGGAGTGTGCGGTATTCCCACAGACACTGTGTATGCCCTGTCTGCCTCCTGCAAGAACCCCCGAGCTATTGAGAACATCTACAATATTAAAGTGAGAATGCTTGTAGTTGCTATCATTTTAAAATGTAATCTGAAATCATTAAATCCACATTTAGCTTTAATGTGAAACTCATCAACCTTTTTTCTGTGTCTTCCTCAAGGACAGACCAGCAGAGAAGCCCATCTGCATTTGCATCTCTAATGTTGAGCAGCTGGTGGCAGCCAAGCCTCCCTTCAGCCCTCTGCTCTGGGAGTTTATGAGGAACGTGTATCCAGGAGGCATCAGCTGCATCGTCAGCAAAGGAGACTGGCTCTTCAAACTAGGTAAACAGTTTAACAGCTGCTTTACTGGACCCATTTAACAAGTCTTCCATCAATTGTCAGCTCACCTCAATGTATCTCGTGTAGGAGTTGGACCAGCTTATGACCGTGTTGGCACTAAGGACAGCATCATGATCCGAGTCCCTGACCACACAGTGACCGGCCACCTATGTGACATCACCGGACCCCTTGCTATTACATCAGCCAACCCCAGCGGAGAGCCAGACAGCACCCACCACACCATGGTCATCAAGTCAGTGTCTATCCTCTGAATGTCCTTTTACAGCAGTTTAATCCCGAGAGACAAAATGTGTCATGATTGAATATTCTTAATGGACGGACATTGACTCACATTCTTTCTCCTATCTTATTTTTGCCACAGTCGACTGGGACACAAGCTCCAAGGGGTTCTGTGTGACGGGGACTCAAATGAAGTTGTTGCTTCTACTGTGGTCAACTGCCTCAAAATTGATGAAGGTAAAATGCAAGAGAAATCCCATTATGTTTCTCTCTTTTCTGTGTGTTTCACTGGCACTATCTAACCCAAGCCTATGTTTTACTTTTTATCTTACACTTTTACACAGGAACCATCACCATTGTGAGGGAAGGTTGTGTCCCTGCCGTCAAAGTCCATCAGATCTTCGAACGAGTGAAAAGCACTATGGTGTGATTCTCTTGCACTCAATTTCTCCTCTTCATGACTGATACCCCATAAGATTGTCTTGTTTAGCTCCCCTATTTCCCTTCTACAATCTCAGGGCGACTTTATAAGTAACAGCGTATGTTGTGTGTGTGCAAATATTAGAATAAAATAACCTTTTGTAGTTCACAATTCTCTTGATAGATACTTGACATTCTCAGAAAAGACCTTGGGAAAGATACTGTTTCTTTGCTGTATCTGCTGAACTTTTTATTTACTATATAACACAATACAAAATATATTTATGGACCTACCATTGTAAATGTTTGGTAATTATGAAATGTATACATTTAAATTATCCATTATGTTGACATGAGTTTTGTTGAATAGAAAAATTACCGGTTACTGTATGTATCTAAGCTAACGGTGGAAACAATGAATGTGACTGAAGTCGTGTACTGTTTGTGTAAATAATAATAAAAACAATTACATCACTATAATATAACTTTCAATTGATTCATTTCTTAACACATGTTGTATAGCATGTAGGCATGAAGGACATGGGGATCAGTAGCTTACAAATGATGTGCTTTAATTTTGAATAAAGTCATGTTTTGGACTATAACTGATGCATTCAATTCAATATATATTAAACAAATATTTTTAAAGACATTGGCAAAAACTTGAAAAATCAGTATCTATTGCTGCATTGTTCCAACAGGCAAAGACATTTATTCACAGTTGGTAACTCGATTTGTAATATAGTTTAGTGCAAAATCACTTAACAAATTGATAATCTCCTACAGGTTATACAACAACATTTAATTTAAAACATGTGCTTTGAAAATGTTTTGTGAAAGGTTCTTTTTGAAAATATTCCTCCACAGTGAATTGCTTCTAAAAAGCCCTTCACACATTAATGGTTTCCTTTTGGTTATAATACACCAACAAGTTAGAAAAAACTCCTTTTGAATATTTATTGTGGAAAATGTTAAAGTGACCTATTATGCAAAATCCACTTTTTCATGTCTTTTATCCATAAACATGTGTCCCCTCTGTGTGAAGAAATTCTGAAAGTTTCAGGAAAAAAGGTTCGCTCACTTTTTGTCCTGATCCATTTATGGGGCGAAGCCTGCGAGCTAGTTCAGGCAGTCAACTCGAGCACCAATCATACATTACCACGTGACGCACCTCGTCCCTCTTACAACCAACCAAACACATTCTCCTAAACATGCCGCTCTATTTCAGCTGCCAGGTCTTCCTGCCTCTGCCTCGCTATGCTGCTGCTGCCACTGCTGTGTTCACTTGCTATTGCTACGTTCATGTTCCTGCTGCTGTGTTTCATGTTGCTGCTGCTTGCCTGCTTATTCACATCGCTGCTGCTCTACACAGTTCTCCATGATATTTTCATGTTACCTGCTGGTGCTGTCCTTTGCACATGTGTCTCGCCAGGGGCGGATCTACCGGGGTGGCATGGGGTGGCAACTGCCACCCCAGTTGGCAGCTTTGTTTTGAAAGAAAAGTTGATTGATTTATGAGAGAAAGTCTCTAATGTCAGAGTGCAAGTGAATGCAGCACAAGACGCGAGTCTTGTAACCCCTCCTCCGGCCCTGGCGCGAGCGTGGAAATATGATTGCCGGTGATTTCATTTGAACGGGACGGCTCAAAACGAGAAGCATTCGGACCCAAGTAGACGGAAGGAATTAGGTATTTGCAGTCTACAATGACAGAGAAGAGACTGTCAAGTTTGGCTGTACTCAGCATTGAATCAAAACGCACTAAAGCTTTAGATCTTAATAAGTTTGTGAGGCGTTTTGCTGAACAAAATGGTAATCGCCGCATTCAGCTGTAATGCCAACTTGATGCTCTGCTCACGGATGACTCGATGAGCATAAACAACTGTTAAGATGATGACCTTGTATGTGTGTATATATTGTTTTTCTTTGTGGGGGTCTGCCCCCAAAAAACAGTTTTAAGTCCTGATAAAGTCAAATAAGACGGTGTGTAAAACTACACTGCCCAGCCAAAAAAAAGTAACCACTTTTATTTAACTAGGCCAGTAGGTAAGGGCTTTCCACTGGATAATAACTGCAGCGATGTATGTTTTAGCTGAATACACGTTTTTTAACCCTAATTGATGCAGTTAGTCACTTCTTTAATGTTTGTTCTTTCTGATGTAAAGTCAAGGTTGTAACTGTTTGCAGTAAAGTCGTGGGGTGCTGAAAAGTTCTTTTGATTCTTTTGAATTTTGATATATGATCGTAATTACTTGTCTTTCAAATTTGAAGGAGGGTGAGCAAGCATCTTGAGGAACATTCATCAATAACTCCTCCAAAAAATATAGTTTATTTAATAATAACACTGAATATGTGAATCATAAAAGTGACTGACTGCTGATATGATTGTTAATATTATCATATTAATTCAGACAAACATCGATGAGACAGTTAATTAATGTACTTATTGCAGCAGTCGGCATAGATTTGGTACCCCTGCATGGTCTAAGAGTGAAACAAACTCATTCAGTTATTGTTCATTTAAAATTCATTAAATTATGTCTGCCACCTTATATATTTATATTTAAGGATTCACTGTTGTGCCACAATAATGTCACCTACAGTAATGTTATTGAGTTAAAATGTCAATATTGTGGATTTCCAAGTTAACATTGATTGATATGACTGCGATTAAATCAGCATATACTTCTGCCAGGGGATGCCACCCCTCAAAATCTCCTGCCATGTCAAGGGGTGAACTCAGAGGCATGCACTAAAATGCACAACTCAGACCTTGACTCGGGTGGTTTTCAAAAATAAAGACTTTACTGGATTTAACACAGTAACAAAACAAGAAACAAAAAATCACTCTTTCGTTTAACTAAAATGTCCGTGCGGAACAATACCCCCAACCCATAGATCCGTGGGTGAATAATGTCAATCACCACATTACACACACCCCTTCACATTTACATTTTAATTTACATTAAAGTATTTCGTGAGGCCTTCTAAAATGTTTTAAAATATAATTAGGGTTGTAGTTGAAGAGTTTGTAAATTGCGTTGCCTGGCGTTGGCCGGCTAAAATGATTGGTCGTGCTTTTACAGTATTACGGCTTCCACAGATGACATTTTTGTATGGATTTTTTGTCAAAGCACTTAAGATATTCATTGCTATCGATGTTAAGAGCATTCCATGGAATATAACAAAAAGTGTATCTCGAGCCGGTTTCTCAAACTTACCTACCCTACCTTTAAGAATGGCCTTCCTGGTAGCTCTTACCCCCTCACCTTCTGTTCCCAGTATCCCCATCAGGCTCCACTCCCTTCCTGCCTCTCTGACCCTGTCTCTGAGTTGTTCCCTCTCTGTTTTGTACATGTTGCAGTGTAATATGATGTGTTCCACATTTTCTTTCACTCCACACCCCCTGCATTCTTCAACTTCGCATTTTACCATTATACACATTGTGCCGTTTAATCCTGTATGATCCAATTTGTCTAGTGATGGTGATCTCCTCCCGTCTGTTCCTTTCTGTATAGATCTTTATTATGACTGATTTCTGTAACTTGTGGTATCTCCTCCCTTTCTGATCTTCCTCCCACCTTTTCTGCCATATTTTTCCATACCCTTCTTCTTAATTATTGCTTTTCCTTCTCCTTTTCCAAGTGAAACTGGTATTGCTATTTCCTTCTGTAACGCATCTTTTGCTAACTTATCAGCATGCTCATTCCCTTGAACCCCCTCATGTGCAGGCACCCAGCATAACTGCACATCTATTCCCCTTCTCTGAAGTCTCAATAAGCAATGGTTAAGTTAAATAATTAAATCTTCTCTAACAGTTATTGTCGACTGTATGCTTTTCAAAGCAGATAGTGAGTCTGTGCATATCACCACCCTATCATCCACAATGAACCCATAACTCAGGTCAGCAAGTACCTTGGTGTCCATCTAGATAATACACTCAGCTGGAAGGCGCATGTTCAAGGTCTGCGCTCTAGACTTCAGCAGCGGTTGTACTTTCTGCGTCGACTCCGGGCTTTCGGAGTCGACCAGAAGTTCATGTTACTGTTCTATCATGCAGTGTTGGAGAGCATCATGAGGTATGGTATCACTGCCTGGTATGGTAACTTGACAGTGCAGTCAAAGTCACAGATCGCTCGCCTGGTACAGACTGCTATGAAGATTATGGGGGTTAAAAAACACCCATCTCTCCAAAACATATACGAGCAGTCGATTATCAGACAGGCAAAAAAAATTGTGTCTGATCCCACCCACATACTCCACCCAGAATTCCAGCTCCTACCTTCTGGTAGAAGATTCAGGGTTCCCAGGAGCAGGCTGAACCGCTATAAGCACTCATTCCTACCTATGTCGATTAAGCTTCTTAACATTCACATGAAATGATATGTAGTCAAATGTAATGAAATGTACTTTTTAAATGTTGGCCATGAGGGTTGTGCAATAGGTCGCCATTGTCAGTATGTGCGTCTGTGTATTGTGTTTGTTCAAACGGTGTATGACTGACGATATGTGTATGTCTCTTAAATGTCCACTATGTTTGTATATGTACATGTATGCACTGCAGGACGGAGTCCAGAACAAATTTCCTTACGGGGACAATAAAGTATATCGTATCGTATCGTATCGTATCGTATCAGGTCTCTTCAACCTATTGTAGCCCAATAATTGCTGCGAGTATTTCTGCTGTATAAACTGATAAGTTATGTGACACTCGTTTTGAGATTGATATTTTGAATTCTGGTATACTGTATACACGCCTACAGTATCCCCACGCATTCTTGCTTCTTAGATCCATCTGTATACATTTTGAGGTAATTGTAATACTTTTCGTTCAGGTATACATACTCGTTTTAATTCCCACTTAATTTATTTAATTTATTTGCCACTCTTTTTTCCTTTCTATGATACTCATATCTATGTTAGCTTCTGGGGAAAGCCATGGGGGAACACTGCTAAATGGGCTTGCTTTGGCAAATTTTATGGTCTCCACTCCATATGTCCTTGTTCTCTCCTTACTTGTCCAGCCAAACCCACGCCCCTGGAACTTTGTATATTCCCAGCAATCCTGTAGTATTCTGTTTGTGATATTTTTCTCTCCACTTCCTTGTAGCCTGACCCAGTAGGCCTATGACAGAGCAAGTTTCTCTCTTCTAAAGAATGCACACGTGTTTAATCGTTAATGTCAGATATGTACTAAGTAAATACATTTGTTCCTGCTCAAGATTAGATTCAACTGTATTGTTATTGCACAGATTACAGGTACTGAGACAACGAAATGCAGTTTAGCTTCTAACCAGGAGTGCAAAAAGCAGTAAAGTGAAAAGTAATGAACACAATCTACAGAATAAAATATAGAATTAATTGAATGATGAATAAACAGTGAGGGGTATGTATACACTAGATATACACAGTAGCCTATGAGCAGTATGAACAGTATTAACAGTGTGTATGAATATGCTAAGATATATAAAGTATGAAAACGGTAAGCAGTGCAAGTATAGTATAACATATATAGATATTAATTTCATGATGATAAACATTGTGGAACAATGATGAAAAATGTGAATGGAAGTGGCGACGTAAAACTGACACAAAACAACAACAAACTTTTGCCGAGCCAATGGAGAGTTTCATCACCAGCACGGGGTAAAAACCACCAATGAGCGCTCAGCTTGAGATACCAGCGAGTCGTTTCCCATCAAGCATTTCGCTTCTGCAGCCCATGGAGAGAAACTGCTCTCAAGTCTGCGGGCGTCTTTGTCCCGCGAGATTTCAACGTCTCATGTAGGCGAGCCTCCAGAGCAAGTCGGACAAAATGACTAACCATCATGCAACGCACTAGCAAGACGTTGATCGCAATTGCACAGGTCTGCGTCGGTCTAGCTTGTCTCAAACAAGCCTATTTTTTAATGGATTTTTTGTCAAAGCACTTAATATATTCATTGCTATCGGGATGTTAAGAGCATTCCATGGAATATAACAAAAAGTGTATCTCGAGCCGGTTTCTCAAACTTACCTACCCCACCTTTAAATAGCAAAGATAATAAAATAAACATTAAAAGAAAAAATACATGGATAAAAGTTACAGTGCAGTTTAAGATGTGAATAGTTCAATTAAAAGCAGCGGCAAAAAGAAAAGTCTTGAGCCTTGATTTAAAAGTAGTAAGAGTTGCAGCGGACCGGCAGATTTCTGGTAGTTTGTTCCAGATATTTGGAGCATAATAACTGAATGCTGCTTCTCTATGTTTAGTTCTGACTCTGGGGACAGAAAGCTGACCAGTCCCTGAAGACCTGAGAGATCTGGATGGTTCATAATTTAGCAGTAGGTCAGAAATGTATTTTGGGCCTAAACCATTCAAAGCTTTATAAACCAGCAGCAATATTTTGAAATCATTTCTTTGACACACAGGAAGTCAGTGTAAAGACTTCAGAACTGGAGTGATGTGATCCACTTTCTTAGTGTTAGTGAGGACTCGAGCAGCAGCGTTCTGAATTAGCTGCAGCTTTCTAATTTATTTTTTAGTGAGACCAACACCATTACAGTAGTCGAGTCTACTGAAGATAAAAGCATGGACAAGTTTTACCAAATGCTGCTGTGACATTAGTCTTTTAATCCTAGATATATTCTTTAGGTGATAGTAGGCTGATTTAGTAACTGTTTTAATGTAACTCGGGTCAGAGTCCATGACTACACCTAGATTTCTGGCTTTATCTGTTGTTTTGAACATTGCAGACTGAAGCTCAGCGCTAACTTTTATACGTTCTGCCTTGGCTCCAAAAACCATGACCTGGAACGTTTTGCCTGCAACATTCTAAGGATGTGTTTTGGACGTTGTTGGGTAACACATTAAAGATGTTCTTTATAAAACGTTCCCTCAATGTTACATGATAACAAATGAAGAACATTCTCCAAGCAACATTCTGAAAATGTTTTCAGGATGTTATTGAGGCCTGAGATGACAGAAAGTGTTTTATAAAATGTTCCTTTAATGTGATATGTTAACAAAGGTGGAACGTTTTGCCTGCAACATTCTAAGGATGTGTTTTGGACGTTGTTGGGGTAACACATTAAAGATGTTCTTTATAAAACATTACCTCAATGTTACATGATAACCAAAGAAGAACATTTTGAAAGCAACATTTGGATAATGTTTTCAGGAGGTTATTCTTTTTTTATAAAACGTTCCTGTGATGCGAAATATTAACACGGTCATGGTCAACGTCAGATTTATTTGTAGTGCGCTTTAAAATACAAACTTGTTGCATTTGTTTGAAAAGGATGTTTAAAAAAAATCTGATGTCACCACATTTTCCTTTTAAAAAAAGCATGTAATTCATGATATTGCATGTTTGCGTAGGCATGTCTGAGTTCCCAGCTAGACATTGTTGGTTCTAAAAACATTCTGAGAATGTTACCATTCATTGTTCTAGGAATGGTTTCATCGAGAAGTTTTATTTTGGTTCCTAGAATGTACTTCTGAAAGGTAGGATAACGTTCTCTAAAAACATTCTTACAATGTTTGGTGATAACATTGTTCGAACATTATACCCCAAGTGTTTTTGTTGTTTATGCACATATCTCTATTGTCATATGGATCGAATAACACTTAGAAAACCAAAGACAGACATAGAAGAACGGACCGACTATCACTGCTCGTCCCTTAAACCCCTGTTAGTGTTTGTATGTGTTTGTTTCTACTGTGTGTCTCTCTCTCCTCACACCTGCCTGCTGGTCTGCTCTACACGGCTGGGAGCAATCTCCAATCAACCACACCTGCAACCTGCTCATCAGCCACACTATGAAAGCCTGCAGCCTGCACTCATTCCCTGCCGGATTGTTGCCGTGAACGGTTTGTTGCGTGCCGCTCTAGCTTTTTGCCAGCATATTCTTTGACAACTTTGCCTGCTTTTGCCTCACACTCATTTTTGTGTCTCTCCCAGGAGGAATACAAGGCGTTCCACACTCCCAAGACCAGCCAGGCCTCTCCACCCTGGAACAACTGTTTCCCACTGCTGCCATAACCAACCTCCACTCCCAGCTCCCCTTTTCTAATAAACAAATGTTACTTTCACCAGCTGATTCTGAGTCATCCTTTTACATGTGTTAATAGTCAAATTCCAATAGTTACAGTGGTCAGTCCAGTTACCCAGGAATTTTGAGTTGAACAATTACTGGAATATTATGTCTTTATGTTCTAATAATGTAAAAATATTGTAGTAAATTGTTACCACAGAACATTTGCATAATATTTTAAACATAAAGCATGTTCTCCTTCTCTAAAATAATAACATTCTGGCAACATAAAAAAATCTAACTTGCAGCTGAAAACATTTTAAGAACAGTAGGGCATAATGTTCTAACAATGTTATCAAAAACATTTTAAGAATGTTTTTAGTGACCGTTATCCTACCCTTCAGAAGATCATTCTGGGAACCAAAATTAAAGCTTCTGCTGAAAACGTTTTAAGAATAGTAGGGCATAATGTTCTAACAATGTTATCAAAAACATTTTAGGAAAGTTATCACCAAACATTTTAAGAATGTTTTTAAAGAACGTTATCCTACCTTTCAGAAGAACATTCTGGGAACCAAAATAAAAGCTTCCACTGAAAACGTTTTAAGAATAGTAGGGCATAATGTTCTAACAATGTTATCAAAAACATCTTAAGAAGGTTATCACCAAACATTTTAAGAATGTTTTTAGAGAACTGTTGAACTGTTGAAAAAGAACTTTTTCAATGATTTTACCTAGAAATTAGAGGTTTGATATGGGCCTGTAATTGTTCATTACTGAAGCATCTAGATTATTCTTTTTTAAGAGCGGTTTAATGACTGCAGTTTTCAGGGCCTGTGGAAAAACACCTGAGTGAAGAGACTTGTTTACTATATGAAGTAGATCTGAGGCCATACAATGAAAAAGCATTTTTGAAAAATCCTGTTTGAATAATATCAAGGCAGCAGGAGGAGGATTTCAGATGTTGTTTAAAGAAAGGTTAGAGTCAGTGTGTCTCGTTATTTTACTGAATTTGTTATGAGTAATGTCATTCTGCAAGTATGAAAATCCTTTACATGCAACTTTTTCAAAACAAGGAAGCTCAATTCACGGGCTTTTCTCGCAATATTTGTGGTTTCAGGCTTCAATGTCGATCAGTGTATCTTCTTTTGTTCGCCCAGTGGTGTACATTTCCATGGTGGGTGTTTTGCAGACAAAGTTGAGTAACGTTAACCTCTGGAATTGGCTTACATACTGTTACAGGGCGATACAGCAACAATTACCAGACATCTTTTGAAAAGACGAACCCCTAATTTCCACCGGGTCCGTCTGCGTCGCGTTACGGCCGCGTTACGGCCGCGTTACGGCTGCGCAGCGGCGTTCGCAAAGATCGCGGCCACTCTAGTCAATGGGTGCTATTCCACCACACGCGGCGCGTTATGGCTCAGAAGCGTCCCAGAAGCGTCCCAGAAGCAAGTACCTTGGTGTCCATCTAGATAATACACTCAGCTGGAAGGCGCATGTTCAAGGTCTGCGCTCTAGACTTCAGCAGCGGTTGTACTTTCTGCGTCGACTCCGGGCTTTCGGAGTCGACCAGAAGTTCATGTTACTGTTCTATCATGCAGTGTTGGAGAGCATCATGAGGTATGGTATCACTGCCTGGTATGGTAACTTGACAGTGCAGTCAAAGTCACAGATCGCTCGCCTGGTACAGACTGCTATGAAGATTATGGGGGTTAAAAAACACCCATCTCTCCAAAACATATACGAGCAGTCGATTATCAGACAGGCAAAAAAAATTGTGTCTGATCCCACCCACATACTCCACCCAGAATTCCAGCTCCTACCTTCTGGTGGAAGATTCAGGGTTCCCAGGAGCAGGCTGAACCGCTATAAGCACTCATTCCTACCTATGTCGATTAAGCTTCTTAACATTCACATGAAATGATATGTAGTCAAATGTAATGAAATGTACTTTTTAAATGTTGGCCATGAGGGTTGTGCAATAGGTCGCCATTGTCAGTATGTGCGTCTGTGTATTGTGTTTGTTCAAACGGTGTATGACTGACGATATGTGTATGTCTCTTAAATGTCCACTATGTTTGTATATGTACATGTATGCACTGCAGGACGGAGTCCAGAACAAATTTCCTTACGGGGACAATAAAGTATATCGTATCGTATCGTATCGTATCGTATCAGGTCTCTTCAACCTATTGTAGCCCAATAATTGCTGCGAGTATTTCTGCTGTATAAACTGATAAGTTATGTGACACTCGTTTTGAGATTGATATTTTGAATTCTGGTATACTGTATACACGCCTACAGTATCCCCACGCATTCTTGCTTCTTAGATCCATCTGTATACATTTTGAGGTAATTGTAATACTTTTCGTTCAGGTATACATACTCGTTTTAATTCCCACTTAATTTATTTAATTTATTTGCCACTCTTTTTTCCTTTCTATGATACTCATATCTATGTTAGCTTCTGGGGAAAGCCATGGGGGAACACTGCTAAATGGGCTTGCTTTGGCAAATTTTATGGTCTCCACTCCATATGTCCTTGTTCTCTCCTTACTTGTCCAGCCAAACCCACGCCCCTGGAACTTTGTATATTCCCAGCAATCCTGTAGTATTCTGTTTGTGATATTTTTCTCTCCACTTCCTTGTAGCCTGACCCAGTAGGCCTATGACAGAGCAAGTTTCTCTCTTCTAAAGAATGCACACGTGTTTAATCGTTAATGTCAGATATGTACTAAGTAAATACATTTGTTCCTGCTCAAGATTAGATTCAACTGTATTGTTATTGCACAGATTACAGGTACTGAGACAACGAAATGCAGTTTAGCTTCTAACCAGGAGTGCAAAAAGCAGTAAAGTGAAAAGTAATGTACACAATCTACAGAATAAAATATAGAATTAATTGAATGATGAATAAACAGTGAGGGGTATGTATACACTAGATATACACAGTAGCCTATGAGCAGTATGAACAGTATTAACAGTGTGTATGAATATGCTAAGATATATAAAGTATGAAAACGGTAAGCAGTGCAAGTATAGTATAACATATATAGATATTAATTTCATGATGATAAACATTGTGGAACAATGATGAAAAATGTGAATGGAAGTGGCGACGTAAAACTGACACAAAACAACAACAAACTTTTGCCGAGCCAATGGAGAGTTTCATCACCAGCACGGGGTAAAAACCACCAATGAGCGCTCAGCTTGAGATACCAGCGAGTCGTTTCCCATCAAGCATTTCGCTTCTGCAGCCCATGGAGAGAAACTGCTCTCAAGTCTGCGGGCGTCTTTGTCCCGCGAGATTTCAACGTCTCATGTAGGCGAGCCTCCAGAGCAAGTCGGACAAAATGACTAACCATCATGCAATGCACTAGCAAGACGTTGATCGCAATTGCACAGGTCTGCGTCGGTCTAGCTTGTCTCAAACAAGCCTATATTTTAATGGATTTTTTGTCAAAGCACTTAATATATTCATTGCTATCGGGATGTTAAGAGCATTCCATGGAATATAACAAAAAGTGTATCTCGAGCCGGTTTCTCAAACTTACCTACCCCACCTTTAAATAGCAAAGATAATAAAATAAACATTAAAAGAAAAAATACATGGATAAAAGTTACAGTGCAGTTTAAGATGTGAATAGTTCAATTAAAAGCAGCGGCAAAAAGAAAAGTCTTGAGCCTTGATTTAAAAGTAGTAAGAGTTGCAGCGGACCGGCAGATTTCTGGTAGTTTGTTCCAGATATTTGGAGCATAATAACTGAATGCTGCTTCTCTATGTTTAGTTCTGACTCTGGGGACAGAAAGCTGACCAGTCCCTGAAGACCTGAGAGATCTGGATGGTTCATAATTTAGCAGTAGGTCAGAAATGTATTTTGGGCCTAAACCATTCAAAGCTTTATAAACCAGCAGCAATATTTTGAAATCATTTCTTTGACACACAGGAAGTCAGTGTAAAGACTTCAGAACTGGAGTGATGTGATCCACTTTCTTAGTGTTAGTGAGGACTCGAGCAGCAGCGTTCTGAATTAGCTGCAGCTTTCTAATTTATTTTTTAGTGAGACCAACACCATTACAGTAGTCGAGTCTACTGAAGATAAAAGCATGGACAAGTTTTTCCAAATGCTGCTGTGACATTAGTCTTTTAATCCTAGATATATTCTTTAGGTGATAGTAGGCTGATTTAGTAACTGTTTTAATGTAACTCGGGTCAGAGTCCATGACTACACCTAGATTTCTGGCTTTATCTGTTGTTTTAAACATTGCAGACTGAAGCTCAGCGCTAACTTTTATACGTTCTGCCTTGGCTCCAAAAACCATGACCTGGAACGTTTTGCCTGCAACATTCTAAGGATGTGTTTTGGACGTTGTTGGGTAACACATTAAAGATGTTCTTTATAAAACGTTCCCTCAATGTTACATGATAACAAATGAAGAACATTCTCCAAGCAACATTCTGAAAATGTTTTCAGGATGTTATTGAGGCCTGAGATGACAGAAAGTGTTTTATAAAATGTTCCTTTAATGTGATATGTTAACAAAGGTGGAACGTTTTGCCTGCAACATTCTAAGGATGTGTTTTGGACGTTGTTGGGGTAACACATTAAAGATGTTCTTTATAAAACATTACCTCAATGTTACATGATAACCAAAGAAGAACATTTTGAAAGCAACATTTGGATAATGTTTTCAGGAGGTTATTCTTTTTTTATAAAACGTTCCTGTGATGCGAAATATTAACACGGTCATGGTCAACGTCAGATTTATTTGTAGTGCGCTTTAAAATACAAACTTGTTGCATTTGTTTGAAAAGGATGTTTAAAAAAAATCTGATGTCACCACATTTTCCTTTTAAAAAAAGCATGTAATTCATGATATTGCATGTTTGCGTAGGCATGTCTGAGTTCCCAGCTAGACATTGTTGGTTCTAAAAACATTCTGAGAATGTTACCATTCATTGTTCTAGGAATGGTTTCATCGAGAAGTTTTATTTTGGTTCCTAGAATGTACTTCTGAAAGGTAGGATAACGTTCTCTAAAAACATTCTTACAATGTTTGGTGATAACATTGTTCGAACATTATACCCCAAGTGTTTTTGTTGTTTATGCACATATCTCTATTGTCATATGGATCGAATAACACTTAGAAAACCAAAGACAGACATAGAAGAACGGACCGACTATCACTGCCCGTCCCTTAAACCCCTGTTAGTGTTTGTATGTGTTTGTTTCTACTGTGTGTCTCTCTCTCCTCACACCTGCCTGCTGGTCTGCTCTACACGGCTGGGAGCAATCTCCAATCAACCACACCTGCAACCTGCTCATCAGCCACACTATGAAAGCCTGCAGCCTGCACTCATTCCCTGCCGGATTGTTGCCGTGAACGGTTTGTTGCGTGCCGCTCTAGCTTTTTGCCAGCATATTCTTTGACAACTTTGCCTGCTTTTGCCTCACACTCATTTTTGTGTCTCTCCCAGGAGGAATACAAGGCGTTCCACACTCCCAAGACCAGCCAGGCCTCTCCACCCTGGAACAACTGTTTCCCACTGCTGCCATAACCAACCTCCACTCCCAGCTCCCCTTTTCTAATAAACAAATGTTACTTTCACCAGCTGTTTCTGAGTCATCCTTTTACATGTGTTAATAGTCAAATTCCAATAGTTACAGTGGTCAGTCCAGTTACCCAGGAATTTTGAGTTGAACAATTACAGGAATATTATGTCTTTATGTTCTAATAATGTAAAAATATTGTAGTAAATTGTTACCACAGAACATTTGCATAATATTTTAAACATAAAGCATGTTCTCCTTCTCTAAAATAATAACATTCTGGCAACATAAAAAAATCTAACTTGCAGCTGAAAACGTTTTAAGAACAGTAGGGCATAATGTTCTAACAATGTTATCAAAAACATTTTAAGAATGTTTTTAGTGACCGTTATCCTACCCTTCAGAAGATCATTCTGGGAACCAAAATTAAAGCTTCTGCTGAAAACGTTTTAAGAATAGTAGGGCATAATGTTCTAACAATGTTATCAAAAACATTTTAGGAAAGTTATCACCAAACATTTTAAGAATGTTTTTAAAGAACGTTATCCTACCTTTCAGAAGAACATTCTGGGAACCAAAATAAAAGCTTCCACTGAAAACATTTTAAGAATAGTAGGGCATAATGTTCTAACAATGTTATCAAAAACATCTTAAGAAGGTTATCACCAAACATTTTAAGAATGTTTTTAGAGAACTGTTGAACTGTTGAAAAAGAACTTTTTCAATGATTTTACCTAGAAATTAGAGGTTTGATATGGGCCTGTAATTGTTCATTACTGAAGCATCTAGATTATTCTTTTTTAAGAGCGGTTTAATGACTGCAGTTTTCAGGGCCTGTGGAAAAACACCTGAGTGAAGAGACTTGTTTACTATATGAAGTAGATCTGAGGCCATACAATGAAAAAGCATTTTTGAAAAATCCTGTTTGAATAATATCAAGGCAGCAGGAGGAGGATTTCAGATGTTGTTTAAAGAAAGGTTAGAGTCAGTGTGTCTCGTTATTTTACTGAATTTGTTATGAGTAATGTCATTCTGCAAGTATGAAAATCCTTTACATGCAACTTTTTCAAAACAAGGAAGCTCAATTCACGGGCTTTTCTCGCAATATTTGTGGTTTCAGGCTTCAATGTCGATCAGTGTATCTTCTTTTGTTCGCCCAGTGGTGTACATTTCCATGGTGGGTGTTTTGCAGACAAAGCTGAGTAACGTTAACCTCTGGAATTGGCTTACATACTGTTACAGGGCGATACAGCAACAATTACCAGACATCTTTTGAAAAGACGAACCCCTAATTTCCACCGGGTCCGTCTGCGTCGCGTTACGGCCGCGTTACGGCCGCGTTACGGCCGCGTTACGGCTGCGCAGCGGCGTTCGCAAAGATCGCGGCCACTCTAGTCAATGGGTGCTATTCCACCACACGCGGCGCGTTATGGCTCAGAAGCGTCCCAGAAGCGTCCCAGAAGCGTCTCGGCGCAGGGCTCCTCTAAAATTAGGATGAATCCTATTTTTGACGCGAAGCAGCCGTAAGGTAATGTCGGGCAGGCAGGAAGTGGAACGGTCAGAGCATCCGGGCCAGGCCCATCCCCCACATATACTAATTTTGCAGACCCCCCTCCTTCATCACAACACCTTCACTACGACACGCACAATGGACGACGAGGGTTTCATTATGGAAGTGGAAAAACACACTATTTTATACGATGTAACCAATGCTTTTTACAAGGACAACATCAGAAAGGACAAGGCCTGGTTTTTAATCGCTGGAGTTTGTGGAGTGGAAGGTAACAACTACATATTAATGTTTTAAAGTTAATTAATACTTGTAGGTACAGTACAGAGCCATTCAGTAGTTTAACATCTTGTGAAAGTCATTAAAAAACTTGTCAGTAAACTTGCATTTCACAATAAAGTAAGATCTTATTTCCTATATCAAGATATAAACATATATATACATATATATATATATATATAAATATATATATACATATATGTTTATATGTCCAGGATGCCCAAATCAATAACAAACTGCGAGCCTGCATGCACGACGCTCCGCTTCTGAAACGCATCTGGAACGCTTCTGGAACGCTTCTGGAACGCGCCCGGTGGGTTATGACGCTACAGGAGGTCGGACCAAAACCGCAGCGCAGCCGTATCGCGACGCAGACGGACCCGGTGGAAACTAGGGGTGAGTCAAATCTGCTCTAAGGAAGAATTAGCTTTGACAGTTAAGATTAAGAAAAATACGTTCTTTCACTGTAAATATCACTGTCAAATCCTTGTCAAGATGGGGATAAATGTAATCATATCGGAATATCCTTATTTTTCATTTTAAGAATACCGTCTCTATTAAATATTGTTTTCATTTATTGTTTCCAGGCAGATTATCCTGAAAGGCCCCTTTAAAGTATACGTTACTGTGGCTGCACATTTATTTATTAAAGGTGAATAAAGAAAAGAGGAGAGAAAGACACTCTGGAGTGAAACATGGGGTTTTAGCCTTTGCAGTCCATTTACATGCACACTACAGGAAAGGGCCCCTTTAATGCTTGCAGTCATACAGAGAGTATCACTGTCTGCAGAGTGAAATACAAAAAGGAGAGACTGCGTTGCATATTTCAACACTGAAAGGGAGGAACCTGATGGCACTAGATGTTTCAAGGTCACTCACACACAGAGCACCTTTTTGCTCAGGTTCCCATGAGAGGAGTTTCCTGGCAGTTGGATACGTGATAAGGTGCACATAGTGAAACTCACTATCAATGTAATCTTAATTAGGATATTTATCAAGCTTAGCACAAACATGAAAGCAGTTAACAGAGATAAACCCTAGCACGCAATAATCACACAGTAATATAATTTAAGTAAATAAGTTCAGTCATTTTCTTTTGCTGTGAAGGAAATACTTATTTTTTCCCCCCACATACGTCACCATATGTATCTCAATGGACTGAAACAAATACCCTTGGGATTTTCCCTGTTCAAAGAGTCACTATAAGCTAATGATTAAACAAGGAAACTGCTCTTCTTATACCGTAAGTCATTACCAGGTGGAGTAGGAAAGAGTTTAAAAAGTATTTTAGTTTTTGATAGTGTGACTAATTAACCCCGTCCACAGGCTCATTAGGCTTTGAATGATACATTACATATTATAACATTAACAAACATCACATGAGCACACCGTCTGCAAATGTAAAAGCTGGTTGGAGAGTCAACCTACACATGGATATTTGCACATGAAGTAATAATATATGTGCAAATAAATTTAGTTTTACTGATGATCTTAGACTGTGTAGATGTCCTCCTCTCCACGTGTTTGTCGCGGTGGTTAACTTCTCTACAGTTTGATCCATCACTCAGTAAAACCATAACCTGCCTGTATTTGTTAATCACTTACCTTATGCTAATAGATGATTTATTTATCAAGTGATAGTCAAAAGCATGATTAAGGATGTTCATTGAGTAAACATCTCAATAAATAGTTTTATTGTAGAGATCACTTAGACTATCTTCTTGATTCTTGATTGACCTTCTACTTTCCCCCTATTTTGTATGTACTCTTAATATTTTTTTCATCAAATATAACATATTCAACAAAGAAATTAAATAACATGCTTTAACCACTAGGTGCTGATATATTTATGATCCACGTCACGTATTCAGTTTTGGTGGCAGTTCATCCAGTTTGTCCAAAGGTCTTCTAATCAGGGCTCTATCAATAAAGACCTACGGCAGATGTGTAATATTTAATGCAGCCAAACCGTGTATTACAATGCCGTTATGTGATGACTTTCAAAGAGAAAAGCAAGCACACTCGGAATAAAGTATCATTTTCCCAACAACATATCCCAACGTGCATTGCGGCTAAAACATCCAATCACCGAGCTTCAACCATAACTGAGGATCTTGGGTAATCAGTTCAGTGGGTGTGTATCGAAATGTCCCGGAAATGTCTGTTTCCGGTGACTTTATTTTGAAATTCAGTTCCTGGCGGATCTCAAAAAAGCCAGAGATTATAGAATTAAACAAATAAATAAAAACAAGGATAATTGTGTGTTATTGTTGAGTAAATAACAGTGTGTTATTTAGAAAAGAATAACAAATTAGAAGGAAAAAAAGACAGATTTCAGTATTCTGAGCCCCATTTATTTTCCTCACGGACGGCAAAAAAGTCCGAAATGTCCCGGAAATGTCTGTTTCCGGTGACTTTATTTTGAAATTCAGTTCCTGACAGATGGCAAAAAAGTCAGACATTATAGAATTTAAAATAAAAACAATAATCGTGGCTTGATATTGAGTAAGAACATGTTTTTATGAACCACACAGCTTCCGGTCTTACAAGACCCGACCAGACAAAAAGACGTGGTGCAGGCAAAAACATACTACCAATAGAAATACATTGCTTTTAAAATCGTTCTATGTGACACGAAAAAAAGGGGAACATCGTGTTGGTGAACACGAATCAATAGATTAAATGTCGTGACTATAACACGAAATGCCGTGAGACTTGGTTGTTACAAAAAGTACAAAAGGACCGGTAATCGTTAGATTTAACCACACAGAACAATAGATCAGGTTTTCTACAACAGTCACGGAGTTGGGAGTAGGAGAGGTCAATGAGAGAGAGGGCAGAGGAACTGCATGGCTGCAGCTTAAATGCTCCTGTCTCTCCAGGTGGACCAATCAGCCTGTCGAAGGCAGCCAATCAGCTAACGGGCACCACCTGCTTGCTCACTCACTCACACAAACACGCACACGCACGCACGCACGCACGCACGCACGCACGCACGCACGCGCACACACACACACACACACACACACACACACACACACACACACACACACACACACACACACACACACACACAGCCACACAGAGGGTGTTTCTCAATGTCGAGGAAGGCTCCTCCAGAGCCACTATCTCAAGGATGTTACGTCATCGAGTCTCGCCGAAGGACTGTTCCAATGTCCAGGATCCTTGGAATTCTACCGAGGCTGGCGTCCTTCGTTGCGGGAAATTTCGAGGCTGCACATGTGTATCCTCCGTCTTAAAATCCCCACAATGCTTTGCGCACGGACCAATTTCCCAAATCCTTGGCGGAAAATGTAAGGCGGGGCCTCTCATATGACACACACCTGCACACCTGTTAGCCTGTTCCGACCATTCTTCGTTTTCCGAGGCTAGGAAGGATTCTTGCCTCGCTTCTGAAGGACCTGACTCGGAAGACATGTCCTACCAAGGAAGCGTCCTCGACATTGAGAAACACCCACACTCTCACAGGAGGAGGGAAAGTATCCACACACAAATGACCTAATGACCCAGGGTCATAATGGGGAATATAGAAACAAATCCAAGGTACAATAATAAATCCATTCTTTGTACACATTATGCCCAGTCCCTCTCTGGACCCAAAATCTGTTATTTCTCATCTCATCTTTACAATGTAAATGAAAAGTTAGATCACTCAACACACTAGCCTGTAACCACTCTGTCTCAGAAATATGAGAAAGAAAAGGGTTGAGTTTCAGTTGAGCAATACAATAATGGGGATTGTCAGCTTTAGATATCAGGTGTAAATCTATAGTTTTTGTTCATCATGTGGTTTGGGATTACATTTTAGTAGAACCGTAGTTTTAGTAGAATAATGGCCACTATGCAAGCCTTAGTATACATACTATATAGTATAACACTATAATAAACATGTTGCACAGTCATACAGACAATAAAGTTAGGTACACTTGGAAACATTTTTTTCTAGTGTTACGCCCAGGTCTATGGGAACCTAGGCGCAGCACAAAATTGCACTCTGCCTTTGGCAATTTTAATTACTTGATTGTTTTTAAAGGAGGCGAGACAACCTACATAAACAAATAACCCTGGGCATACATAAATCTTGCCCAACAAGATTTGAACAAAAGATTTGAACAAAAGAAAAGGGTGTTGCACTCCTGGGCAAATCAAAGCGTGTCTTTCAAGAAAGATTAAATTAGCTTATCTTTACAAACAACCCAGTCTCACGGCATTTCGTGTTATAGTCACGACATTTAATCTATTGATTCGTGTTCACCAACACGATTTTCCCCTTTTTTTCGTGTCACACAGAACGATTTTAAAAGCAAGGTATTTCTATTGGTAGTATGTTTCATGCCTGCACCACGTGTTTTTGTCCGGTCGGGTCTTGGAAGACCGGAAGCTGTGTGGTTCATAAAAACATTTTCTTACTCAATATCAAGCCCTGATTATTGTTTTTATTTTAAATTCTATAATGTTGGACTTTTTTTGCCGTCCGTGAGGAAAATAGATGGGGCTCAGAATACTGAAATATGTATTTGTTAAATATTTTTTTCCTTCTAATTTGTTATTCTTTTCTAAATAACACACTGTTATTTACTCAACAAGAACAATAATAATTATCCTTGTTTTTATTTATTTGTTTAATTCTATAATCTCTGGCTTTTTTGCCATCGGTCAGGAACTGAATTTCAAAATAAAGTCACCGGAAACAGACATTTCCGGGACATTTCGATACACACCCACTGAACTGATTACCCAAGATCCTCAGCTATGGTTGAAGCTCGGTGATTGGATGTTTTAGCCGCAATGCAGTTTGGGATATGTTGTTTATGCGATATGAAATCCGAACACATTTAAAAAAAAATAATAATAATACTTTATTCCCAGTGTGCTTGCTTTTCTCTTTGAAAGTCATCACATAAATGCATTGTAATACACGGTTCGGCTGCATTACATATTACACATCTGCCGTAGTTCTTTATTTATAGAGCCCTGATTAGAAGACCTTTGGACAAACTGGAAGAACTGCCGCCGAAACAGAATACGTGACGTGGATCATAAATATATCAGCAGTGGTTAAAGCACGTTATTGAATTTTTTGGTTGAATATGTTATATTTGATGAAAAAAATATTAAGAGTACAAAGTAGAAGGTCAATGATAGAAATATAGAATATAAAATATCAAGAAGATACTGCAAGTGATCTCTACAATAAAACAGTTTAGTGCCGGATGTACAAATATCTTAATAGGAGGATGTGCAAAACAGACAAACTGATTAAACTTTATTTAAACATTAAAGAATACTTTAGGTTAAGATCGTCTTTTAAATAAGAAAAAAGCTTTGGGGGAGATAAATCTAGAGATAAATATTAAGCCTGACAAAGTACTTAAAGTTGGGGTAGGTAATTCACTTCAGAAACACTTTTTGTTCCATGGAATGCTCTTAACATCCCGATAGCAATGAATACATTAAATGCTTTGACAATAAATACATAAAATTCATCTGTGGAAGCCGTGGCGCTGTAAAAAGCACAACCAATTATTTTAGCTGGCCCGGCTAAAATAACTGGATGGCCTACCTGCCTGTCAGCCTTCCATCTGTGCACAAACTTATCTCGTGCCCTCATTGGTCATGTGCGCGTTTGTGTGTGTTGGAGGAGGGGCTCTGTAAGGAAGTCTGAAGGAAGGGGCAGATTTTTTTCAGCTGCGTACTTTCAAATTCCAGCGCACTCGAGCTGGTTTCTCCATTCTTATACCCTACCTTTAACGTCTAATATATTGCTTTCCTGCAATGTTAACTATGTTGAAGCACTTATTTTAACTGATATTATACATATTAATTATACTCTAATGCAGGGGTACTCAAATACAAATCTTAAAGGTAAAAAAAAAAAAGTTTCAATAAGACAAAGGTCCGTTTAATACGGTCATTCAAACTTTTAAACAATCGCAACAAGATTCTTAACACGAGGTTGCAAAAACAAAAAGTCTCTGTATGCAGCAGTTTTCATTGTTATTGTGTCTGTGCTTGATCCCTCAGAGTCGCAGTGTAAGAGCTGCACAGTTATGAATAAAGGCAGCTGCACCCTCTTTCATTCAGCATTCCCATTATTGCTTTATAAATGTCTTGCCCCCTTGTGTGTCCACTGAGGTTCGTCAGGCCCAACACATCTTCAACAAACTCCCCCTTTGCCTCATCATAAATGTTAGCAGAGTAAGCATAACTTCATTGCTGTTTAGCATCCAAATAAGCGGAGGAGTAACGAAACATCAGAGACAGTGGCATTTCATTCAACGGGCCCTCCCATTGGAGGCGTGGCTTTATTTATACCCATCATTGACCTTTAACCTGTTACGCTATTGGCTTCCAGTCATGCACAACAAATAACACAAATTGGTAACATATTTACCTGAATGTTAACACCCCCACTTGATAACACATTTGTGGTCTTTTAACAAATAAAAACATTATAAGGTTCTCTACCTTACAGAAATTGTTACTCACCAAACATAAACTTTGCAAACTTAATCAACTTAAACTTTGGTGCAGGTTTTGTCATAACATCTGCCACCATCTGGTCTGTTGGACAATAAATCAGATTTGTTTTTCCCCCTTCCACAGTTGACCTCAGAAAATGATACTTAATGTCAATATGCTTGCATCTCTGTCTGTTAACAGGATTCTTTGCCAACGCTATTGTGCCCTGGTTGTCTTCGTAAATCGTAGGTAGTGTATATTCACATTTGTCAATGCCCTTTAGTAGTTGTATTAAGTACATACACTCCTGCATAGTAGCTGCTAAAGCCATATACTCGGCTTCACAAGTTGATAAAGCAACAGTTGGCTGCTTTTTGGTTTTCCATGAAACCAGTGGCCCGCTCTCATTAAGGCTAACACAATAACCTGACATACTACGTCTGTCGGTTAGATCAGCAGCCCAATCTGCATCGCTGTATGCTTGTAAGCCCAGTTTTTCACTCTTACATTTCCGGTAACACAGCTCCCTGTCGATTGTACCTTTCAAATATCTCAGTACATGTTTTACAGTAGTCCATTGCTCTTCTGTCGGCTCAGAAAAATACTGGGACAGTTTACTGACAACAAAACTCAAATCAGGCCTCGTGCACACAGCTAGGTAGATCAGGCTACCTACTGCCTCTCTGTACATTCTAACATCCTTCATCGGTACAGCATCATCCAAGTAGTTCAGTTTTTGCTCACAAGGTGTCGCTCTCGGTTTACAATCCTGCATGTTAAACCTTTCAAGTATTTTGTTCACATATTTCTTCTGTGACATCTTTACACATGAATCAGTTTGATCAAAATCAATGCCAAGGAAATGTTTTAGTTTCCCCAAGTCCTTCATCCTGAATTTAGCTGTGAGCATCTCTTTAACAACTTTCAATGCATTGTTATCACTAGCTGCAATGATTATATCATCAACCCATATTATCATTATCACTTTCCAGTTTTCAGTTTCTTTTGTGTAAACACAATGGTCAGCAGGGTTCTGTAGGAACTCATTTTCACTCAGATACTCATGTAGCATTTTGTTCCAATTTCTGCCTGACTGTTTAAGCCCATATAATGACTTTTCTAGCTTGTACACCAACTTTTCACCTTTACTAGATTTGACCTCAAAACCCTCTGGCTGGTCCATGTATATCTCACAGTCTATTGGTGCATGTAGGTAAGCAGTTTTAACATCCATTTGGTGTAAAATCAGATTTTCCTGTGCTGCTTTTTGCATTAACACTCTGATACTGGTGAGGTTAGCGGTAGGTGAAAATGTCTCATCATAGTTTTCACCCCTCTTCTGACTGTATCCCTTGGCTATGTTACCAATTTGTGTTATTTGTTGTGCATGACTGGAAGCCAATAGCGTAACAGGTTAAAGGTCAATGATGGGTATAAATAAAGCCACGCCTCCAATGGGAGGGCCCGTTGAATGAAATGCCACTGTCTCTGATGTTTCGTTACTCCTCCGCTTATTTGGATGCTAAACAGCAATGAAGTTATGCTTACTCTGCTAACAGGTTATGGGCCCAGAGACACCCAAATAAGTATTTCCGGCGTTTGTCCACCGATGGAAAGTCGCAACGTAGCACGTGTGGTGGATTAGCAAGCTAAGCTAACGCCATGAGCAGGTTGGGCGCAGGTTCCAGTACCCGCTGGTTTCGGTTAGTGTTTGACGGGGATGAAAAGAACTATGAACTGTGGGAGACGAAATTCTTGGGCCATCTTCGCTTACAGGGACTGAAGAATACTATTTTAAGGAGTCCTACGGACATAAGTGAGGAAGATGAAGAGGCGGACGATGAAAGGAAAAATGAAGAGGCTTATGCAGAGCTTATCCAATTTCTTGATGACAAAAGTTTGTCCCTTGTAATGAGGGAGGCGGCGGATAATGGTCGGCAGGCATTGAAGATTTTAAGAGACTATTATGCAGGCACAGGTAAACCACGTATTATCAGCCTATATACTGAACTGACATCACTCCTAAAGTCAAGCAGTGAAAGTGTGACGGAGTATATAATACGTGCAGAGACCGCCATCACCGCTTTGAGAAACGCGGAGGAGAAATTAAGTGATGGGCTTCTTGTAGCAATGGTTTTGAAGGGACTGCCAGAATCATTTAAACCATTCGCCATACACATCACGCAAATTGACCGGATAATAAGTTTTGCTGAATTTAAGACTAAGCTCCGCAGCTATGAGGATACTGAGCGAATGCGCACACCGCCACCAGAGGACAACGTCATGAGGGCGCGGGAACAGTTGAGAGCGAGACGACCCTCTGTACCAAGAGCATGGGATAAAGGAACCAAGTGTGCAGACATTGTTTGTTATAGATGCGGCCTGATTGGACACAAGGCCGGAACGTGCCAACGTAAGCTGTGGTGCAGTCATTGTAAGAGCAACACGCATCGGGATGCAGCCTGCAGGCGGAAGCAGCGACGGGAGGACGACGCGCGGAAAGCTTCGGATGAAACTACTGGCAAGGAGTATGCTTTCCGAGTCAACGACGTGGACAACAAGGTCCAGCCAGGACGCAGCATCACCGAGAGAGGACTGATGGTGGACACAGGGGCGACTTCACATATCGTCACGGATGTAACAAAGTTCAAGAGGTTTGATGACGACTTCCAGGCTGAGTCCCACTGTGTGGAATTAGCTGATGGTACCAGGTGCAATGGTGTAGCAGAAGGAAGAGGGGACGCTGTTATTATTATGGTGGACAGCATGGGGAAAAGACACAAAACAACTCTGAAGAAGGCGTTGTACATCCCATCGTACCCCCAAGACATTTTTTCTGTGAAAGCAGCTACAACCAAAGGAGCAACGGTAACCTTCAAGCAGGGCAAAGACGTCCTGCAACACAAAGACGGTACAACATTTCACATTTATGAATTGAACAGACTTTATTTCTTGAACACAGTAAATGATGAATGTGATGACCAATGCAACAGGTGTTATGATTTACAGACATGGCATGAGATCCTAGGACACTGTAATTATGATGATATTCAGAAGTTACAGAATGTTGTTAATGGCATGTCAGTTAAGGGTAAGGTAAACAAACCTCCACATTGTGATGTATGCACTAAAGGGAAGTTTACCCAAACCAGGAACAGGGAGCCTGATGTAAGAGCCAAAGCAGCTCTAGAGTTGGTGCACACAGATATAGCAGGACCAATAGATCCGCAATCCAGAGAAGGCTTTAAGTATGCTTTATCATTCACAGATGATTACTCCAGTGCAGTGTTTGTGTATTTCCTTAAAAACAAAAGTGACACAGTGCAAGCAACAGAGAGATTTCTGGCCGATACTGCCCCATACGGGAAAGTAAAATGTATCAGGTCAGACAATGGCACAGAGTTCACAGGGAAACATTACCAAGCATTACTATGCAGTAATAGGATTAGACATGAAAAGTCAGCACCGTATTCCCCACATCAAAATGGCACTGCTGAAAGGAATTGGCGCACACTTTTTGACATGGCCAGGTGCATGCTTATAGAAAATGAGATGCCAAAAAGTATGTGGACCTATGCAGTACAGACAGCAGCTGTAGTAAGGAATAGATGCTTTAACAACCGCACAAAACAGACACCTTACTTTATGCTGACAGGTAGACGGCCTAACCTTTCCAGAATGCACAAGTTTGGGTCAGTGTGCTATGCTTATAAGCAAGACAAAAAGAAACTGGACTCAAGGTGTGAAGAGGGAATTTTTGTTGGATATGACAAAAATAGTCCAGCCTACATGGTATATTTCCCTCACAGTGGAAAAGTGCAAAAATCTAGACTTGTGAAGTTTGTGACCAAGACCAATTCAGAAAGAGAAACACAAACAGAAACCGTCTCTGATGATGATTTTGAGGTACAGAACAAATCTGGCAAAAACAAACGTGATACTAACGTAAGTCCAGTATCTATACCTGTTGTAACAGAGACAGAAGACAAGAGTGAGCTTAGGCGTTATCCTTCAAGAGTGAGGAAGAAGCCAGCTTACTTATGTGACAGTGTATGTGGTAAGGAAAGTGAGGATCAGCTACTGACAAATATTGACTATTGTTACAGATTAATGTGCAATATCCCTTTAACATTTAGGGAGGCTGTAACTTCATCTGAGTCAAAACAATGGGTTATTGCAATGGATGAAGAAATGCAATCACTAAAAGAGAATGACACATTTATCCTGACCAACTTACCTCAAGATGAGAAAGCAGTGGGGGGTAAATGGGTGTACGATATCAAAACCAATGTTGATGGATCCGAAAGATACAAGGCACGATATGTAGCCAAGGGATACAGTCAGAAGAGGGGTGAAAACTATGATGAGACATTTTCACCTACCGCTAACCTCACCAGTATCAGAGTGTTAATGCAAAAAGCAGCACAGGAAAATCTGATTTTACACCAAATGGATGTTAAAACTGCTTACCTACATGCACCAATAGACTGTGAGATATACATGGACCAGCCAGAGGGTTTTGAGGTCAAATCTAGTAAAGGTGAAAAGTTGGTGTACAAGCTAGAAAAGTCATTATATGGGCTTAAACAGTCAGGCAGAACAAATAACACAAATTGGTAACATATTTACCTGAATGTTAACAATAAAAACTCACAAACACCAGCAACTGAGCATTGTCAGTGGTGTCAGTGGACTCATCCACAGCTAAGGAAATGCACTGTGCATTTTTTATTCCATCACAAAGCTGATTAATCAAATCACCAGCCAGTATTTATGTTCTTCTGGTTGCTGTGGAATCTGAGAGGGGGATTTGCTTGATTTGACCTGTTATTTCCTCTTTTTGTTTGCCTTCAAACATGGTCTCCATCACTTCAGTCATGCATTATTTTATACTTCAGTTATTATCCAGTGGAAAGCCCTTACCTACTGGCCTAGTTAAATCAAAGTGGTTACTTCTTTTTGGCTGGGCAGTGTAGTTTTACACACCGTCTTATTTGACTTTCTCAGGACATAAAACTGTTTTTTGGGGGCAGACCCCCACAAAGAAAAAAATATATTTACACACGTAAGGTCATCATCTTAACAGTTTTGTATGCTCATCCGTGAGCAGAGCATCAAGTTGACATGTCTATTACAGCTGAATGTGGCGATTACCATCGTGTTCAGCAAAACGCCTCACAAACGTATTAAGATCAACAGCTTTAGTGCGTTTTGATTCAATGCTGAGTACAGCCAAACTTGACAGTCTCTTCTCTGTCATTGTAGACCGCAAATACCTCATTCCTTCAGTACTTGGGTCCGAATGCTTCTCGTTTTGCGCCGTCCCGTTCAAATGAAATCGCCGCCAATCATATTTCCACGCTCGCGCCAGGGCCGGGGGAGGGGTTACAAGACGTGCATCTTGTGCTGCATTCAATTGCACTCGGACATTAGAGACTTTCTCTCATAAATGTCAGATGAGCCACAACTTTTCTTTCAAAACAAAGCTGCCAACTGGGGTGGCAAGGCCTATTTTTAGGGTGGCAGTTGCCACCCCATGCCACCAGTAGCGTGGCGTGGGGAAAAATTTAGGGGAAGCCCATTTTTTTGGGTTGGGTTAATTTATGCAGACACGACCCCCCCCCCCCCCCCCCAAATGCAATACCAGCCGCTCAATGCGCAGTGCAGATTCGGTAATGAATAAAAAAGAAGGGTTTGAATGGGGTGAAGCCACTTTGCCTCACTTTTATCCGAACTGCAGTGCATTGTGGTCAGCAGAGCGGAGATTTTCAGGATTTTCAGGATTTACAGGATTTGATTCAAAGTTTAAAACCTGTTTGGGGAGTTTATATCAGTTTACTTAACTTCGGGCCTCTGAAGGGAAGCTAGAGACGGCTGGCTTCCCTTGGCATGGCCCTGACCAATCACAGGTTGGCAGGGGCATCACGTGGGCCTCATCTGATTGGTCAATCCCTCACCAAGGGAAGCCAGATTCCGGTGGCCTCCTCTCGCAACAGTGAATGCAATCTACTGTTTCACCATAACATCTAGAGAGGGGCGCTGTTTGTTTCACTCTTTCTTTGTAAAATACTCAATGAGAGTGGGGGAGAGACGGGCCGGCAGCAACAGCAAAGGAGAATTATCGAAACAAAACAAAGTGCTTTTATTTATTTATTTAAATTATAACTACAATCCGAAAAAACAGGGGAAGCCTGGCTTCCCTTGGCCTCCGGGAGAAAACGCCACTGCATGCCACCCCGGTAGGTGAAGCTAGGCTACTAGCTACAGTACAGATGCAACTAGATGAGCTGTTAACTCTCGCTCTGACTTTTTTTTTTTTAAACTCTCGCTCTGACTCAGACAGGTTGAAAGAGACGACAGACACACGCATTTTTCCCACCCGCATTCCGCGAAGACCCACCCTACTGTGCCTCTGATTCGCAGACTGTTGGTCGGGGGGAAAAACGCTACCGGGATGCTGAATGTGATTGGACCAAAGCGTTGACAGACACACACAGACAGTGGAACAGTCTGACATGCAGAGCGCTGTATGCAGCGGACATAGCGGAGAATTTTGACTCGTTGCGTTGTGGCGATGTCTCACAGATAATACAGATAATACATATGAAAAGTATAATTTGCTCAGAGTCCAGAGACAGTTGTGGTTCGGTCCGGATCCGGACCGGAGTCCGGACTTTGAGGATGCCTGCTCTAATGTATGTAGATAGTATAAGAAATGTGCAGAATAGGACAGTTTAATGGTGGAGGTATACACATATTGATAGATGTCTTGTAATGCACTGTTGAGGAACCTGCAACCCAAGTTTTTAATTCATTGCATAACTACACCGTAGTTGTGTATATGATATGTCAATAAACCTTAGAAAATCTTGAAATCTTGAAAGGGATGTGCAAAATAGCCATTATATACAGTCTTTAATTAACTATTAGTAGAGAATAACGAGTAATGAATATACTTTATAGGGATCTGCAGATAAATGTTTAGTCTTTTCAAGCACCAATTATCAAATATCTCGCCTGATTGTTGGCACTTGACAATCACCTTCCCTGAATTTTACTCAGGTGTAACTCACATTGGTTTCGCATACAGCATCTCTGTCAAGTATGTGTATTCAGCAGTATTCACTCTCTCCACTAAACGACTCGTTGGAGCTCTTGCCCCCCCCTCCCTGTGAGCCTAGTGTGCTCCGATTGGTCAGCTCGGCCACTCTGTTCTGATTAGTCAACCACCAGAGAGGCTCCGCCCGCTTTTTTCGGGGAACATCAGTCTTATAATGGCGTCGGTACAGCCGTATATTTTATACGCTAACTAACCGAACTGTACCTACAACTGCGCTGGACCCGTTCGAGTCCTATTTTGGATAGTCTGCCGTGGTTTCATCAGTGGCGAGCCGTGAATGTTATACCTAGGCCCTCTGACCCCCACCCCTTCCCTCGAAAAAAGTTATTACGTCACAGCGTATACTTCAGCGGAACAACGGCCCGGGGTGCAAAACGGATCAATGACAGCGACCCTCTACCACACAAAACAACACCTGTAAATAACCCAATTTGTGTTCTTTGAAATTGAAAAGGATATTGCATTGTGTTTGTTACTTTCGTTGCAGTTGTATGTCTTAAGTGTAATTTGGCATGCTTTTATTTTGAAGGCGAGTTTACGCTGTTGACAGGAAGTTGTTGCTGCTATGGAAACAAGAAAAGCTTCACAGCGGGCGGAACTTGTCATAAAGTCCGCGATAATAAAACCCACCCATTTAGAGGGAAGATATGATTGGTCAATTGTACTGTCATTTGACATTACTCTCTCGTTCAGTTACTATAGAGTGGCGAAGTCCCTCCCCTTCCGGTGGACCTCCATGGGACCTTATTTTGGAAAAACTATGTATTGAAGTCAATGGAGAGAGAAAGATTATCTTTCGATCCCGTTTGAATTGTGCCACGAATTACACATATGATGTTTGTCAATTTAAAAGATAATTTTGCAAGTCAAAAAAAAAAAATGTGTCGTAAAACTGTGAAGTAACACATTTGTTTGTGTGAAACGCTCAATGAACTACAACACACACGTCACCAAGATGGCCGTCACTACTGTCTTGTCAACAAAACGATTGACTACTCTCACTATCACCACAATGAAACACGTCCTGAAGAATGTCATGCAAAGCTGCCTGCCTGCCTTCCTTTGATTCTCTCTGAACTGCCTGGACGTTTTAATGTTTAATGTCAACCATTTGTGCAGATAGCATGAAGTAGAGAAGATCGTCGATGCTAGCGTTAGCGTTAGCATTTCTCCCCCGGGCTTAAATTGTGTATTATAGAATGATCACACCGGTGACAGTACTCTTCAAAGGGTTCACGAAATATGACTACTACTCTTACTGTTTAACATTTTGGGTTACTTAATGTTACTTCATGTTAAGGCTAATAAAAATGACAAGGCTGTAATGCTAACTAACGTGCTAGCTACTAGCTAGCTTGATCCAGACACTCTGGTCCTTTCATCAGACGGGAAGCGAAAGAACGAGCAAGACCCATTGCTGGTATAATAACAACCTGGTACTAAGCACACAGGCATCTTGTTAAAGTTATCTTATCTTAGCCAGCGCCATATAGATAGATTATATCTATATGGCGCTGATCTTAGCTATCTCTTAGTGGAGGAAAACAATTGTGACATCACTTACGCAACTCTGGGATTTGTAGTCTTTCTAGTTACGTATTTTTCCTAGTCTTATATTTCAACAGTTTTACGACAAACTGTGACTTTTTTGACATGGAAATTATTTTTTAAGATTGACAAACATCATATGTGTAATTCATTGCACAATTCAAACGGGATCGAAAGATAAGTTTTCTCTTTCCATTGACTTCAATACATTATTTTTCCGAAATAAGGTCCCATGGGGCGGAAGTAGATGGGCGTGACTTCGCCACTCTATAGCGGGCCCTCTGTGAATTTACAGCAGGACCACCAATCAGCTCCTGTCTTCACAGCGACTCGCAGAGACGGCTAAAGGAGCTTCTTTCATTTAACCCTTCACATTCAAACAGAAACTGAATAGGCAGATTCGAAGGATTTATTTCTTTGGAAATGATATTTTAAATACAATTAAATCAAGTTATTTTGGCGCACTGCCACTCCAATATGGGATTAGTTTTGTTTCATAAAGATAAAGCAACACTTTCTCAGAATCAAGCAAAACTAAGAGTTTAAGAGAAAGTCAAGCAAAATAAATGTAATTAAAAAAATTAAACTATAAGTTGCAAACAAATCATTTGTGTAATCATGTAAACTATAAGTATTTTTTCTTTGTTTAAACATATCTTTTTGTTTGCAGTTCTCTTTGCTTCTTTCTCAATGATCAGACTTTTGCTCTCGTTTGTGCTCCCTCATTTTTTGTTTTAGATTCTGACACAAACGTCCCAGGTAGGCGGGACTTTCAGGGGTGCGTCCCCATTGGCTACTCAGTGAGTGACAGCCCAGTCCTCCAGCGATTGTACAGTGCAGCTGCGGTGCGGTAGCTGAGCGTGGATAGAACACCCCCAGAAGAACCAGCATTTCAATTATTATAATACTACAAGTGAAAATATATGTAAGTATTGATCATTTGTGTTGTTTGTGCTGTACTATACGGTCTGTTTCTTTATTGTGTTAAAGGTAGGGTAGGTACGTTTGAGAAACCGGCTCGAGATCGCTAGAATTTGAAAATACACAACCGGAGAAAATCTGCCACTTCCTTATAGAGCCCCTCCTCCAACACACACGAACGCGCACATGACCAATGAGGGCACGAGATAAGTTTGTGCACAGATGGAAGGCTGACAGGCAGGTAGGCCATCCAGTTATTTTAGCCGGCCCGGCTAAAATGATTGGTCGTACTTTTTACAGTACTACGGCTTCCACAGATGACATTTTTTTATGGATTTTTTGTCAAAGCACTTAAGATATTCATTGCTATCGGGATGTTAAGAGCATTCCATGGAATATAACAAAAAGTGTATCTCGAGCCGGTTTCTCAAACTTACCTACCCCACCTTTAAGTGAGAAGTAAAGAAAAGCTGTGCTATGAAAGTTAGCTTTTGCTACCTTTAGATCCATAACAATGCAAGCTAAGTAGCCTAACAGCAGGGACAGTTAGCTACATAGCTAGCAGTGAGTGAGCGTTCAGACACCGGCGCACACACTCAAACGGACTCGTGTGCCTGACTCTACCAACAGGCTTTCATGGTTCTGTTTAGATATGCAAGTATAAGCCATGATAGCTTATTTTATTTGATATGAAAATCAATGGAGGCTGAGTTTACTACTTCTCTTTGTAGGAAAACCTATCGTCCATGATGCCCCTGAGCTGAGTTTTATTTGTTAACTTCATATTTTTCATTTCCTAAAACATTTGTTTTCCTCTCATATTAACAGTGTGGATCATTGAGACAGTGTGGTGTCCAGAGGTCTTATCCCGTGTTCCCACTTCCTCTGAGGGGACAGCACGGAGGGGGGGCATGAAGAAAGACCTGCACCAGCTTCATCCACGCTGGGCGTTGCTGTTATCACTTGCTCAGTGTCATTTCATTTGACCAAATGTCTTTACATTATACATTTAATAGATGTTATTATTATCCACCTTTTTGTTTTATGTCCTTTTATTTAAAACATTCTTTGAGACTTCATCTTCTGGTTCAAATTTCAATAAATGTAATTTGTATAATCACTCTTTTGTCTTTATTCTACATGGAAATGTTAGAGATTCAATTCAAATCTGTTGATTATTCATATCTTCCTCAGGCTAGTAGGTATATAGTATGTCGAATTTTTAATGCTAAATGTATATCATTTTCTCACAGGATATAGAATGAGACAACACAGTTTTTATCCATTGTGTATGAATGCTTCAGCTCTTCAGACCAACATAGTAAGATCTGAGCATGTTCCTAATTGTGTTGGTATGCAACCTAGGTCTGGTCTGTTTAATAAAGCAAATCTGCCACTTTTATATTGTAGAATTTGTTAAATTAAATTGTTTGTCCGAAACATAGCAATATATGCTTTTGAAATGTAACATATCTTTGAAAAAATAACGGTATATAGTTTATATTGTGTATCACCTTTAGCTTGAAAATACATAGATGTGTTTTTTTTATCTATAAAATAAATAAATAGACAGACACTTTATCAATCCCAAATTGGGAAATTATTTTACAGCAGCAGTGTGTTCAGGTATTACAATATTTAAAGTTGGAATAAAGTATAAACTACACAACACAAGTATAATGCACAGCAATCCATAAGATGAGTCCGATATTTTTTATGAAAACTCCCCAGGAGACACCAACACCAACATGGCCGAGTGGACTCCGGAGTTTGCTGCATGAGTTGCACTGTATGATCTGTGGTGTAGTGGGCTGTCACTCAAAAAACTGAGTAGCCAATGTACCTCCTGAAAGTCCCACCCACCTGGGATGTTTGTGTCAGAATCGAAAACAAAAAATGAGGGAGCGCAAACGAGAAGAGCTGCAGATCATTGAGAAAGAAGCAAAGAGAACTGCAAACAAAAAGATATGTTAAAACAAAGAAAAAATACTTATAGTTTACATGATTACACAAATGATTTGTTTGCAACTTCTAGTTTTATTTTTGAAATGTATTTTGCTTGACTGAGTTTTTTTTTCTCTTAAACTCTTAGTTTTGCTTTTTTTAAATTTATTTTTAATTTGGCAGGGACAATGCACAGTAATGAACACTTAATACATTAAAATGTGTCAAGCGTAACAGTGCCAGATTTAGCTTTGAGCTAATTTCCATCCACAGTCCCTCACATAAAACATTTAAGAAGTGTACATTTTACAAACATAGCAAAAACAAAATACATTATATGCAAAAGGTGCAAAAGAGCAAGAGCAGCATACACAAGTATTTATGACATGGTAATACAATATAGCAGCTACGACATATAAAGTATGCAAGCTTGATTCTGAGAAAGTGTTGCTTTATCTTTATGAAACAAAACTAATCCCTAAGTACTAAGTAGTGTAGTGTCTTCGGCCATCCTAAACTCCGAAAAAACTATTTGTTTCTCCGAATCGAAGGGGAAAAACACAAAAGCATTGTACACAATTTAAACCAATCAATGTTAACAAGGATAAACTGATGTTTTTAGTTGACAGTGAGGGGAATACTTTCGGTTTTAATATGAAAACTTCGAGACTGGAAATACTGTTTTCACCCAACGCAATTTTATTGATAGTTTATTTTGAAATTCAGTTCCTGACGGACGGCAAAAAAAACGAAATTATAAAATTAAACAAATAAATAAAAACAAGGATAATTGTGTGTTATTGTTGAGTAAATAACAGTGTGTTATTTAGAAAAGAATAACAAATTAGAAGGAAAAAAAGATTTAAAAAATACATATTTCAGTATTCTGAGCCCCATTTCTTCTCCTCACGGACGGCAAAAAAAGTCAGACATTATAGAATTTAAAATAAAAACAATAATCGTGGCTTGATATTGAGTAAGAAAATGTTTTTATGAACCACACAGCTTCCGGTATTCCAAGACCCGACCGGACAAAAACATGTGGTGCAGGCACGAAACATACAACCAATAGAAATACATTGCTTTTAAAAAAAGGGGAAAATCGTGTTGGTGAACACGAATCAATAGATTAAATGTTGTGACTATAACACGAAATGCCGTGAGACTGGGTTGTTTGTAAAGATAAGCTAATTTAATCTCTCTTGAAAGACACGCTTTGCTTTGCCCAGGAGTGCGACACCCTTTTCTTTTGTTCAAATCTTTTGTTCAAATCTTGTTAGGCAAGATGTATGTATGCCCAGGGTTATTTGTTTATGTGGGTTGTCTCGCCTCCTTTAAAAACAATCAGGTAATTAAAATGACCAAAGGCATTTTTCTGTCTCATTTTCAATTTCTTGGGAGTGGGAAGAGTGGGGAGAGTGCAATTTTGTGCTGCGCCTAGGTTCCCCTAGACCTGGGCGTAACACTAGAAAAAAAAGTTTCCAAGTCCCAAGTGTACCTAACTTTATTGTCTGTATGACTGTGCAACACGTTTATTATAGTGTTATACTATATAGTATGTATACTAAGGCTTGCATAGTGGCCATTATTCTACTAAAACTACGGTTCTACTAAAATGTAATCCCAAACCACATGATGAAAAAAAAAATAGATTTACACCTGATATCTAAAGCTGACAATCCCCATTATTGTATTGCTCAACTGACACTCAACCCTTTTCTTTCTCATATTTCTGAGACAGAGTGGTTACAGGCTAGTGTGTTGAGTGATCTAACTTTTCATTTACATTGTAAAGATGAGATGAGAAATAACAGATTTTGGGTACAGAGAGGAACTGGGCATAATGTGTACAAAGAATGGATTTATTATTGTACCTTGGATTTGTTTCTATATTCCCCATTATGACCCTGGGTCATTAGGTCATTTGTGTGTGGATATTTTCCCTCCTCCTGTGAGAGTGTGGGTGTTTCTCAATGTCGAGGACGCTTCCTTGGTAGGACATGTCTTCCCAGTCAGGTCCTTCAGAAGCGAGGCAAGAATCCTTCCTAGCCTCGGAAAACGAAGAATGGTCGGAACAGGCTAACAGGTGTGCAGGTGTGCGTCATATGAGAGGCCCCGCCTTACATTTTCCGCCAAAGACTTTGGAAATTGGTCCGTGCGCAAAGCATTGTGGGGATTTTAAGACCGCGGAGGATACACATGTGCAGCCTCGAAAAGTGTGTGTGTGTGTGTGTGTGTGTGTGTGTGTGTGTGTGTGTGTGTGTGTGTGTGTGTGTGTGTGTGTGTGTGTGTGTGTGTGTGTGTGTGTGTGTGTGTGTGTGTGAGCAAGCAGGTGGTGCCCATTAGCTGATTGGCTGCCTTCGACAGGCTGATTGGTCCACCTGAAGAGACAGGAGCATTTAAGCTGCAGCCTCTCTCATCGACCTCTCCTAATCCCAACTCCTTGGCCGTATCTAATTTCTGGGATTTCCCCTCCTCGACTCCTCGAATCCTCGGTCCTCCGGTAGTGACCCGGAAATGAATTTCAGCGCGCCATGTTGAAGGACATCTCATTTCTCTAAATGCACTTCGATGACCGAGGATCGAGCGTCGAGGAGGCTCTCTGGAGGAGCTATAATCGAGGATACACTGATGCGTCCTCCACGGTCCTCCACGGCTCCTCCGTGGGTGCATTTCCGGCAACAGAGATGTTTCAAAGAGTCGTGATGCACGGCCGGACTGATCTCAGCCAATGACAGCTCTGCATGCACCCCCTGGATATTATTTTATTAACTGCTTTCATCGCGACGAGATGTTTCCAGAGAGAACAGCTCTGAGGTCCGTGCAGAAAGCAGAGCAGTGTGTATAATATATATCACTCAGTATAACAGGCCTACTCTCTTTATTTGCTTTAGTTTAGTAGATATCTACAAACAAAGAGTCGATATTTTTCTAAAACCATTTTTTTATTTTTTTTATTTAACCTTTATTTAACCAGATAAAAAACATTGAGATAAAATCTCATTTTCAATGCTGACCTGGCCAAGAAGGCAGCAACGTTACACATAACACATAACACAAACATATAAAATACAGAGAACATAAAGAAAACAAAAGACGAAAAAGCAGTCACTACATTGTGCACATTTGGACAATAAAAAAAGTACACTACTTGTTACTGCAAGAGCAGCTGGTGGTGAGGACTTCAGACAACTTCAATTTAAAACATGAAATAGAGACAAGTGCCCTCAGTTTAAGGCGTGATTGAAGGTCATTCCAAGACCAAGGACCATAATAAGAAAGACTCCTTTTTCCAGCCTCAGTCCGTACAGTAGGAACCTGGAACCGTATCCAGGCACTGGATCTGAGTTTGTAAGAGTCACAAACTGGAGCAAATATGACACATATGTAGAGTGGAAGCTTACCTAAAATGGCTTTATACATTAATAAAAACCAGTGCTGCATCCTACGCATAGTAAGTGAGGACCATCCAGTTAGGCTATACAATGTGCAATGATGAGTCCTATAGGGTGCATTTGATCAGTGGCGGCCGGTCCATAGGGGCGCTAGGGGCGCCGCCCCACCTCTTCCCATATTGAAAAAAAAAAAAATAAATAATAATTAAAATTAAAATAAAAAAAAAAAAATATGTTTAAAAAGATATATATGTTTTTATTTTTATTTTTAATGAACAAGGTAAATATTATATAATTGGTATCAGTAAAATGTATAATCTACAATAAAATCTCGTTTAAAATTGTGTTACGATGTCTAAAGTTACTGATAAGTCACATGTTTCCTGCCTGGACTTGCCCATGCACCTTCTCTCGTCTGGGCGCTAAGAGAGGAGCCTTCAACCAGTGCAGCAGCAGCCACCAGCAGCTGACTGTTGCTATCTGTAACGTGTAAACTATGCCGCGAAAATATAATTTCAGCCAATCAGCGTCGTCAAAGATGACGGTCACCGGGCGCCAATGTCAGCGCCCAGTGCAGTCTGTGAGTAGTTTGGACAGTGACTCGTATCCGGTTGACGCAGTAGTTGATGAGGATGGCTTCGTGTGCAGGTGGAGTCTCCGGACCTCGGTCCCCGGCTAATTCTGTTCAAGAGCTAATCTCCAATCCTTTCGAAAGGAGAAGTTTGGCAGATAAATTGTTGCTTAAAGACCTTGCACCGGACCAACCCGATTTGAATATATCGCAGCAATCTCGTGAAAAAGACAACATTTATACACGAGGCTTAGTAGCTGGTACACAAGAAAGGCTTGGCTAGCTGGATGCAAACAGGTAAATGCTGTCTTTTGTTTCCCATGCTTGGATATCACTTTATATGTAGAGAGGAGGTTTCCCATGGTTGTTAGAAGTTTATTAATAAGTGGGCATTTATCACAGAAGTGATTGTTCTGTCTCCACGTTTGTTGCATTGTCTGTGATGTATTTTCCAACGGTTATAGCTCCTGTTCTGTCCCAGCAACACTACACGGTTTGCAGCTCCACCACATTTTTGGTTTATCTTCGGTGTCGCTTAAAATCTGCTTCCCATCGGACTAAAACCTCCACGTAATCTGAAGACAGATACTTGAAGTTATTTAAACCTTTTGCAAACTTTATGTTCTTTCTTGCTCTAGCCTTGCCAGTTACATTGTACATAACACATATATTATCATTATGCTAACTGGTTGTTCGTGTTAGACGATGTAGCTTTTTCATTTCTGAGTTATTGCTATATGTAAATAAGCCTGTTTGTAAATAATCCTCAGAGAAACAAAGAAAAAACACAATTTATGACATTTTGTGCTGTGGTTATTTTTTTTAAATTGCATTTATTCACAGTTCAGTTTGAAATGCTGTAGTGACTTGTATTGAACCACTTAAATATTTATAATTAATGCTACTGAAAAGATGCTATTAATTTTATATCTCACATGCAGTTCACTGTAAAGCTACTTGGTGAAGGTGTTGGTTCATAAAACATGAACAGTTTTAAGAAAGAAAAAAACAGACCAGTTCTGAGAACACAAATTCCTGGTAAAGTAGTAGATGTTCAGGTTGATAAATAATATTTTCCACACTGAAGATTATGGAGGTATTGATCAGTCTTCTCATATTTTTAAGCCTCGATTTCTCCTTTCCCCCCCCCTCTAACATCACCAGAAGTCATCATTTAAGGGGTCATTTCTCGAAAAAGAATTCCGGGGGGAAAACCCCCGGACCCCCCGGGTAGGTCACTTACGGTACGTCAAGAGCCCCACCAAAAAAAAAAACCACCGGCCGCCACTGCATTTGATATATAACGCAGTGCAGCATGGTATAGTGGGTCAAGTTTGGCCAAAACAGTGGGACAGGCAAATCTATAAATGGTATCACCGTAGTCCAGCTGGGACAGGAATAAGCCAGAGACCAACCTTTTACGGGATGAAATTGAAAAACAACATTTAAATCTGAAAAGGAAGCCAAGAGTGAATTTCAATTTCTTTGTTAAAACTTCAATATGGTGTTTAAAGTTCAGATTACTGTCCAACCAAAAGCCCAGATATTTGTAGGTATCAACAAATTCAACAGAAACGCCATCAAGGGTGTCAATGGAGAGGCAAGAGGAGGACGCTGACTTGGGAGCAAAAAGCATTGCTTTGGTTTTCTTACTGTTCAATAGCAGTTTAGAATCAAGAAGCGCATGCTGCAGCGTGATAAAATCTGATTTTAAATTGGAAACGGCCATATCCAGAGAAGGAGCACACGAGTATACAATAGTGTCATCAGCATACATATGATAGGTAGAAAATTGCATCTGATTACAAATAGTGTTTACATATAATGAAAAGAGCAAGGGCCCCAAGATAGAGCCCTGTGGAACTCCCTTCTCCAAGGTGACAGGGTCAGAGACAGTACTACCCAACCTGACGCATTGAGTGCGGTCGGTTAGATAACTCTGAAACCAGCAAATGGCATTGTGACCGAAACGAGACACCAACATAACATTAGACATAATGTGGTGATCTACAGTGTCAAATGCTTTGGCTAGGTCAATAAACAATGCAACACAAACTGATTTCTTATCCAAAGCAGCCTTAATATCGTCTAAGACTTTCAGACTGGCAGTCACAGTACTGTGCTTTGATCTGAATCCAGATTGCATAGGGTTAAGGATGTTGTGTGAATTTAAAAAAAGTTTTAGCTGAGTAGAAACAAGGGACTCAAGAATCTTTGATAACACAGAAAGATTTGAGATAGGACGATAGTTATTCAACTCCGTGGGATCACCAGCTTTCAAGAGGGGCGATACCAGAGCTTGCTTCCACACAGCTGGCAGTGTGTGAGTGGACAGGGAGAGATTAAAAATATCAGTTACTGGTTGTGCTATCATCTGAGCTGCAATTTTTAAAAAGAACGGGTCAAGGCCGTCAGGCCCGGCAGACTTTTTAGGATCAATCGAGTGCAAACCCTGTAAGACTTCAGAGACCGAGAAATAAGCTAAATCAAAAACAGGGGAGTTCAACTCTTGACTATGGCTGTGAGTACGACCATTTAGAGAGTCATGACTTTGCTCATCAAAAATGTGACCAGCCTTTTTGAAGTGAGCATTAAAGGCATTTGACATACCATCTGAATCTGAAATAAAAGAATCATTGACCTTCAGTTTTTGTGGGAAACTAGAAACCTTCTTGTTCTGAAGTGATTTAATTGTTTTCCAGAATTTGGAATGGTCATTAAAACAATCAGTGGTTAAGCTCAGATAGTAATCAGCTTTAGCTTTTTTAATAAGGGCAGAACATTTATTTCTGAGGACACGAAAAAGAAGCCAGTCATCACTAGTGTTAGACTTTCTAGCTAAGGACCATTGCTTATTTCGATCATGAATGAGATCAGATAGTTCTCTAGTAAACCATGGAGTGTTCCTATTCTTAACTCTGAATTTTCTAAGGGGGGCATGTCTATTAATAATCGATAAAAAGTGATCAATAAAAAATTGGACGGCAACATCAACAGATGGAATTAACGCTGTGAAGTGCCATTTAACCTCCGCCAGATCGTGTAGGAAAGCCTGCTCAGAGAAGTGTTTGAAGCAGCGCCTGAGCACAATAAGGCCCTTGGCTTTGGGCAACTTAGTGCTCCTAACGCAAGCGATAGTGCAATGGTCACTGATATCATTAGGAAAAACACCAACAGACACATACTTATGAGCTGCATTTGTTAGAATGACATCTATAAGGGTATCGTTATTGGGTTTGGCAGGGTTTATTCTAGTGGGACTATCAATAAGCTGAGTTAAGTTCAAAGAATCACAAACCTGCTTAAACTGTGAGGATTTATCACTTAACCAGTCCCAATTTAAATCACCCAATAAAATGATTTCAGAAGAAAACTTAGACAACAATTCAGTAAGGCTAGTAGTTGCATCCATGATGGCCGATGGAGGCCTATAACAGCCAATAACAGTGAGAGGAGCATTTGCTATAGTTATTTGGACTGCTAGCAACTCAAATTGCCTTGGAATTGAAATTGAGTGAAGGACAGAGCACTGTAGTTTCTCAGCAGTGTATATTGCAACACCACCAGCTCTGCCCTTACGATCAGCTCTGAATACATTATATCCATCAATCTGAATAACAGTGTCAGTGACAGAGGGTTTTAACCAGGTTTCAGAAACTACAACAATATCAGGCTTAGCAACTAAAAACCAGGTCTTGAAAACATCTAATTTGGGCACTAGGCTTCTAGCATTAACATGCAGAAAACCCAATCCTTGCCTACAGCTAAACTCATTCGGAGTTGGCAAATGATGCAAGGAAGCAGAGAAACACTCAGGACCAGGGTTAATGTTAACGTTACCAGAGAGTAATAGCAGTAACAATATTAACAGTCTGGAAGATGATTTTTTCACATGTGCTCTGGACGCGTCACTCCTCAGAGGGGCGGGGCTGCTCCGATCCTTCGATATTAGCGAGTCCAGAGTCAAAAGGGCATACGGGAGAGCGCATTTCGTGCCATGAAACGTCAGCTTTTGGTAAAAACTATCCGATGGAGTCAGCGCTCCAGAGGTTCCACCCTCCGAATGTCCGAAGTGAACAGAGGCATCGCTGGGAGGCAATCCGTCAGTTTTGCCGACATGCGGGCTGACAATTAATCCCAGGAAAAAAGCGAACATAAGGGTAGCTTTAGGCAACATTGAGCTGCAACACACCCAATTCAGGATCCGCAGCTCAGGTCCCAGCAGCTCAGGTCGATCAGCAGCTCAGGTCGACCAGCCCCCGACAGCACGGCAGGACAGACAGCAATCCACAGTCCGAAAGAGCGACAGCTCAGGCAGAGAGCAAACAATCCAGTCACAGCGAGGCACCAGCACAAAACGACGCAAAACAGCCCAAAAACTTTTAAAAGCTTTTAAAACGTTTTTAAAAGCGCAGCAGACCAATTTAAAAACGGGTCTAAAAAGCTAAATAATTCTTTTTGAATGTCAGTATGCACAAGAGGTAGTTAATGCCAAAAAAAAAAAAAAAAAAAAAAAAACAACAATGGGGTGCTTCACATAATAAAATACACAACGGCTGAAGCCTGATTATATGCTTTAGGAGCTGTAGGTGTGTGTTGTACAGTGTGTGCGTAGATGCAGCGGACAGACAGGTCTCAGTTGGTTTGGTGTCCTCTGCTTACTTTTAATACTTGTACTTTTTGTACTTGTGTCCGCATCTGTAGCCTGTTATTGTCTCATTATACCGCACTGTGAATGAATTAAAAGTAAATATATAAGTCATCATGAACACATCTGTCCATCAGACAGAGTGCTGCTGTGCCTCCTGTCATCATTAATGGACGTCTCTTTAAAATGACCGCTCAGAGGAGAGGAGTTCTCATTTCTCTAACCACCTGCTGCTTCCCCTCCTCTCTCCTCGGCTCCCTTCCTCGGCTCCTCCGCTCGCATCTCCTCATCAGGGGAAATCCCAGAAATTAGATACGGCCCTTGACTGTTGTAGAAAACCTGATCTATTGTTCTGTGTGGTTAAATCTAATGATTAGCGGTCCTTTTGTACTTTTTGGTATCTTTGTAAAGATAAGCTAATTTAATCTGTCTTGAAAGACACACTTTGCTTTGCCCAGGAGTGCAACACCCTTTTCTTTTGTTCAAATCTTGTTAGGCAAAGATGTATGTATGCCCAGGGTTATTTGTTTATGTGGGTTGTCTCGCCTCCTTTAAAAACAATCAGGTAATTAAAATGACCAAAGGCATTTTTCTGTCTCATTGTCAATTTCGTGGGAGTGGGGAGAGTGCAATTTTGTGCTGCTGAAATAACAGTGGGTAAAGTTACCAAGCGTTGTTTGCACACTATTCACCATGAAAATCTACACGTAGAAAAAAAGAGACTAACAATGTATGTGATTTAACCCGAAAAACAGAAATCCGGGAAAAACCTAAAAATAATTGAGCTTCCCGTAAAAAGACTTCGTACTTTATATAATGTAGGGGGCGGCAGCAGTTCAGTCTGTAGGGATTTGGCTCGGCTACTGAGAGACCCCGGTTCAAGTCCTGATCGGACCAAAATACAGAGTGGTAGGCACCAAACACCCCAACTGGACGACTGGCAGCCCCTACGCTCTGCCACCCCCCAGAGTGAAACCCTGAATTTCCCCTCTGGAATTAATAAAAGTATGTCTTTCTTTCGTTAAATAAGAAAGGTGTCTTTAAGAAAAAGTATACAATATAGGATTTACTCTCAAGTCCTGTTTATCATTAACAACAGTTGCTTGGTAAACATGGTAACATTTAACCTTCACAATGATTAATTTATTGATTTTTATTAATGAAGATAATTCAATATCAAGAAATTATGTAAAACTGTCAACCTATGGGGTTTCAGGAATGTAAATGTTTGACAGGATGTAATGGTTTCTACTAAGACCTGGACTCAGACGGGAGTTAGGTGGAGTTTCACTGAAAATGATTGGAAATGATTCGCAAATGAAAATATAAAGAGGTGTAAATACTGTGAAAAGGGCAACAGAAGAGAGGACTAACTCTCAACTAGAAAATGCATTTCCTGCAGATAATGCGTGTGAATACTCTAAACTGTGAACATTTGTTGCTGAATTTAGCTGAAAATGCAGAAAAAGCTGAATATCTTATTAGTTGAATGGTCTCTGTAGCTGCTGAACTTAGCGGAGAAATGTAGAACAGTGAAATTATTTGATTCAAATTGTTACAGCTCAAATGCATTGCAATGACTTTGTTGAAAACTTGAAAGTGAAATGTTAAACTGGAAGAGTAGGACAAATAGTGAAGAAGCTTAATATTTAAAAGAAAAGGTTTAAAAAAGGTATAAACAACAAAATGTATAGCCTCTATGTCCTGAAATAGCTGAATAATTTAATAGTTGAATGGTTTCTGTAGCTGAAAGTAGGATGAAGGAGTTAAATATGAAATGTAAGTAGTAGTAGTGAATGAATGTGTATTAAGAAGAGAAAAGAAAGTAAAAAGGCTTTGAAAAGCATCAGAATATTTTAACTGCAAACTTTTGAACTAACTTGATGGCGAGTGATCTGTCGCCATGGCAACGGCATTTGATGAAACCCCATAATACGCTTAGATGTGTTGATGGCTGCATAGTTACCAAACCTCTAAGTTTTGGGCCGTTTGGAGCATTTTCACTGAAGTTATGAGAAAACCGTGTTTCATGGTGAGCATTGTGTTGCCATGGCAACGGCATTTGAAGAAATCTCAAAACTCTCACGGAGATGTCTTCAGGGCTGGACTGTTAGCACACATGTGAAGTTTGAGCACTTTTTGACCATTTTCATAGGAGTTATAGCAATATCTTGTTTTATGGCGAGAGATGCGTTGCCATGGCAACAGCTTTTGAGGAAAACTCACTATTGGCACAAAGACATGTTTTGGACCATTAACCATTATCTGAAGTCTAGTGCTGTTGTGACCCTTTTCATAGGCGTTACGACAACATCGTGTTTTTTGGCAAGGGATGCGTTTCCATGGAAACGGCATATGGTGAGATGTCATTTTACGTAGAGCTGTTGAGGCATGGACCGGTGATATACAGGTGAAGATTGGGGGATCACACAGGTGTTTGTGTTTGAGCTAACGATGTTATGAAACACCTGTGCTTGAGCCCAGAGATCATAGGTGGTGGCTGTGGCTCAGTGGATAGAGTGCTGGACTTTGAATCAGGGGGTAGCAAGTTCGAGACCCACTGCAGTCAGCATGTCGTTGTGTCCCTGGGCAAGACACTTCACCCCAAATTGCTCCTGTGGGGATTGTCCTCAGTACTTTGGATAAAAGCGTCTAACAAATGACATGTCATGTAATAGGTTTCCATGGTGATGTTCAGTGAGAGGAGAGCCTTTCCATTGATCTGAATGAGAGATAAACCTCTTACATGTGAACGTTTTGTTGAAGAACCGTAGCAGATATCGGTGAAATTTCAACGCGTGAAGCGTCTCAGGACCCTGACGAGCGTCGGAATCTGCTTTTTGTGCACTTTCGGGTCCATAATGTGACATTTTTGGCAGATTTACTAAAGGTGTGCAGCTGCTGCTCTGAGAACAAATCCGACTTGATTTACAATGGGCCTTAATGGAGACATGTTGAACGTTTTTGTCACTTCATGCCCTCAGGAGGCATTTTGTTTAATTGTTGTTCTTAAATGCTCACACACATAGCCTACCTGACTCTCGTGCTGTATTTTCCTCTTGTTTCTTTTTAATTTTCCGTTTCGAAGCACCTGATGAATGCTTTCTCTTTGACAGCGCCATCATCAACAGACAGAGGCGGCAATGCACTTTTGAATCTGCCAATCAGATCAATCTATTGTTGGAGAGGGGGGGCCTCCCCGAAATCTGTGAGATTGATTGGTGATGATCACTGGCACGTAATGTGTCCAATGAGAACGTTAAAGGTCCCATGTCATGGCCATTTCCACTGATCATATTTCCATTGTTGAGGTATACTAGAATAGATTAAATTGTGCAATTTTCCAAAATCGCATTGGTTTCTCATACAGCATCTCTGTATAGTATGTGTATTCACTCTCTGTCCGAAACGGCTTGTTGGAGCTCCTGCCCCCCCCCCCCTCCCTGTGAGCCCAGTGTGCTCTGATTGGTCGGTCGTTGCGAGCTCGTTGCTGCGAGCTGCTGCGAGGAGCGGACAGATTTCCGGGTCGGCGATACAGCGAGAACAAGCGAAACTCATCCTGAGCACACACAAACACTCACAGCCGAAGTAAAAACAATTAGTGTGGCTTGATATTGAGTAAGAAAAAGGTTTATAACGCTGTGAGAATGGGTCTGCGGAGAGCATTTCTCCTCGATCCCAACTCGTCTATTACCAGCGTTCAGGGAGCTCTATGCAAGTCAATGGGGACTCCCCATGGATGTATAATATGAACTGGATACAGCGTGGGAGGCGGGGCCTCATTCATTCCTATGAGAGCTGCTCATCGGCGCATGAAGACAAAATGGCCCAACTTTTGAGAGAGCGAAACGTCACAGATTACCCGTCATGCCTGAGAAGTACCCGTATGTGCGCTCATAGAGCATGCGCAACTTTAACCACGCCCCCCAAAAGGCTCGTTCACATCAAGCACGTCAATTTGTGTACACGTAACAGCACTGCACGTTCATGACAGCATGGTACTGGATTGTTATGATGGATTTGATATTAACGAGGCGGCCGTGGCAGTTAGCAGCTAGCGGCTACTAGTAATTATGCTAAGTTACACATCAATCGTTATGTACTTTTATATTACGCTGATAACAGGATCTAGTGATATCCAAGCAACAGAGCTTAATTTAGCATGATACTTTTGTGGGTTGTACATGAAACCACTTGGTAATATATAAAAATGTATGTATTTTGAAGCCTGTTCTGATCAATTGTGAGTTAAATCTTTATCTAAAAAGTAAAGCTGATGATGGATTACTGTGGTGGAGTTAAAATAACAATAGCCTATTTCTCTTTGAAATGTGATGGAGTAAAATAATAGTAACTGTGATTATTCATGTTAAGTACCCCACAAGTAACTAAAACGTATAATACTTGAAGGAAAGGTGTAAAATGTTTCCATAAATACCAATATTACACACTACAACACAGACTATAACACCCCTTGTTGTTAAATACCAACCATGTGTATATATATATATATATATGCCGCTAAAACTGTGTAATATATACCTGGCTGCTAAATCCTCCAAACTGTTACAGGATGTGTATTTTGTAAAATGTGTAACTTTTTTTTTTAATCTTTAATACTTTTTTTATTAAGTAACATTAGGCTGTCTTTGGCTCTTTTCTGCTGTAACAATGTAAATGTATTCTGATTCTGATCTAATTGATATGTTTTTGTCACATGTTTTGTTTCCCTATATTGCGACACATGTTTTGTTTAAGATTATTTCTCCTTTTTTTACAGACATCCCCAACCATAGTGGAATGCTGTTGTAAAGGATTGCATTGATCTGTGCATCAATACCTTCACCCAGCTTTGAGGCCTCCAATGAATGAAATCATCTTGTGGCTGGGAAAAATGTGAAAAAATAAATCTCACAAAGAGTGACTTTCTGGTGTAATTATTATAATATCAAAGACAAGCACTTTTAGTAACAATATATAAAATCATTCAGCAGCAGAGGTTGGGGTGGAAACAGCATTTCTAACTAAGATGATTACAATATTACAAGCTAAACATCAAGATGAACATACTATTATTAATTTAAAAAGTACATGGGAAACTTAAATATCCTGCAATATACCATTAGCAGAATAGGAACAAATGTGCCAAAACATTTCTAACATAAACATAAACATAAACTGAGGGCTTTCTTCCTGAGCCGCTGAGTAAAGGTCCTCCATGGTATATAGTATTAGCAAACAGCTACGTTCAACTCTTTTAATGGTATATTGCAAGTGCAATAAGAAGCTACAGGGACGTTAATCTACGTCGGTAATATTAACTTTATTTAATACAACATTTACGGTACAAGATTTAATCATACAGCCCATGTAGTATAATATTTGACAAATGATGAAACATGTGCAATATATCCATTATTACAGCTCCGTGGGCTGGCAGTAAGGCGATATCAAATCAAATCAAATCAAAGTTTATTTATAAAGCACATTTAAAAGCGATTTTTGTTCGGGCCAAAGTGCTGTACATGTAATAAATACTACAATCACATAAAAACACATTACTACAATCACAATAAAAGACAATAAATTACAACAGATATATAAAAAAACACAGGGAAAAGTCAGGAGTCGTGCTCCGCTCTGACTAAAAGGTCAGGGAGAAGAAGTGTGTTTTAAGAGTAGATTTAAAAACCCCTAGGGTCTGGGCCGACCTCACATGGAGGGGCAGAGTGTTCCAGAGCCTAGGGCCAGCTGCTGCGAAGGCTCGGTGCCCTTGGGTTTTGAGCCTGGTCTTGGGCACTATGAGCAACAGCTGGTCAGCAGACCTTAAAGCTCTGGCTGGGGTGTAGCGCTGGAGGAGTTCAGCTATATAGGCCGGAGCCAGCCCATTTAGGGCTTTGAAAACAAATAAAAGGATTTTAAAATCAATTCGGAACCGAATTGGAAGCCAGTGTAGTGAGGCCAGAATTGGGGTGATGTGGTCACGCTTTTTGTGGCCAGTGAGTAGACGTGCAGCTGCGTTCTGCACTAGCTGCAGGCGTTTAATTGATGCCTGGTCCATACCCACGTACAGAGCGTTGCAGTAGTCCAACCTCGAGGAAACAAAGGCGTTAATAACCCTTTCCAGGTCTTTAAAAGATAAAAACGACTTGGTCTTGGCCAATAGTCGTATTTTAAAAAAGCAGGTTTTGACTACGCTGCTGACCTGCTTATCGAATTTAAAAGCGCTATTGAAGGTCACTCCAAGGTTTGTGACAGAGGGGAGGATATTATTTTTGAGGGAGCCCAGAATATCAACCTGGGAGGCTAGAGGTTGGGGTCCTAAAAAGTTAACCTCAGTCTTGCTCTCATTGAGGTTGAGGACATTTTGGCTCAGCCAGGATTTGATCTCTGCTAAGCAGTCCATCAATAGCTGTAATGAGTTTACATTTGAATTGAGTGGCAGATAGATCTGTACGTCATCGGCGTAGCAGTGGAAGGGGATGTTGTGTTTTGTGAGAATTAAACCTAGGGGCAGTATGTACAGTAGAAAAAGGATGGGGCCCAAAATCGAGCCTTGGGGAACCCCACAGGTAAGAGGGGCTTTGGCAGAGGAGAAGGCACCTAGCTACACTGAGAAGCTACGGTCAGTCAGGTAGGACCTGAACCATGCAAGGGCAGAGCCTGTGATGCCAGCGGACTGTTCAAGCCGTGACAACAGGATGCTATGGTCCACAGTGTCGAAGGCAGCTGTCAGGTCTAACAGCACCAAGACAGCTGGACTACCTGAGTCGGCGGCTAGGAGCAGATCATTAAAAACTCTTAAAAGGGCTGTTTCAGTGCTGTGCATGGGTCTGAAGCCAGACTGAAACTTTTCATGGATTCCATGCATGGTTAAAAAAGACTGCAGCTGGGCGTAGACTACTCGCTCCAGGGCTTTAGATAAAAAAGGTAGCTGGGAGATGGGCCTAAAATTTGCGAGAATGGAAGGGTCGAGATTTTTCTTTTTAAGTAGTGGCTTGATCACGGCATGTTTGAAGGCAGCTGGGACACATCCTGAGCTAAGAGAGGTATTTATAAGTAATAAAATACTTGCTCCAACTGATTAGAAAACATCTCTGAGAAGGCGAGAGGGAATGCTGTCTGAGGTGCAGTTTGTCGGCCGTAGGTGCATGACTACATCCGAGAGAGAAGAGAGGGATGCAGGCTCAAAGTGGTCAAGCACAGCAGGGCACAGAAAAGGAGCAGGATCTGGGGTAGCACTAGTGTGGGCTAGCCTAAGAGCAGATACTTTTTCAATAAAAAATGTAAGAAACTTATCACAGAGAGTAGTCGATGGGACAATTGGAGAAACATCACAGGGATTAATGATCGAGTTGAGGACATTAAAAAGAACTTGAGGTTTATGGCTGTTTTTGGAGATTAACAGAGAAATGTGCTCTGTTTTGGCTGCTTTGACTGCCGTCTGGTAGTCGGAAAGGCAAGCACGAAGGATTTCTAAGGAGACATGGAGTTTATCCTTTTTCCATTTTCTCTCTGCACGCCTGCAAGCGCGTCTGAGAGCACGAGTACAGTCATTGAGCCACGGCTCTGAGAGAACTTTGGTGCGTCTAAGCGTAAAAGGAGCAACAGAATCTGGGAGAATATGGGTCCGTTCTTATTGTGCATCTATGGATAAAGGTAAAACGCATGTAGTACTGAACACATAACATGAACGTGCCGGGCGGCGCGAGGAAAATAACTCTCAGAATAACGTTATTAGCACATTCTACAACTTGAGGACCGAATGTTTTTAATAAGAGCTATACAAACGTATACTACAATACTGGGTAGTTTATTTAGTTTAAAAAAAATTATCCAACGATTTACAGACCACTCTCTCCCAATGTAAGTCAATGGGAAAAAGTGTTTCCGGGCCCAGCAACCAAACGGAAGTGTAGTACCGCCGTTTGGCCACAACGAATATTTTCCTCAGAGTCCGGCGCACTTCCTGGGGGCTTGGGACTCCCTGTTAGTTAGCCAAGGGATCCTGGTGTGTGAGGTGCTCCGCCATTTGGACGACGTGAACTGAGTCACTACAGCTAGTGTCTGTGTTGCTTTGGCACCGCCGTGCGCAAGGAGGGATCGTGGCTCGCACTCACTAAATCCCCGGCCCTGACTATCTATAGGAGGTAGCAGACCTCCCGCTCCTGACACTCGAACGTCTATCCTGCACAGGCTGTCTTCGTCGCCGGCAGCTCTATCCGCTGCGAACGACACCCTCCCACCCAAAAGAGTGCAGAGTCACATGTAGCATCCTCCAACCTCGATTCACACCTCTCCACTGCCTTTTGTATCTCCGCTGTGAGTCTCTCAGCTGTGAGTCTTTCAGCTGATTAACACAATTGTTCCAAGTCCAATCAATCAGTGCCCATGCAGGCGCGCCCACATCACAATAGTCACAGAAAACAGAACAAGAATGGACAACTCTACCCTCTGCTCACTCCTTTCCTGTAAATTAAACTATACAGGTCCAGCCCACACATATGACAGCGCAGTTGCTCCATCATTCCATCACTTCTTTTTTCCTGCTCAATATGCTCTTGTTTGACAAGCTGAATGTTGACTGGTGTTTGACTGAAGTAAGCGCACTTTTTTTTAACACACTGTGAAAATTAGACTTTTCGTGGCTGTCCGGGAGGCTTGGGCACTTTTTCCAGTTATGAACTCCGGTATTTACAAAGCTGTCATCTCCACATTTGGAGAAAGTTACAAGCCGTTTGACAGCAGCAAATCTGCATATTTCACAGAAGGCTCGTGTGGTTTTGCAAATAATTAACCACTCTCTGTTTTTGTACCATTCTGCATTGAATTACCTTTCTCTTTGCCCAAACGATCTAGCGGTCTCCTTTTTTTCTACAACTAGCTGTGCAGCTATACCCGTCTCAATGTCCCGACAACAAACCTCCACACAGTCGGAACCAGCCTGTTTCGGTTCAACGATGCCGGCAGTTTTGACAGTCTCAGCGGTCGCAGAGCTGCTGCTTTGGGGTTCATCTGGCTGCGCTGGTCCTATGGTTGTGGATGTCAGGGATGTGACATTGAAGTTGTTGAAGTTCAGTTTTATTTGACTGCATTTTGTTTTCTTATGCGTTGGTTCTTCTGACATGTTTGCGATATCAATAGCTACGTTTATCTATCTAGGTTAACGGCTGACACAGAACAACGTAACAAAGAAACAAATCTAAGCTTTTTTATTGGTTGTAATGATACATTTGAATGGTGTGACAATGTCCTCTTTGATTGGATTAAAATGTACATATTCTTCCTGTTATGTGTGCCTGCTTTATTTTATGCAATATATGAGCCTCTGTCGCTGCCTGTAGCTAATGAGATTGTCTTATCATCTCCTCGATTTGCAAAATTAACTAAATATACACAGCTAGATCAGATCACGTTCTTTTTAGATGTGACTTTAGAGTAGAGTAGTATTATTGAAACGGGATGTACAGTGTTCCGCGGCATCCGCCACTGCGAAAATGTGGGGCAAGGCTGTAAAGTGTGTGAGGGGGGGGGGGGGGGGGGGGATTTCATCCCGTTATGAAATGTCATAATTTCAACAATAAAGAAATGCTACATAAACGTTATCTTGCACATTTTATCGAACCATCTCCGTTTCGAACTTTCAATATATTTTTAAAATATGTGTCTCTCAGACACGCTGCATCTCTCTCTCTCTCTCTCTCTCTCTCTCTCTCTCTCTCTCTCTCTCTCTCTCTCTCTCTCTCTCTCTCTCTCTCGCGCGCAGAGTATTCTGATTAAGTAACGCCGTTACATGTATTCCGTTACAACCAAGCGGCAAACTCTGGGGCAGAGCCGGGAGGCCAATAAGGAAGTGCCACAAACTGCAGTTTCTCTATTGGCCGATAGGCGATGACTGCAGAAAGGATGAATTTCCATAGACCCCCATGTTAAAATGCCCAACTTTACAGCAGAAATAAACATGTTTCTACCCCTGGATGCAATACAAATTATTCGGGATATAGTTAGATTCCACCTTAATGATTATTAATTGTTGAGTGAATTGTTTTATAACGAGACCCTTTTATTTATATTAGGTCTTAAAGTTTTATAGGGCATAAATTAGGGCGTGGTCACTTTGATGGACAGGTACGTGCCTCACTGTCAGCTAACAGCAACTTGTTCACTCTGCTAGGCTACAACGTTAGCTAGTTGTAGTTACTGTACTTGACCCTTTAGCAGTGTTCGTGGTGATTGTGCCTTTTAGCGAATGTTGTTACAAATACCAGACAATTAAAATGTCGTGCTGTGCGGTTGAATGTACTAACAGAACTTCCAAGAAGTCTAAAATGATAATATTATACATGGTAACCCTGTTAGCAGGTGTTTGTGTGCTTGTTAGCTTAGCTTATTATATAGCTTATTAGCCGGCTAAGGACGTAACCCTTTATACATGTATATATATACATATACAGTTTAGTCTATGATTCAGCCTTGGGTAAGACTTTTATAGTCTATGGATATGACGCCCATAATGCTAAACGGGAGCAAATATTAAAAGGGGGCCCAATTATCCCAGTGGTGGCCGCCGGGACCCGGCCGGAGCTAGCCCCCTGCGGCTCCGTTAGCTCCGGGCGGCGGAGTCCGGCATTATAACTGGAGATCAAGGAATGCAGCGAAACGCGGACTTGGTTCGCCTGCAGCCCGCTGTAGTATTAGCTAAATAAATTATGTTGAACAAGGCTTATTAAGCTGAACATCGCCACAATTGTTCTGCTATGTATCGGTATTTATTTTTATTTTATTAACGTGTGAATGACAAGCATTAACCTGTTAAGCCCTGAGCCTGTTTTTCAGGTCTCAGGCTCGAAAATGACATTCCCAGAACAAATGACCATATCTTCCCTTCTAAAAGGGTTAAATTAATAATCTTTGTTCTCAAAGTAATGATAAACCTGTGACTTGGATGTAGAAAAGTCAGAATCAATATAGATGTTTTTTATTTAAAAAAAAATTCAGATTTTACATAGTAAAAAACTGTAAATTATAGTGTCCGTCCAAAAATTCTTTTTTACTTATAGTGAAAACCACCCTTGGATGATGGGTTAGTAGACTAAAAGCTTTAGGAATCCAAAGTACAACATATAATAAGTACCCTGTATCATGATTGATACAAAACAAGTGACATTTGACCTTTTTAGAGAGATTTAGCAAAAAGAAACCACTTCTGGGGTCATTTGGGTGGATTTTCCATATCTCTGGCCCCCCTTGCTCAATTTTGACGGTTGACACCTCTTTCTGACCGTTAGAGCCAATAGAATTGAAGGGGGAGTCCCCCACACACACACGTTGTGTAGAGAAAAGGTGGGGGCTTCGCGCATGTAATTTTCAATCAGAGTGAACCTATCTCTAGCTTTGACATCTGGAAACGGAAAAGCAGTTTTAATGCTTATGGATTATCAGAAATAATTTCAAAGGAACACAGACACATTAGATTAACCTATGGATTAACTTCTTCAGCAGCGTTTTTATCGTTTTATTGCCATTGAAGACCAGTTTGGAGAGACTACAGAGCCAAGGTAAAAATGTTAGCATTTTTAGCTACCTAGCGTCACCTGTTTTGATGTCCGTTTTTGCTTATAACGTCGCAAATACGTATAATTCAGTGGTAATGTCGGTGTCAATAGATTCTGTGTCACCACATGATGTGAATCGATGTGTTGGATGTGGTGAAAAGATAAATAATAAGGTTTTGTGAGTGATTTTCGGTGCAGTAAGGTGTTAGCATTTTTCGCTCGTTGCTAATTCAGAGGCTCAGTGTTAGCATTGTGGGTTTTCTTTTGAAAAAAAAATAAAAATGAGTTTCTTCCCGTTACATGGATATAAAAACATTCATAGTTGTATTAAATGAACATGCCCTCAGACACTGTTTCCTGCAAGATGTTGCGGCAGTGCCCCGGTACCAGGGTTTCTCGGGCTTAACAGGTTAAAACTATTTTAAATGGAAATAATTCTGCATGTACACTACAAGTAGTCTAGTTGCTTAATCCGTAGGTCCCGTCTCTCGGCACTGCAACAGCTACATTAGCTAACGTTAGCTAATTTAGTTATGCTAGTTCCCTTGTGTATAAGTGTATAACCGGTCCGCAGCTTTGTGAACATTCAATTAGAAGATTTTCGATGTTACAGTCAATTGAAGTCGACCCAAAACAGCCAAAAATAGCGGACTTTTAGATCGCTAACATTTTTAGCATAAGTCAATGGAGTTTAACAAAGCGGAAATTAGCATCGCGGCTAACGGACATTTTCTGACTGGTGAAGATGATGAATGAAAATATTTTCTGTTGCTGTAACTAGCTAGTTAAAGAGCAACTTGCAGGTTAGAGACCCCAGTGAATAAATGTGTAGGAAAATCATGTATACACTAGATTTTCAAAAAAATATACATAAATATACACTACAGTGACATCTGGCGTCGTTTTTGTAAGACATTTTTACTTCCGCATAAAAAAAGCCTCCCCATGTGACCTCCCGCGTGTGGCGTCACATGGGGGAGAGCGGCCGGTCTATGAATAAACATGGATCACAATGCTAGTTTTGACACAGAAGAGGTTGAAAATGTATATTCGAATGCATATGATGGACCACAACCTTATAATTATGAGCCTGCTAGGCGTCCAAGAGACCAGGAGCAGCCAAGGATTAGAAGAAATAACGGCCATAGGAGAGAAATTGAGCTGTCGTGTGAGGAGAACCAGTGGAGAACAGGGAGGCTGTCTTGGTGAGTGACCGGCGTTAGCTACAGTTAATGTTAGCTAACGTCAGTCACATCACAACATTGTAAAGTTAGCTATCATATATCAGGCTATAACTAAAGTAGTATTGATAATATAGTAACGTTACTGGCAGGACTGTTGATACTGATCCATAACAGAAACTAATGCGCAAGTATCAGCCGTATCTCGCGTTACCTAATCCAACTCCACACTACGTCTCCGGTGCTGTGTACCGGAGGGGAGAGAGAGAGGAGCGAAGGGGGGAGAGAGAGTGAGCAGCGAAGGGGGGGAGAGAGATGTAATACGGTTTCCTGATAAACGTTTTGTTTGATAGGCTTCAGCTGTGGAGAGTATGTGCTGCAGGGAGGTGGATGCACCTCGCACAACCCAGGAACGAAAGCTAGCTCCGGTCCTTTTCCTGTTAGGGAAACTGTGGACTCGATGTCCTGACAGACTCACCATGATTAAAAATGGTGAAATGCAATGTAAAATTACCGAAAAAACACCAGCTCACTAAATCACAACCGCTCAAACCAACTACAAACTACTACCGTGGATTGGGCAGAGAAGGAGTCTGCGAAGGTTGCTCCCCCGTGTGACGTAATATGACGTGTTTGACGTATGACGTTAAAAAAAAAGCAGTTTTTAGTAGCAGAGCTCAAAACGGCTCCTTTCCCCCTAAATCCCTGACTTTACAGATGGAGCATCTTATTTCAGACAGTTTGAAACGTGAGGGTCGTGATTGGCTCGTGCACGTTCCGTGATCGGCCCGTGATCGGTTCGTGATGAAGAGCCGGCCCCCAGTCTGACTTGATACCGCCCCCGTGATAAATACATTTAATTATTGTGAAGCCAGCTGCAATGGATCATTGATCCACCAGGGGGTGCAGTGGGGTTCCACACTGGAGCTCATGTGAAATCAACTTCGATACAGTAAGCTGGATGTACAGTATGTCTGGTACTAATGTATAGCGGATCTTTGTTAAGATCCATATGTCACGGATAGGATCATAGTCTGTGCTAAATAAGACATGTAATCATTTACAAAACATCACCATGTTGTTATTTAACAAAATAATGGTGTTTAGTCGAAAAAAACGAACGAGAGGAAATGCAGCCGGCTCTCCCGATTTTTAATCCTAATTTAATCATCATCTTCACCACGATCATTTATGTTTATGTTCGCCGAATTGACATGAAATCACTGACAAATATGAATATTCTGTATTCAACTTCATTAAAACGATCAGGACCCTGGGTGTTATTTTTCCCCACAATGAGAAATAGTCAGAAAAGCAGAAAAAGAACACTCAAACCAAGAGATGAGTTATTATTACAACGTGACTTCACTATTATTTAACAACTGTTTTTATTGGGTTCTTTTATTTGGGGTTAAGTATAGGTGAATTGCACTAATGTGGGAAAGATCGTGATGTCTCCTCCGATCAGCTTTATGATCTTCGTTCTCCCGCTGTGTAGATTGGGGGACCGCCGTCCTCTGTCTTCAATGTTCGACATCGCGTGAAACAGAGGATTTCGACAATCTGTATTCCTTGCTTACTTCCTTAAACCTTTTCTCCTCCTTATCTCTTTCATGACTTTTTATTTAATGCTTTATAACAGCTGTAATAGTTCGTTTAGAAATCCTAGAAACACTTTTACGGCAGCTCTCATTTACGGTAACTCCTTCTGACGTCATAGCTACCCACGTATAATATATAAACAAAGTCTTGGCTTTCAGAATATGAAACTTTTATTTCCAAAATCCCACGATAAATACATTTGTGAAGCTTGTAAAGGGAAGATGACAGGCACCTCTCACTCGCAATCTGCTCCTCCGCAGCGCCGCCCACCTCCCTCCGGCTGAAATTATGAATGTACATTAAGGCATAGTAATCATAGATAAAAATATGTATTTCTTAATAAACTAAATAGGCCACCATTGGTAGCAGTTCTCATTATATACTTCTCAGTAACTGCTCCCCTTAAATTAAATGTATTCTGTAGATTTTGGGGATTATGAATGTACAGTAAGGCATAGTAATCATAGATAACACTGCAGGGTCCGTTACAGTTTGTTTTCATCTGATCAAATAAACAAAGTCTTGGCTTTCAGAATATTAAACTTGTTTCGGCAAATTTAGATGATAAATACAACTATGAAGCTTGTAACGGCATAATTACTTAAGCGGAGAACGGAGTAATTTAACGTTACAGCAGGCATAACAACAGCCGGTGTTTATTTTATTATTATATATAGTCGTTATTCATTTGTTTTAAAGCTCAATAAGGAAGATTTAAACTTTCACACACGTTGACCGGCGAAAAACTCTGCCCGGTTCCCTCGGCCCCCACCACGTTGAATAAACAGAAGGCTGCTTTTGTGGAGGAAGTTACAGCGCTACGTACAGGCTCTGCATATGTACTGCAGCTTTTTCCAGCGGTATCCATAAATCTCTTAATTTTGACCTCAAAGTGCACCAGATTGATGCATTTAACTTCAATATAAAGAAAAACATCTTCTGTTGTAACAACAATAACATTATAAATAGTAACATAGCTGAACATGGCATTGCACATTTAGCTTTCAGTGTTACTGACCTGAGATGTTTTTATTACATGAATTAAGGTGACTGAGGCTTTTTAACATAGACTTTTCAGTGTCCCACATACCCACATACCGTTCACCATCCCCCACCCCCCTAGTGTATGTTTATTTTTGACTTTGTTTGCCTACATGTAAATGGGTGGCATTTAGTACCTACCCCCCTCTGGGTGAATACCTGTTGTACCTGTCCGGGGCTAAGCCCATAGGACGATGCTCTGATGTCATCACCCTCGCACATTTGTCATATGTTTACAAAAAACGATGTTAACACTTTCTCGTTCTTAATATATGCTATATTTAGGGTCGATATGTGTTGAATTTACTTTAAATAGCAGATCACTGTGACCGGATATAGTTTTTTTCGGCTTAGTGAACGTGTGTCTCTTCCTCCGCGGCTCCTCCGTGCAGAGAGTTTGCAGCGGTGTGTGTCAGCAACGTGCAGTCAGGGGAGGCACGGATTGGCCGTCGGGAGAGTTGGGACTTATCCCTGGCCAGCTGTGAGTTGTGAGAAATGAAAGAGTTTTAAAAAACCTAAAGTATTCTTTAATGTTTAAATAAAGCCTTATTAGTTTGTCTGTTTTGCACATCCTCCTATTAATATCTAATAATAAAATTATAAAATGCAATAACGTGCTTTAATCAGTAGGTGTCCCTTTCTATCAGCTGTGCACCGTTATGGCGTAAATACAGCCTATCTACCAATTGGATCAAATATAAAAGTCAGCCGAATTAGTGTTGATACTGCAAGGAGACGTATTGTGTGAAAAGAAATGTAAGATGTTGTTTAATTGCTTATATATTTAAGATCCACGTCAAGTTTTCAGTTTTGGCGGCAGTTCCTGTTTGTCTAGAAGTCTTGTCATCAGGGCTCTATACATAGAGTTAACTACGGCAGATATGTCATATTTAATGCAGCCGAAACGTGTATTACAATGCCGTTATGTGATGACTTTCAAAGAGAAAAGCAAGCACACTCGGAATAATCTATTATTTAATTTTTTTATACAGTCTATGGTTGCTACAGAGGATTGTGGGTAATGTAATGTCTTCGGCCATCCAAAACTCATAGAAAACGACTTGTTTCTCAGAATTGAAGGGGAAAACGTGACAAAAGCATTGTACACACTAAAACCTATTAATGTTGTTTAATTAACGAGGATAATCTGGTGTTTTTGAATTGATGAGTAGTGGAGATATCACTGTCAAATCAATACAGTAAGGGGAATACTTACTTCCGGGTGTACAATTCTCCGTTATCCAATGGGAATGGACGCTCACATTGCCTTTAACAGCCTCTGACACAAACAAATGCCGTGCTTCCCTAAGCATCAAATACCGCCGCCGATGGGAATACATTGCAATCAGTTGAAAGCTCTTTGCGTCCGTTTATGAAGCTGAAGGAGCCTCGGCGCGTCACAACTGGACGCCACGGGACCCTGACCAAGCGTCGCTCCTGGACGCTTAGGGAGTGAGAGTGTGTTGGTGCACGAGAGCAAAATGTATGAATGTGTGAGTGTAAATATATATGTATATGAGAGTGAAAATGTATGAATGTAAAAGGAGAATGTATGTGTGTGAGAGTGAAAATATATGTATGAAGGAGAATGTATGTGTGTAAGAGTGAAAATATATGTGAGGGGATAGTGGTGGTCTAATGGATAGTGAGGTGGGCTGAAGATCGGAAGGTTCAAACACCACAACTAGTGTGCCCTTGAGTAAGGCACTTAGCCTTCAGTTACTCCAGGGAGAATGTCCCTGTAATTGGTAATTGTAAGTCGCTTTGGATAAAAGCGTCAGCTAAATGAAATGTAATGTATGTAAAAGGAGAATGAATGTGGGTAAGAGTGAAAATATATGTATGTAAAAGGAGAATATATGTGTGTGAGAGGACAGTATGAATTACGGCCTGTACGGCCCCTCATAGTATTGCATTGATCTATCCATACTAATCCATTTTCAACTTAAGGCATGATCTGACTTTTTCAGATAAACATTCATCATTGAGTCGTCCAACATATTGCTACTGACAAATATGTGTTGTCTTTGGATTGGTTTAACCTAATTTTGGAATAAAGCTCATTTTAATTGACAGATTAGATAAATAATATGTTTGTATATTTATGTGATTTTGTTTATTATGCATGTATTTATATTTCATATTGCCCATAATGAGATGTTGTAATGCAGTCAGGAGACTTTAATATGCAACAGAGAAAAACACAAATCAATATTCTGCTAAAAATATGAAAAAAATAAAACTTCTTTGGAAATAATTTAATGAAGCCTAATTTATCATGAAAGTGAATATACACAGTACATTCATGTATTTAAGATACTTCAAATTTGTGAAAAAATGTAACATTTTTTAATAATACGTGCAATACAAAACACAAATTTAAGTTACCCAGCTAGATAAGTGACATTAGTGTCTGTGTGCATACCGCTATATAAATGACACACCAATATGCATCATTCAGATAAACAGACCAGCATAATACAGACATCAGAACATCAATCAAACAACACCATAGCAACTATTGCATGTCCATCCCTGCATGGATTTTACATTTAAATAAATCTGAATACAAATTTCATTTGGCAACATTTGTTATAGTGCATTGGTGCTATGACTAATGTATGAGGACTGGACTTTGTTCAGGTGAAACTGTGGATGGTGTAGAGTTTCCGCTTCCTCTTCCTGACTCTGCTGCGTCTTCCATTACGAAACTTTTGTCCCTTTGTATATCAGACAGATGTACATCATCTTCGAAAGCAGGGTTTGTCTGCCCATGTCTGTGCCGCATCTGAACCTCCTCAAAGATTTGAAGAACCTTTAAAGCACAAACACAAGCAGCAGGTATTAGAATAAGCATGCACTAAGTTGGAATTGTGTATTAGAACTAAATGCATAGAACCAACATTACCTTAGATTTAGGAATGAGACCCACTCTGAAGAAACCAATATGTCCTGTCTCGATCTTAGTGCAGTCGACCACAGTGGAGGCAATGTTCTCTGGGGAGGGTCCGTCACACAGCACTCCATCAACCTAACCATGCAAAAAGCACATGTAGTTTACTGGAAAATAAAATAACGTACCCAGGCCTCTTATATTTAATAATAATAAATATTGTCTTAACCTTTTTTCCCAGCTTGGCGTAAACTTGGTTGTGGTGAGTCGTGTCTGCCTCGCCTGTAGGGTTGGCTGAGGTTACAGCGATGGGCCCCACCTGCAAGAAAAAAAGTTGTTGTTTTAAACAAAAGGCCTGCTGACTAGTTTCACACACATTTTGAATGATTCATTCCCTTACCATATTAATGAGGTGTGTGGCCACAGAGCAGTCTGGGTTTCTGATGGCAATGCTTTGTGGAGTCCCTATGTGTTTGGCAGCATCCCCTAAACCAAAAGTGTCCATCCACGGGCCTGTGTGAGCCGAAAAACCAACGTAAACCCCCCGTCATGAGGCACCAACATAGGCACACGCACTAATAATCATACATGAAGGCACACTTACCTCTGGGTATGACCATGCTGATCGAGGAGGGCCAGGCAGCCTCCATGAAGTCCAGCAGCAGAGGGCTCAGCAGGTGTCGCACCGGCTCCAGCTGCTTGATGGAGGAGATCCACAGAGACATGGGCCGGTCCTCCGCCTGCTTCTTCACCCTGGAGTCAAACACAGCAATTAAAGAGTAATGAAATCAAATCAATAAATGAATGTAGATAAAATCTAAAATGGAAACTCACTTATAAGCTTTGATAACTGCGTCTGGCCTGTTGCAAGCTGCCACCAGCACATAGACGGTGTCAGTAGGCATTCCACATATGCCCCCATTTTTCATGATTTCTACAGATGGTAAAAGAGGAAAAGTAACGGCAAGTATGTAAACAACTTTTTTTTTTAACTCACAGAACGACCATTTGTATATCAATTACGCTCACTGTGTTACCTTGTATTGTAGATTTTCTTTTAACTCATTTATCAAGTTTTTTGTTTACTACTTTTTTCATTAAAACCTTACTATTTCTGCATAAAGACTCTTGCACTTGCACTGACGCATTACTCGACTCATATCATTCCAAAGTGTTTTAACTATAGTACACAGTATTAATGCCTGTGTTTGAGAAGTAATGAGTGTACTGGATACATGAGAGTTTAACTACACTGCACAAGTTGTGTTAAAGAACTTATGCTGTGATATAGTTTTCCTGAGGTTGAACCTCTATTTACTTGAATTCACAACAGTTTTTCTCCATTTATTGATTCTTCGTTCACCATGAATTAATGCAAGAAAGGCAAAGTCTTCAAGTTTCAAGGTTTAATAATAATTGATGCACAAATGCTAATCTTTATGGAGAAGTATCACTTTTGAAGATTCTCACCGGCAATCTGCTGGACGGATGAGGCCTTGCGGGCCGGTACATGCGGACAGACATCTGCGCCTCCTCCAACCCCGCTCAGCTTCACTAAAGGTTTTCCTAAGGGCATCTGGGGGGACTGGAAGGTGCTGTTGAAAATGTGTGCCAGGAAACAATAAAAACTGACCAGACCAAAGATGATGGTGACTCCAATGTCATAACCATAAGGCAGTGAGCCTACTGCATCCAGCAAGAAGCTTATAAGGATGAGCTGGAAGGTGAGGGCATAAACAAACCAGGCGACATTTAGAAACAACGCCGCGACCGTCACTAAACAGTTAAACAGCATGAAGCTTATGATCCCGACAGCCACATGGAAGCCTCTGGTTTCACCGTACAGGCCGCCGTATCGGGTCAACCCCCACACTGCCCACATCACCCCGTACAGAGTAAAAACTGTGCTCTCAAAGGTTTTACCTCGCGCAAAAGCTACTGAGCCGCAGAGCAGCTGGAGCCCGCCGCCAGCCACCACCACCCAGGGCAGAACCAGCACAGACAGAGGGTTTCTGTCACCAACTGTGGCTGTGACAGCAAAAGCAGCCAGCACACTGCAGGCGTGGCCCAACACCTCTGCATCAGCATACTTGGAGTAGCCCAGGTGAGGAGCATGTAGCTCTTTATCATGGGCTCTGAGAGTGAGGCCCTGAATCCTGGCTACTAAGGCCTTGAAACAGCCCTGGCCTGTGGGAATCATTGTAGTCGAGACCATATTGAATGTGGTAATTAAAAGCATGCCGGCAGAGAGTACAAATATAGCTCCCTGTACACCCTGTGTGCCTCCTTGGAAGAAGCCTTGAGGCTGGGCTGCGATGGCGATACAATAAGCTGCAAAGAATAACTGGTAGAGCCCCTCCACCAGGCTCTTCTGACAGCTGAACACAGCCAGGATGGAGAAGAGCACGGAGAAGACAGCAGGGAAGGGAACAGGGGAGAAAGGCTGAATTGAGTAGAATGATAGAAGAGCACTGTAGCCCTCGGCAAATCTCAGGATAGCAGTGAAGCCGTAAAAAGTGGCAGCAAGTGTGTCCATGGCTCTGTAGAAGAGGACACACATGCCAAGCTGAAAGACTCCAGCCGTCCACAGCCAGGGGACATGACCGACGGAGAGCCGGGGGACCACGCCCAACAGAGGACAGGCTAACACTGAGGCGGAGAGCAAGTTCATCACCAGACACACTGACACTGCATCACTACACTGATTCTGCTCAGTTTCCAGCTCAGCTTTTTTCTTCAGGCCTGTTCCCGGAGGCTCCACTTTACCATGAGTGATGATGGACAGCAGACGTCCAAATCCAAAATAAAGACCAACCAGACAGACAAGAAGGTAGTTGGCAGCTGTAGCAGACTGACCAAAACCTACAGCTGACAAACCAGCGATTTCATGGGCACATGCTAAGCTAATGCAGAAAGCTATGAGGAAAAGCACTGCTTTCTTCACTGCTATTGCCACGCCACCTATGATGAGCAGAGCTAAGGTGAATGCTGCCAGGCCCGGGACCAGAGAGGCTCTCAGCTCTGAGGGCTGCAGCACCCCCTGCCCCACCAGGATGTGCACCAGACCGGACCCACACCACAGGGCAGAGACAGTCAGACACACAGAGGAAAACAGCTGGGCGTGGGACAGGCTGCGAGAGATCCCTTAGAGAGGAAGAGTAAACAGAGGAGAGGAAGACCGTGAGCTTACCCAATAACAAGTTAACCATTGATTCAGTTAATAAGAATAAACTAAACTAACCTGCATAGGCTAAGAGGACTGCAATGATGAGGAGCAGAATCCCCAGTGCAGTATGGGGGATGAATTCTTTAACAGGCGAGCTGGCATAGTTGTTCACCAAAAGCAGGAGAGAACCTGTAAGTAAAATGAAAACATGATCCTTCTTACTCTGACATATTTTCAAAAATGTTATTAAAATACACTTGATGCACTGTGAAAAAAGTAATAAATTAGAGTCAGAGATACTAATCTTTAATAAAACAATTTAAAAAACGAAGCTGTGAAACAGGAGTCTATATGTGTGTGCCATATGGCTGTAAACTAAAGAAAAACAAAAATATTTCCATGTTTTAATTTGCAAACACGATTAAATAAAACAAATGCCAAACTTATATATTCAATTCAATTCAAGTTTATTTATATAGTCCAATATCACAAATCATATTTGTCTCAGAGGGCTTCACAAATCAACAAACACAATTGACAAAGTAAAAGCAATGTTAAAACAACAAATGAATCTTACAAGATAAATGTGAAAATACCAATAAAAAGAGGTACTTAACACAATGACACAAATACAGTTAGAGTACAATAATTAAAATTCCATAAAACGAAGGGTCCATGAGGATGTTTAAAAGGGGGTTTAAAACCAGTCCTAACTGTAAGCTGTACCAAAGTATCACTTTAATGTTTTTGTTTTAGCAAAGATTACCGTAGTAATTGCATTTATGTATTAAAAACAACAGATTGGTTTCTGATATTAATATTTGGCTACTCGTTTTTTCCCCCTAACTTTTCGAAACTTAACATAGGCTACTTTTAAAAGAAAAATGTTTACAAAAGGATTTCACTGAATTCAATCCAACAATTCATGATAGTAGGCCTAATGATAAATAAGAGTAGACAAGCAGCGAGTACAACTACCGCAATAAAAACATCGTTACTTCGTATGTACATTTTACCTCCAGAGATGCCCAGTATGCCGACGGACTCATGCAGAGAGTGGGGGTGAGCCATAGCGGAGTACAGCTCTGAGCACGTGAAGCTGCTTTATACTGCTGCGTGTGACGTCAGCACGCAAACCACTGATCTTCCCACCGGGAAATGCCGAGTCATGTGCGTCACACACTCATCCCACTGAAAATACGTCTTAAAAACATCTTTATATTCTTTTATATATTCATTTCAAAGTCATGTTAATATTAACAACAAAACGGTGATTTTTGTTTAGCTTAATATGTTTTAGGCTAATATATTTCTTCCAACTGTGTCACACAAAATGTCCAAACTTTCATATTATACTAAAAGCATCTGTTATTTGCTCTGTATTTATTTAGCCTAGAAATACAGTAAATTACCTAATGCATCTTTATAATCAAATAATTATCACATTTTTATTTTTAGTGTATGCAAACCAGTCAAAATCGTTTCATATAGTAATTTAAATGTTCCTAAATGTTCCCCATTGTTGTGCATTGAAATCTGAGACGGATGACTCAGCATTTTACCTTAAAAGGTAACTGAGTCAATCCATCAGGTTCCTGGTTACCTTAATCCCACCCTTTTGGACAGCAGTGTGGGAGGAGACAGGCACGATATAAAGACTCTGCTTCAGATTACAGCCTCACACCTCTCTGCTGAACTGCTCCATTACACACAGCCTAACCTGCACGTATACAAGGTGAGATATATCTACACTGTCTTCTCTTCTGCTATCTAAACTTAACCTTAAGCTTATTCCTTATATTTTTAGGAACCAACACATGTTGATTTTAGACTATATTGTTATAGGCTACATAAATGTAAAGTAGCACTGCAAAATGCATTGAGAGATTTTGAAATGCTTAAAAAGTGTCTTAGACATATTCATTTTACAGTGCTGCTCATTAATTCAGACTCTTCCTGTATCTCGTGCCCACTGGTGTCAACAACAGTGTAACCTGGCAGCAGCAGCAGCTCTCCTGGGTCCCTCTGTCCCCGTGCATTTTCTATGTCAACAAGTGCAACAGGTGGCACTGCAGCAGAGCTCTGCATGTGTGATAGGGAAACAAACAGCAATGTTTAAACAGGGGTTAGACCCATTTGATAAATGTATGTGCTTTATGTGTGTTTCACAGGAACCATGGCAAAGCGTGTTGCAGTTATTCTCTCAGGCTGCGGAGTCTATGACGGCACAGAGGTCCACGAGGCCTCTGCTGTCCTCGTACATCTGAGTCGAGCTGGAGCTAAAGTAAGGGCAAGAAAAGAAGAGAAGTAAATGTAGCCTACTAGAGTGTATTCATCTGTTTTTGGTCCTATTAAGAAGGACTGCAGTTTTCAGTTTGACGTTTCTGTTCTTTTAGTAAGTGGTTCATGTATTATAACAACCCTAAAAAGATCCCACAGTCCTCAGAGTCTACATTTTGACATTCTTCATTTCAGGTGCAGATGTTTGCTCCAAACACAGAGCAGATGCATGTTGTCAACCACTGTGATGGGAAACCCACAGAGGAGAAAAGAAACGTCCTGCAGGAAAGTGCTCGCATTGCCAGAGGTGAGGTGACTGATCTGGCCAAGTTGGAAGTTTCAGCCTTCGATGCCGTCATCATCCCAGGTTAGGCTGCAATAAATAAATGCTGCAGAGAACAATATCTCATATTTCTCTCTGTTTTATTTAATTATTAGGTTTTGTTTCTGTTGTCTTCCAGGGGGCTTTGGTGTGGCAAAGAACCTGAGTGACTGGGCAGTGAAGAACAAGGACTGCACCGTGCAGCCACATCTGGAGAAGCTCCTCAAGGCTTTCCACAAGGCTGGAAAGCCGATGGGCATGTGCTGCATCTCCCCCGTCCTCGCTGCCAAAATCCTGCCCGGCTGTGAGCTCACTGTGGGACAGGACAAGGAGTGTGAAAAGTGTGTGACACAGTTTGGCTTTATCAAATGTCTTTGCATATAAAGAGAAAATGATCTATATTTCTAACTTTTCTTTCTCAATTATCTCCAGGTGGCCGTACGCTCAGACCGCAGGCGCTATGAAGGAAATGGGCTGCAAACACGTCAACACAGATGTGGAGAAAGCTCACGTTGATGTTAAAAACAAGCTGGTCACCACCGCTGCATTCATGTGCAATGCTCCCATTCATAATGTTTTTGATGGAATAGGGGTCATGGTTAAAGAGACACTGAAGCTGGCCTAGGAGGTCACTGATTACACACTGCATGGCTGTGATTAATTATTGTGATTTTCTATACAAACACGGTGTTCAATATAGAGTTATAGCAGTGATGTCTGTGTTGTGTTGTTTTGAGATTTTCAATAAAATTCACTCTTCGAATTACAATTTTGAGTTTTTTCTTCTTTTAAAGCAATGAACATTTGGTACACTCCACAATATTTTCATACAGCAAAATATACTGTGAATAGTGGTTGTACTTCACATTTTTCTTTTCACAGTCAGATGAATTTTAAGCCCACATATAGGCCCGAGATACCTGTGGTTTTTCCCTTTACAACACGTTAGCCATCAAAATCAGCATTGAGCTGCATGAAAAGGGGCAATAACCATTTTACACACCAACAATTTAAAAAACAACAACCTTGAAGTGGAACAGTTCTTTGGGTAAGAGATAACACGTTCATTGAGTCCAGTCCGGTTTAAGGACAATCTCTAGGGAATCTAATTCACCTGAATAAAATGTAAAGTATTGAATCACTGAAGGTGCCTGATTTTATTTATAGATGTTTTACAGATTTCCCTCTAAAACAAGCTGAGTATATATAATGTCGAGGAAGTGTTGGATTTAAAAAAACAAATACCTCCATTTTGGATAACATTTCAATACTCCATTGATGAACCTTTACTAATAACAATAATAATACATTACATTTATATAGCGCTTTTCCTGGTGCTCATAGCGCTTTACAAGAAAGTAAAAATGTAATGATAATAATACTAATGATGTCTTTCATATTTTTCATTGGGTTGAACTGAGATGTAATGAGTAACCAGTGAAAGTGTTTTCTAATGTTTATTTTTAATCATTTAAAAACAGTATACAAGTAAATGAATATCATTGCAAATTACACAGATTCTGAACATTTAAGCACACTATTCACAATCCATACATAAATAAATACTACTGAAATGTAGAATAAACTACCATAAAGACCTGCCCTTCTTCTGTTAAACTACTATATTATTAATCAACATAGGAGACACTTGGTTTAAGTTTAAAACATATTTCAGTAAAGTGACTGTAGCACGTAGGATGAATCTAGGAAGGATTCATGTGGTTTTGTCGGAGAAATGATTGAAGCGATCCGATCCACAGGCCAACATTGTTGCAGCAAATGTCCTGGGACGATCAGGATCCTATCAGCAACATAAAAAAACAAGATCAACACAAGTCTGTGAAATGATAATGAAATATAGCAATACATCTACCATGTTGGTCTCACCTGGGTGGGATGTGCACAGGTGGGAACATAACGGATCACAAGCCCACAGCGCCTCCTCTGGGATGTGTTGGCATCACTGGCATGGACCAGGAGTCCATCATGAATCTGTGAAAACAAATCCTAATTAATTCACCTTCTTTAATTCAAGCCTATTAAAAGCACTGCACAATAAATACACTCACAGACATCTGGCCAGCTAACAGAGGGCAGAACACAGCCTCATCAGTCTGCAGCAGCTCCTCTGGGATCTCCTGGTTGACTGACAGCATGTTTCCAGGTCGGGTGGCCTGGCGGTGGGGTAACATGCCGGCGCAGTGGCTACCTGCAGGGCACCGAGAGAAAAAGTTACACCCTATTTACAGAGGTGAGAAGTAGTGGAGTACAAATACTTTGTTACTGTACTTAAGTACATTTTTCTGGTATCAGTACTTTAATCCACTACTTGTTTTTCTGACAACTTTTTACTTTTACTTCTTACATTTTTAACACAAATACCTGTACTTTTTACTTCTTTCATTTTCAAAACAGGCTCGTTACTTTAGATTTGATCTGTGTTTGGTGGCGTGATCATTATTATTTCGAGTCATTGCGTGCCTCTTGAGTTTAACACGATCCATGTATCCATCATTTCCTTTTCTTCTCTAAAGAAGAGGGACCAATGAGAACTTTGTCATTTTGCCGTTGTTCAGCATCGAAACATTCATTAGCTAAAAATTACATGATTGTTCTATTAATATAAAGGGAGTCAGTTACTCTTTAAAACAGGTGGTAGTTATGGGTACTTTTTACTTAAGTACATTTCGAAGCCCATACTTCTTTCTTTTTGAGTAAAGAAGTTTACTTCTACTTTTACCAGAGTATTTTTAAACACGAGTTTCTGTATTTCTACTTGAGTAAAGGATGTGTGTACTTTTGCCATCTCTGCCTATTTATTGTTTGTAATGGGAGTCAAGAAAAACTTTATGTGGCTTTTGTCTAGCTAAGGTCCAACCAGCACAGCAGCTAAGGAACTAGAAAATGCATTTCCTGCAGAAAATGCGTGCGAATGCTGTAAAATGTGTATGTGTGTGTCTGACTGTGTGTGTGTGTGTGTGGTGCGTGTGTGTGTGTGTGTGTGTGTGTGTGTGTGTGTGTGTGTGTGTGTGTGTGTGTGTGTGTGTGTGTGTGTGTGTGTGTGTGTGAACATATAGTATAAACATCCAGTGTTTGTGTGTGCGTGTACCAGTCTGTCTCTGGGCATGTCTGCTCTGATTAGATGATGTCACTCAGGTGTGTGGCCCCAATCTGCCCAGCAACACCATGGTTACCAACTGCAGCACTTAGTCCCATTAAGAATGCCAGAAAGTGAGCATCAGGGAACCCCAATGAACTGATATATGTTTTTTTGGGGGGTTTTGTGTGCAAAATGTGAAGATGGGAGCAGTTTGTCTAAAGTTTACTTCTCTCTGTTCTGAAGAAAGTTCCGGACAAATTTAACATGGGAGTCTAGTGATCTAGGTGGACTTTTTGTCACTCAGATCACTATTGGGCCAGAACGGTGGGTCCGTTTGATATGATGAAGGCAATTGAGCAGGCCAGACTAATTATGCTCCTGAAATCTTTTGAAATTATTAGAGTGTATATTTTGGCTCTGAGAGCAGTTTTAAAATATTTTTTCCAAAGATTTTTAAGACCCTCTACACTCTAAGTGATGATGTCACGCACTCTAGCCCTGAAGAGTCCCTCCCATAGACAACCATTATAACATCTAAAACAGCCTGAAAATGTACCCAAACTTAAACGTTGATAAGTCAAAAACCTTAAAAGATATCAAAAATCAGAGAAATAAGTTTTATAGCTGAAGGTCTTGTGATCATTTTAAAGTTGGAATGAAAAAAAGCTGAATATTTCAAAACTGTTGCACAGCATTCACACTAATAACAGCTGAGGTACCTGGGATGAGCTGGAGGGCGCCGTTCTCCTGCAGTGAGTCATCTAAAGCCAGCCACACAGAGAGAACCGGGCCGCCAGCAATACCCCAATACCTGAAGACAAAACATCAACTGTGAGACGAAACGAAGCAGAACAAAACCTCTCAGTGTTTTTTTCTGTAGTTTGTGAATATCCACCTCATGTCCTGATGCCAGGCCACATATGGAAGTTCATCGTTTCCTCCTCCTTCATTCTCCTGGGCGTCAGGTTTGAGTGTCGGGTATTTGCAGATGAAGCGGGAGTCCAGCAGGATGACGTCAGGGCCCAGGATGGCTTTGACCACTTGTATGATTTGAGGGTGTTGGGTCAGGTCCCTCACCCAGGGATACTGAAGGTGAACATTGTGGAGGCTGTACTGAGTGTACTCTTCACCTGGAAACACAAACATATACTCAATCACTGATAACAAGTGCAAAACTACCTATAATCCTATTTCATACATTTTGGGGATTTCTTTACTGTGAATATGTGAACGTCCCCCTGAGTATATTCTGAATTCTCCGAGCCTAACTTCACTTTACTAACACTACTTTTCCAATTTTATATTTATGTTTATTGAAAACCTACTTGCAATAAACAAGATTCTGATTCAGAAAAAAACTACAGACAAATCAGACCCACTTACAATACTAGCCTACATTTGGTTCATTACTAGATTTTTACTTATTTCTGTATGACTTTTAATGCTTTTTCTTCCCTTCCCTCCTTCACCTTCCAGTGCTACTTACCAAATTCCTCCTCCAGCTCAGAAAAGGCGCGCTTGGCCTCCCTCAGCTGAGTCTCATTCAGCACAGGCAGCGCGGAGAGGAAGCCCTGCTGGTTGTAGACCTCCTGCAGTTTATTCGTGGATGAAGTCATCTCTAGTGGACAGTTTTCCTGCTGATGCCTCCTGCTTGCAATATTTAAAAGGCAGGGATTGTTTGTGGTGGAGTAGCTGAAGATAGAAAAGTGTAAATACCGTTAGTACTCTGTCAAACATTGTGTTTTCCATCTAGTTTGAATTTAAGCTACTGTAATGCAGACATAAATAGAAAGATGACCCTGCCCAGCAAAGGAAAAACATTTAACTACATTTAATTTGGTCACACTGAGCACCACCTTGTTCTGTAACCCAAATTACCTCGCTGACTGCACAGTCCAAAGGCAGTGCTGAATAAAATTATTTTGCCTCTCTGCAAAGGTACTCTATCTCTCAAAACAATTTAACTTTTGCTCTAAGTGTTGTACTGACTACGTACCTGTCTGCTGTTCAGTCTCCTCTCTCTGACTCTGAGTACTGCCAGGTTCTTCTGTGGCATTAAATACTGCACAGTACCCCTATCTGGAAACTCCTCTTCACATGTCAACATCGCAACATTTATAAAATATCATCACATGTGATTTGACATCGAAAGGAACACTTAATTAAAGGGAAACTCCTTGAACACACCCCTTGTTAATGTTGAATAAAGTAACATAAAACCTTTTCTCACCAGGAACTACATGTTGGGCTTGTGACGTCCTTTGAATGGATGAAAACACATTTCATCAGGAAATAATTTCTCAGCAATCTTTAGAACCAAAGGCTATTCTTTGGAGCTGTATTTTACTATGAAGTTGTTCCAGACTTTAATGACTGATTTCAGGAACTCATTACATTTCCAGTCATCGCCCCCTTATTTTCAACTTTTCTCTTCCTTGTCAGAAGTTAGGGAATGGTTACTGCTCACAGTACAAAGGCACATTGCATTTTCCGTGTATTATTTAATGAGTGTGTGGGAAGAGGAAATCCTTTCTTTTCACATTAGTGAACAACATTTTAGCCAGCATCGTTTTTGTATTTGTGATCATTATTATTCTTTCAATTGTTATGCATACACTTCATTCATAGTTTTATTTCAGTTTTTTCCCTTATTTCATATTTTTTATTTACCATTTATATGTATTGCTTCATATCAGTAGACTTTGTAGGTTTGTCTCATTCTGCATCAAACTGATGTTGTTCACAAAAAAGGATGAGAAGGGGGAATTTAACATTTAATTTGGTCAAAAAGTGAGGCCCTCCACTGCATTTTTAACTGTTTTCTTCTTCATAACCTACTGTATCCCTAAAAAATTGCAACAACCTCAACATCAAATTATGGAAAGCACAAGAAAATAAAGAAAACCACAGCCACTCTCTAAATTAAGTGAGGCGAGCTCCAGGCCTAAACGCTATTGAAGAGTTAAGAAAATAACTTCAATAACTTATTGTTTTAATACAGTCCCTTATTTGTTCACCAGGCACTCATATTTGGATTTTTTAAATAGGGAAGGAGGAAGAAAGAGGAAATCGATGTCAATTTCGTTTCTTAAAAACTGTGGGAGATCAAAGTTTAAGGACACAGATTGTTGTCTGTGTGGTCAAGAAACAGCAGCATCATCACATCCCTCACTGTGAGTAGAGAGTCATAATTTGTCCTTGTGGGGTTTTTTCAGTCTCCAAGCAGCTGACGCATGATGTCATTGACTTTTTAAAGTGTGTAAATGTTTGTGTGTGAGCATTTTATCACTCATTACTTCAATGTCTAAATAACCTCTTAATAGATAACTTGTTATAAACTCTTCCGCAAAACTAACTTCATGTTTAGGGCCGTGATACAGAAAACATGTTGAGGAATGTTTCACAGTCTCTCAGAGGAAAATGACAAGGCTGCTGAGTAAATAATACACAGAGGAAAAACCCCAGTGAGACGATATGTGTCAGTATTTTCAGTTCAGAGGACCGGTGACCATGCAGCAGTAAAGCGCTCAGCTTCCTTCAGAGTCAGGAGAAACATTATCTCAGCAGCACACTCCAGAGGCAGGGATCCTCAGCATCTGTTCGGGGGGCGTCCCAACACTGAGCAGCTTACTGGTCTGACATTCCAGTGTCATTGACTTTTATTGTGTCTTTGTGGCTGCATTCATGAGCATAGACACTTCAGGGGAAACAATTTGACAGACTCAAAAGTGATGCAGCATATAAAGAAGAGACAATATAACCTTTAGACGTAAGCTGGGTAACTATTATTACGCTGAGACGTTTAAAATAAGTAACAAACTACCAGCACCCTTATATCAAGTATATATCTTTTATTATTTTGAGAAATTATATTTTTTAATGGCTTTAAAATGTGTCAAATTCTGAGTAAACAAAAACATTACCTTTAGAGAAACAGCTAGGGTATATTGAGATGTATCAACAAATATTTGTATTAGATATATTAATTAAATATACGTAACAAACTGAGAACTTGTTCTGATATGGTCAGTAATATACAGGAAGTCCCTGTAGAAAATAAACTTCAATTTAACTATAACCTTCTTTATTTTGAGGGGTAGCCGAACAAACCCTAAAGAACAGAAATGTATCTAACCAATGATATGCTCATATTCGACTATTTTCCATAAACAACAACATGAATTTGTCTTCATTAATCAGATTGAAGTGCTGTCAGTGAGGAAGGTGAAGGATAAGTGAAGATTGAGTGCTAACATTTAGCAGGGTCATTAATTAAAAACTTAATTTGACTGTGTTTTATGATGATGTTCCCCCCCCCCCACCTTCAGTCTGACTCCTAGTCCCTGTTTGGGTGTTTGGGGCAGAGTGGGTGGTGCTGTTTTCTCTTCTCTCCACTCTGTGTCCTCGTGTCTCCTCCTGCTGGCTGCTGCTCATTATTGCAGCGGTGGACGAGCACGGGGTCCTTGTTCGGAGGCGTTTTCTTCAGCAACAGCCGCTGCAGCATCTGTTTGTCAGACCGCTCCCGTCGGAAGTCATCCTCATAGACCTTGAGCTGGAGCAATGTCAGAACCACAGACAGTGAAGTCAGGAAAACATTCTGAGATGACAGTGAGAAACCCATCTTTTAGAGCATCAGCTAAAAGTGGATTCATCAGAATATATAACAGGTTATCTTAAACCATTAGGGGAGATGTGGAGCTGTGAAAATACGAACTGTGAGTTAATTATATATCGTATGGTTGTTAGAGTATGTTAAAACTGTTGTTGCACGACTACCCTAAACTTCATATGTAACCATAACTTTTACCTTACATTTATTCCCAATCCAACATTTGATGCGATAGACAAAAACACCAAATAATTTTGTTTGTTTTGGACCAAGATTATGCAACAGATAATTGTTTGTTCTTTAATAATTGAAGTGTGGATCCACATGTGTGAGTGTGCGTATGTGTATATAAGCAGACAATCACAACACTACCTGCTCCTGCAGCAGTGCCACCTGTTGGCGCGTCTCCTCCCTCTTCCTCCTCAGCCTGCGGTTCTCTTGCAGCGTGTGTTTATGGTCATTATGCTCTGTCTGATATTCTTCTTCATAAATTTGGGTCTGTTGACACAGGACATCAATAGGGCATTGAGCCAATATCAAAGCTTGTGATGTGCAGATGCTTCATAATACTCTGTGAGAAACAACACACAGCCACCACTTGGTGGAGCAGTTCACCGTCTAATTCAGGTTCAAACATTAAGCAAATCTTTCCCCGGCAACAGTGGGTTGACATCAGGTTCTTCTCATCACATCAAAAAAGGGAACACATATTGAAGCTGTGCTGAAGAGAACATCCCACCTGACATTGCAGTGCCTCCAGCTGCTCTTTTAGAGCCTTCACTTCTCCCAGTGGGGTAGCACTTTTCTGGCTTTTTCCTTGCCGCCCTGCCTCTGGGCTGGACGAAGGGTGTGAAAAGGTGGATGAGGGGCTGTACCCAGGGACGTGACTGGGCAACAGTTCGGGACATTCAGGAGGATCAGTGATGGGGCCCGACACAGGACCGCGTATCACAGCACTGAAGCTGCCCTTAAATAGACACATAAGACAAATTGATTATCTTATACTTAAGTCATGGAGCAGAGAATATCCCACTGACAGGTGTAATACCTGTGGGGCAGGAGGTCTGTCTCTGTCCGGCTGGTGCATTCTGTTTTCCAACAATCTGATGTATTCATGCAGCTCCTGGTTCTTTCTCAGCTCCTGCATCAACGCCTGCTCATAGTACTCCTTTGCACTCTGAAATCCCAAGCACAGCTGTACAGCTCACACATCTATCCACCATGTATACATCCTACACCTGCATCTACATTGGGAGTGTTGATGTGTATTTACCTGCTGGTGGTCGACTTTGAGCAGCAGTCTGCCGTTGAGCTGTTTGATGGCAGTGTTCTCAAGCTCCAACGCCTCCAGTCTGCTCTGTAGACCCAGCGTGGCACTGCGGTACACCTGGTCCCAGTCCTCATTGAGCTTCATCAGCTGTAACACAGCACCATCACATAATCACTGGTGTTATGGCCTCCACTGCAGCCATGGAGAGCACGGTTCATTACAACACTACTGCAGTGTTTCTCAGTCTGTCCTCGCACCAACTCGGGCCACAGGAAATGAATTTAGGTCAGTGAGGTGAGACGCTATACTTTTAGAAAATACATTTCCCTTGTTACTTTTTATCAAACAGCCTTTAATTAAATTCATAAGCAACGGTTGTATGGTTTTAATGGTGATACTTCACAGCCTAGCAGCAGTTTTCACACAACGCCCACAGTCCTCCTCTGGTTTTCAGAGAGAACTAAATGTATTTGCCAACATCAGCAGTACAAAATGTGAACATGCAGAGACGCAGCACTGGTTTCAGGTGAAGTTGTACCTCTTTGTTGACTCTGCGGAGCTCAGTGTTCTTGTTGAGCAGCTGAAGTTTCTCCTGGTCAGTGGAGGTGACGATCATGCTCTCAGTGATCAGAGTGACCTGCTCCTCAGTGGACAGCAGCCGGCCTCCCACTGGACCCACATCCCCCATCCTGCACACATATACAGAGGAAATGTTCCATAAATAAAGTCATGATGAAGAACATTAGCAGAGGATTTCCATTAATAAGCAAACACGTGTGCACACAAAAGAACGTCAGAGTACTTTTGAACACCCACTCGCATAGAGTGCACTTACAGAAAATCGAATCAGAGCTATTATGCACACCCACGCACACACATGCATGCAGTCACATTAGCAACTGAAGAGACTCAGACACACACACACACACACACACACACACACACACACACACACACACACACACACACACACACACACACACACACACACACACACACACACACACACACACACACACACACACACACACACAGTACATTTCTCTACATCCAGGGTCCTAGCCAATCATAATCTTCGCTCACAATCAGTAGCGTTTGCATATGTAAAGACTGTGGAAGCAAAATTGGTGACTGTTTGCAAACATTAGTTTTCTTTCCACCAGCTGTAATGTGAGGTATTGTCTGAAAGTAATAGCTGACAGGGAGGAGGTTGACATCTGAAGCCCGGGGGGGGAAATCTGCTCATGGAAGAACACACAACTCTGCATGTTGCCCCCGGGGCTTCTTCACACGATCGTACTGTACAACTGCTCTGACCTCAGAGAGCTAAGTACTACAAAGAATCACAAACTGCGATCACCTCTCATCCCCCTTAAGGCTAAAACTCCCTCGCAAACATGCACTTTCATCCACTTATGTACAGTGTCCCGCTTTGTGAAAATATTGTTACACATTTTTAGAGAGTTGGCAGTTCACATGGAAAGATGCAGGTCTATTTATAAACAAATGAAAAATAATAAGGTAAAGAAATGATATAGTCCTTACAAGATATTGAGATTGTATAAAAACGTTGTATTGTCAGGTTTTACTGTATAATACACGTATGCCATTGATGACAATATGAGATAAGAATAATTATTTGGCTTCTCAAGTTTACAGGCATGGTTTTAGGAAAGATTTTACTCTATAGGTAAATGAGGGGATTATGTGCGGGACTATTTCTTAGCCTGGAGCAGCGATTTTTATAGAGTTTTCCCTTGCCTACTGGCAACAAACCATAAAATTGCGTTTGGATAATTTCAAATAATTTCACAAACATGCAAAAAAGTGGTGATTAGATAGTTTTAAAAGTGCTGGTGTTTATAGATTGTGACCTTTGACCTTTGGACAGAGCTAGGCTGTTTCCCCCAGATTCCAGTCTTTATGCTAAGCTAACCAGCTGGTAGCTTTAGCTTCATATTTTTTTATAATTATGTACACTCAATAGTGTTATCAATCTTCTACTATAACTCTTGGCAAGGGGAATATGAGTATTTCCCAAAATGTGGAACTATTTCTTTAAGAAAACGTAAAAAACAACAACTGGATAACGTTAACAATGAGCTGTTATCAAGAACAAGGGGGATTTTTCTTATTTTCTAAAAAGGTGACCTTTTCAGATTTAAAAAATAGTTTTCTACACAATAAAAAATGTTGTTTGTCTAAAACCTGTATAGTCGGATCATTAGATAAAAGTAAAGTTTATCGAGAGTCCAATATTTGTACAATCGGCACTCGGTATCATCTGGGATCATGTTCAACAAAGCAGGAGACTGGAGGGGTTACTGGTCGCTAATGAGTGAAAGAGCCAACAATTCTGCAGATTGGAAAGATGATGAAGGCATAAAAGCAGAAATGAAACAAATGACATAGGGCCGCTATGAGCACAAAATGCAAACACAGTCATGCCCAATACCCGTCATGGTAACTCAGCACTGTGTACTCAGCCATCCCATTGGGACCGCATCATGCTCCCTGTCTCTCTGATGCAGAGCCTTTCTCTTTCAGCCTCTCTGATAGCCCTTACACGCTGTCTGACCCAGTTTCACAAAGTTTTCAATTGTATGCCGTCTTGGAAGGACACCAAGATGCCACTGCTTCCAGCAGCAATATGGTAATTCACTGTCATGGCATATGATAAAGAGATAGATAATATATTTCCGTCTTGCTAGTGGCAACCCAGACAAATATCATTTTAAATACAGAACATCTCTGTGTAAACGGTCGATGGCCACAGTCAGATGCCTTTGCAGAGGAGAAGTGTGAAGTTTCACTATTTCAACATGGTTATTTTAAGGCAGACTTTTCGTTTGTGTGTAGGTAGTGTGGTCACGGCATTTACCAAGTGTTCCCACATTAAGAACACTGAGTATCAGTAGCTTGAATATAAAACAAGTGATCGTAACATACAAAAGCTATTTCAGGTTTATGGCATTATAATATATAATTCATATCATTTTATTAGCTTTTTTTTACGACATGATGGAGTATCAGTGTTGTGAAATAATGAACTGAAGCCTTATTTATGACCTCATGGGAAACTCCAATCACTCTTTACTGAACGTCATTTAACTCACAGAGCTTCGCTGAAAATGGATCCATACTGTAGTTTTCAAACAGCCTCTAGATTTGAGTTAAAGACAAGGGTCAGATCATATACGATTTATTAAATTGCCTTTATTAGTATCAAACTATAAATGAAGGAAAGCCTGTTTGTTTGTATGTTTAACGTGTTTACAGGCAGAGACTGATTATCAAACACTATGGTAACACTTTAGGCTATAGTTTTCGAGTTATATATATATTTTTTTTTAATAAATAATACGAATATATGTTCCTGTTTCTGTGTCGGTCCCTGTATGTAGAAACGTTCAACATACATACCATAATTCTTCAGTTGATTTGTGATCCTGTTGGCTCTGAGGGAGGCTGCTGTAGCTCTTTGGTGAAGTTTCTTTCTGTGTCCCGGACGCTGCTGAGGAAGATAATGACGAGAAAGAAGACAACGACAGCACATCTCCATCCATGATCAAATGTTTTCAAATCTTCCTAAAGTCTGGGAGAAAATTCAAACACTCTCTTCGAACGCTAAAGTTTGTCTGCTGAGTATGTGGTGGAAAGTAAATAGTGCCGTCAGTGTTGATACGTAGCGAAAGGGGAAGTAGCCGAGACAGTGAGCCACATGATACAAAGTTAAGAGAATAGGAAGTGACACTAGCAACTGTTTCAGCTGCATGTTAACGTGGGCCACTCCCACTGTGTCTAAATGTTTTAATTTAGTGCACCACACAGTGTGATCGTACATTATTCAAAATGATTACACAGTTGTTTTGTTTTGACATGATTTGGAGAGGAAACTCCACTCAGTGTAGGAAGTGTTGTGTGTTTACGTTTGTTCCTGGGAGACTGTTGCCTGTTAGCCGAGCTGTTGTCTTAGGTTTTTAAATGAGCATGAGGTAATAGCAGGGGAGCTGAAGAGATATGCATAATTGCAGAACGTGTAATTGATAATAACAGAAGCATACATTTATTCATGACAAATAATGATAGGGTCAGGCTGATTGCATTCACCAGTCTGCTCATTACTGGGATTGGGGGAAGTGGGCTGCGGCAGGTTAATTAGGAAACCACATGTTCATCCAAGGGACAATCAAGAAAAATTAAAGGATTTTTTGTAATTATGTTCCTCTTAGTCAAGTTAAGCTGTCTTTTATTAACACTAACTAAATTAATTTGCCAACCTCTTTTCCGATACATTCTACTCCGACGGCTGGCAAAGATATTCAAGGCCAGCAGTGGAATAGATATAGTGACTGCGTACTGTAGCATAAAGAAGAGCTCCAGATCAGTGGCTTGGATGTTAATATCCTGCTCGATTAATGAATGAAGATCTCTCATTGTTCATGTTGAGGGAACTCACTCCTGAACCTGTATCAGCATCACTATCGTGTGCCTTTTTCACAGGTAACCAAACAATATCCTGGGCTATATATGTAAAAAATAGGCTAGTGACTTTATGAAAAAACACTTTATCAAGATACATTGTAGGTTATAATATAAATGTATAATTATGCTACTGGAAGGATTGCTAGCGGTCCTTTAAAGGGGTACTTATACACAGCAGTTGTTTAAGCTACTGTATATGCTTAAGTCATCCTGCTAACATGGTCTGAGTAACAATGTAAACCACATGAACCTCATTTAGCATTTTTTATGTATGTTCACCATCTTAGTTTTCCTTTTTAGCACAAACAGTGTAAAAGTAAAATTGGGCCTGATGTGAAAGTGAATTTGCTTGGCAGACAAAAAGAGTATAGTAACAGCCTTTCTACTGTGATATCCAGAGGGCAGAGTTGCTTTCATTTTACCATCTGATGCACCACCACGAGATAAAAGCGGGAGAGGCGACGACATATGTCAGTGCTGCCCAGTAGCTCAGCCTCGCTCCAGTGACTCCATTCACATGCCTATGCCATCTATCATGAACAGCAGTCAGAGTATTGCTATGCCAAGCAGAGGCTTTTCTGGGAGGCCCAGATGCAGTGCCTTTATTGACCCAAGCCTCTGTCAAAGCGAAGGACAAATGGGCTCCACTAAAGGATTGATTTTTAGTCTAACAGGAGATCGTGGAGAGGAATAGAGAGTGTCCCACAGAGTGAGGATGACTGAGAGGTGGATAGTTCTCCTGGGTTCCTCCTGAATTCTTCATCAGTAACTAAAAGGACACGCTCTTGGGTTTTGAACTGGATTGGGCTCTTTAGCACTCTACAGAGACATGCTAACAATAACAGGGGCTTTACTATGGGATTAGTTTTGTTTCATAAAGATAAAGCAACACTTTCTCAGAATCAAGCAAAACTAAGAGTTTAAGAGAAAAAAAAACTGAGTCAAGCAAAATAAATTGAATTTCAAAAATAAAACTATAAGTTGCAAACAAATCATTTGTGTAATCATGTAAACTATAAGTATTTTTTCTTTGTTTAAACATATCTTTTTGTTTGCAGTTCTCTTTGCTTCTTTCTCAATGATCAGACTTTTGCTCTCGCTGCAGCTCTCTCGTTTGCGCTCCCTCGTTTTTTGTTTTCAATTTTGACACAAACGTCCCAGGTGGGCGGGACTTTCAGGGGTGCGTCCCCATTGGCTACTCAGTTTTTGAGTGACAGCCCAGTCCTCCAGCGATTGTACAGTGCAGGCAGCTGCGGTGCGGTAGCTGAGCACGGACAGAAGACCCCCAGAAGAACCAGCATTTCAATTATTATAATACTACAAGTGAAAATATATGTAAGTATTGATCATTTGTTTTGTTTGTGCTGTACTATACGGTCTGTTTCTTTATTGTGTTAAGTGAGAAGTAAAGAAAAGCTGTGCTATGAAAGTTAGCTTTTGCTACCTTTAGATCCATAACAATCCAAGCTAAGTAGCTTAACAGCAGGGACAGTTAGCTACATAGCTAGCAGTGAGTGAGCGTTCAGACACCAGCGCACACACTCAAACGGACTCGTGTGCCTGACTCTACCAACAGGCTTTCATGATTCTGTGTAGATATGCAAGTATAAGCCATGATAGCTTATTTTATTAACACGCTAATTTGATATGAAAATCAATGGAGGCTGAGTTAACTTTGTAGGAAAACCTACCGTCCATGACTGCCCCTGAGCTGTGTTTGATTTGTTAACTTCATATTTTTAATTTCCTAAAACATTTATTTTCCTCTCATATTAGCACTGTGGATCATTGAGACAGCGTGGTGTCCAGAGCTCTTATCCCGTTAAAACAAAGAAAAAAGACTTATAGTTTACATGATTACACAAATGATTTGTTTGCAACTTATAGTTTTATTTTTTAAATTCAATTTATTTTGCTTGACTCAGTTTTTTTTTCTCTCTTAAACTCTTAGTTTTGCTTGATTCTGAGAAAGTGTTGCTTTATCTTTATGAAACAAAACTAATCCCATACTTTACCTGTTTGGTCTCCAGCTGCAATAATTTGACTGAGGGTCTACAATTGAATTGGACCGACTGTTACAGGTTTAGAGACTGAGTGTATACCTGGATGTATCAACGAAGATCCACCAAAAACAAAAGAGCACTGTCACCGTGTGTGTGTCTAAGTTGCATGACTGTGGCTGAGTGTGAGAGTGGAAGTGTGGGCTCTGGAGAATTTCTGTCAACATGTAACAATGCATTAAGCTTTCCTGGTGGTTAACCACAAACGCATGTGACTCATACAATAGGGCAAGCTTGCGTACACATAAAGGCTGGCGGTGGATTGCATGTTGCTCCATAAACAGTAATTCTATATAACAAGGTAATTTCCCATATATGGCACACTGTCACATTAATTATATTCTGAACATTTAATATTGAATGGCTCATTTGCGAGCATCGCATAAGAATGCAAGAAGCAATGAGAGAGAAAGAGAGAGCATGAGATGAGACATAAAACTTCTGTGTCCTTCAAAGAAGATGAATGTGCTAGCACGCAGACCGCAGCAACTGAAGGCCATTTCAAATGCACAAGCTGACAATAATATAAAAGGCTCTTTAATTAAATGTTTGATGGAACGCTTGGCCTTCCCTTGCTGGTAATATTAGCATGAAAAGAAAAGCCTCGATATGGAAAAGAGCTGTTGTTTAAAAGCACGAAGCAAATTCATGCTGTGTCATGCTTTCACATTTTCAGAAGAAAGGTTAGAGTATCTTAGCTGCTTGCAGCGTTTCATGAGAAATGCTCTGCGTTGGGCGGCAACAGTAAACAAACAGGGAGTGGGCATTGTCAATGCAAAATAGAAGATAGTTGTTTGTGTAAGGAAAACAGCACTTCTTAATTGATATTGATCACATGCAATAGTGCACTGTGTCTGTGTAACGCATCAACAGATGTTACCCTACAACAACAACGTCTACACGGACCTTTATGGCAGGGTTGCCAACTTTGGGTACCTGGCTGGAGTGAGATTTTGATATCATGGGTTTAATTACACATATGCGCACTAAATGACTGCTATCGTGTCAGTAGCGGGACCTTAGCATATATATAGGATATATATACAATATATACAAATACACAATATTGGACACAGACTATAAAGGGCACAAAGTTTCATTCACGAATGAAAGTCAAACACATGTTTGTTTCCACTGTTTTATTGTGTGCCTGTCGCGATAAGCAATTAATTGACTTATCGTACGATAAATAAAAATGAACTCGATAACTTTTCTGACCTCGATAAATTTCCATTTACATGAGGATGTGACTAGCAGTTTGAAAGGATGTACTTGAATTATTATTATATATTATCATTATGTCAGTGGTCTAAAATGGTCATACAACGGTGCCGACAATATTATCGTTTATCGCAATAATTTCCGGGAAAATGTATCCAACAAAATTCATTATCGTGAGAGGCCTATACATGAAACACACACACACAAACAAATCTACAGACTTACTCCAAACTGCCAAATATATTAATTAACACACTCTCACTCTCATATACTCTTTGACTCTATTTTGGCCTAGTAGAACAATAAGCAGCAGACTTTTACTTTATCATTTCTACTAGATCTTAGATCTGCGCATGCGCAATATGGGTCGGGGATTGACCAACCGGCTCCCACTGCTCTGCTGTCTGTTAACGTTGTTAAGAGTGGTGGGGGCGGGGAGGGAGCGGATCGACAGCTTGAGCAGCTGTCAACTCAACATTGTAAATAACCAACCAAAAACGATCGCCGGTTCATCTTGTTTTTGGCGTGAGAATAGTTTGGGCAGCGTGAGAGCGTGAGATTGAGAGTGAAAGCATGTGTCACTTTATGGGTTTACAAAAACAAAAAAAGATTTCTGCAAAGTCAGAGATAAAGAGACCAAAAGATGATGTTGTTGGAGATAAAGCTTGACGTGTCTACAGGCAGGCATGCAGTTGCAACGGCTGATAGGAGGGGAACTCCATTGTTTTCACACATCACACACTTCTACAGGTCTTAGGAAGGACTCAGGCATATGTAAAAAGGTGATTTGTGGCTCCTGCAGGAAATCTGATAAAGTGGTTTCATTGATGTCACTGATGTCCCCATTTGGGGACTAAAACTATATGTAAAAAAAAAGAAGAATCTGGAGGGGTTATTTGAGAAGGAAGTGCTCGAGGCTACGTTAGCTACTAGCATAATAAACCTGAACCTCTGACTGAACTGCTGTTGGTTGCAGTGCGGCAATGAGTAATACAAAAATCTGATGCTGGTGCATTTATTTCGATCACTGTCTGACTCTGTTAAAGGGGACCTATCATGCAAAATGCACTTTTGTACGTCTTTTATACATGAATATGTGTCCCCGGTGTTCCAGGGAACTCACCAAGTGTCAGAAAACACAACCCTCTCTATTTTCCTCCATACCCAAATCTCTAAAAAAGGGGCTGCAACGGATCTGATAATAACTGATCCAGATTTGAACACTGTCCTGACCCGTCGAGGCAAGCACTGTAATTCTCTCCGGTTAGTCCACCAGCAGATGACAAACACCCACCTCTCCGCCTCTTCCAAGGAACGAGGGGACCGTGCGGCAGAGTTTCAGTTTCAGTTACTTTCGCCGGTCAAGATGTCCGTTAAAGTTTAAATCTTTCGGACAAAATTAGAAAAGTGCCGGTCAAAGGTCTTCTTTGTTATTTATTGAGCTTTAAAACAAATGAATAACGACTCTATATAATAAAACACGGAGGACGGAGATCTCTTTTTCTCCCCCTCTTCTGACAGCCTAGCAGCTGATCAGAGCACGTCTCCCCTCTCCTGCAGGGGGGCGTGGTCAGCAGAATCAGACCCGTAGACAGCAAACAGCACATAGAGCGAAATGAGGCATGGCTAAAATGCATGATCTGTTTGGTATTTTGAAAACAGAAACGTATAAATATACCTTATATAGGTATGACCCTACAATATATCATTTAAATATAGCATGATAGGTCCACTTTAAAGGAGTGCAGTACTAAATCCGTGGAGTATTATTGCAAATGATCAATTTGGTAATATTTAATATTTGTCTTAATGTTGAATGATCCCTTTAGAAAGAACAAAACCAGCAACAAATTTATGCTATAAACAAATATTCTTTTCGCCCTAAGCCTGACAGATATATTGTATTCCTATGTGCCACAGAGCTCCACTGTTAGCATCCTAATGCTCTGTATAAATGTTCAACTTAAAAATAGTTCCCAACCAATAAAGTGGAGTTAAATCAACATTTTCTTAAAACCACAGTGCCCAGTTTGTTAGAAAATAACTTAAAGTGGACCTATTATGCTATATTGGAAAAATATATGGTAGGGCCATACCTATACAAAACAAGTTTTTTGCTTAAAATACCAAACAGTTCACCCATTGTAGCCATGCCTCATACTGCTCATACCCCTCTTTTGCAGCCCTGTTAGAGAAACACGGATTTTGGGTCCTTAGCTTGAAAACAAAAAAAGAGGAGGCGGAGCTAATGCCTGATCAGAATTCTACCGGAGATAAAGTTAAATTCTGCTGTGATAAAACGCCATCCTGTTCTAAACCACATCAAGGATTATTTCTGAAACAGTATGGAGCTCAAATGCTTTTCCTCTTGCGGGTTTATCCCAAGGTGAGTTCCTTTTTGTATTCCCTGCTTTTTAAACACATGTGCTCTACAGTACAGGTTAGCTCTGAGTGTTAGCGAGGCTTGCTAATGTAAACAAAGACGAGATTACGTCCAAAACACGTCAGGCATTGTTTCTGATAGCAACTTTCTGTGGGTCCGCCGCCGATTTGACGTCATATTGGCAGCAAATCTGTATCCGCTCGTTGTACCCCCGTTTTTAAAAGATGTGGGTACGGAGGAAAAGAGAGAGGGTTTTATTTTCTGACGCTGCGTGACTTCTCCGACACACCGGGGACACATATTTATGTATGAAAGACATAAAAAAGGGCATTTTGCATGATAGGTGTCAGGGTTAAGCGAAGCAGGCAGGACCCAAATGCAGGTTTAACAGAAAATACCTTTATTTCAAGGGTACAAGTAACATACAGAGCAGAGGCCTGTACTACGAAGCCGGATTTTCCTAACCTGGATATGTATGAGTTAGCCGGTTGGCCCAATCCAAAACATACGCGCTCTGGCTAAACTGTACTACGACGCTGGTTATCAAGTGGATCGCTCAAGCCAGCCGTGTCCTATCTAGTTAGGTGCGCGTTCACATGAAAGGGGTGGTATTTGGAGCATTCGACCAATCTCAAATATGGACAAGTGTACTGACAGCGCAGCGTCATACTTCCTGAATGAAAAGTGAACTTTAATATTAGTCAAATATGAAGAAGTTAAACTTTAAACATCCATGACTTAAACACTTTATCCAGGATAAAAGCCACATAGCTGCACCTGCAAGGTGAATACAGCTGGTAAAAGAAAAAGTGTTTGAATGCGTACATTAACAGGTTTATGAAATCACTGCCCCGTCCAAGACACGAGTGGATCTGACTTTAATTAGGAGAATTTGACTCGAGTGTTTCGTCAACTTAATGTGTTGCTTAAAATAATACTTCTGCATACAGTATGTGACACTGTGAGTGTTGCACGGCCAGATACGGCTCAAGAAGCTGACTCAAATAAGGAAATATATGATACATTATGATGTGATATGATATGAATGATAATGGGACACATCGCCGTCTGCACTCACAGTGCCGCGGACTGTACTTAATGTTACTCTGATCCGGTTACTTATGTCGTGGCAGATATTTAAGTAAGCTTTCTTAACGCTAATGTTATAATAGTCAGATTGCTCTGAAGATGGGAGGGGATATTCTATTAATTTTCACGTTCACACAGTCAGTTGATTTTGGCCGGCCGTCTTTCCTGCAACGGCAGTTTTTCTGTATTTCCTCTATCCTGTAATATGAATTGATCGCTTTAAACTCCGCACACGGAGCTCTGATTGGTCAGCAGGCGGTGCATTCACTGAGTTGATCTCTTAGCCTGCAACCTAACCTGCTCCGGAGCAGGTTTGCCGCTCAGCATAAGTTACCATGGAAATCTAGCCTGCTAAAAAGAGAACCAGCGTCGTAGGACCGGAAAGCCCGAGATTTCCCTGAAGTTAGCCGGCTAAGCGAAAATCCAGCTTCGTAGTACAGGCCTCTGAACTCTCTGCCCCGTGAACACAGTCAACAACAACAAGGATCTCACAAAGACTAACAGAAAAAGCAGAACCTAAATGCAAACAGGACTAATCAAACAAACAAGACACAGGTGAGGAAGGAGGAGAAAACACAGGGGCTGCGTTTCACTTCTCTTATTTTTCATTTCCTCGCTCCTCGGTCTCGGTCTCACCGGAAGTTGATTTGTCTGCGCCATCTTGAGTAGCGTCCCAATGGCCTTATTTTTGCCGGAGGACCGAGGATCGAGGAGCGAGGAGCGATAATGGAGGAGCTATAATCGAGGAACCACCAGACCATCCTTCGATGAAATCCTCAGATACTCGCCCCGCCCCCTTACTGTGTATCGCTCACTGATTGGACGATGCAGCGCATGCAATGATCTGATGCTTCTTGACATGAGAGCAGTTTCCCAGCGGAGTGAAGAAAACACATGAAACTCACGGGACTCACTCCTCAGTTCATACTGTGTTTTGTTTCAATGAATGCATCATTTAGTTACAAATATGTGATATATCTGAACAACAAAGTGGACAAAAATCATTTCATTCATTTATTGGAAACATTTTCGTGATCGCTTTTTTCGTTTTACATTTTCATTTATTGTCAGTTCCATTCAGTCAGTCATTAAGTGCTATTTAACATATTAATTTGCTACATATCCACACAAACAAACTAAGTGTGCAATCCAATGAATGTTAATCTAACTGGGTTTTGATAGATAACATATCTCTTTTTCTTCTCTCAATTATTTTATTTCTATTGTGCACTCTAATCAATATTAATCAAACTAATATTCGTTTATACATTTTAAGAATGGCGTTTATCTTTTTTGAGAATGAGTTCTTATTTGATTTTATTTATTTGGGTCTACAACAGATGATACAAATGTTTGTGTCAGTAAATGTGTACTAACAGAGGTGGGGGTGTTTGTGAAAATAACGGGGACAGAGCTGCTGTCAGACGATCAGCTGTGCGGCGTCATCACAAACGGACGTCGCTTCACGTGACGCTCCGGAGGAAAGGACGTCCCAATGCTCTTAAAACTCATTTCCCTGCTTCTCGTGGTTTCCTTGCGTCTCTCCATGCTTCCCTGGTGGGAGGGACTAGTCGCAGGGAAACGACGCAAGTGAGGGACGCAAGGAATCCATTTAACCGAAGTGAAATGCAGCCAGGGGCACAAGGTGAACACAATCGGGTAATCAGGCAGGAGGGAACACAGAGACAGGAAGCAACAGACAAGACGGGTTGAACACTTTTCAAACTAAAACAGGAAACCAAAAAGACAGATCTACATAGGACAAAAATAAAACACAGACAGATCGTGACAATAGGTCCCCTTTAACGTGATACATATATATTGATAAGAGGACACATTAATTGTTGCTTTTGGTCTTTTCACAACATAACAATTGTATAATGTCATTGTTTTCCTTTGAGTCTGAAACAGAGGGATTCCTAACTCTACATTCAGAGGCTCTTCTGATTGCATCTGAAAAGCCCTGTGTTGAGGGAAGGAGGGCAGAAAGAGTTCAGCAAAGTTTTTAATGCGACACTTGCTATTCATTTGGCCAGTTAATCACAAATGCTCCCTATTCTCCATTAACTAAGCTTTTAATGCTCACATTAAGAATTAATGTCACCCTACTTTGCACTTCCAACATGGGTGAGCTCATTAGGGAAAATCTCTGAACATGGCTCTTCTCTACCCGGCCATGACACAATTCATTAAAATCCTTCACCGTCTGGATTATATTGTTGTGAAATAAATGTAATCTGCTCCTTTAAATCAGTAGCCCAGCCAGGTCTGTCATTATCTCCTTGTGTAATCTTGATCTCGTTCATTTTATGTTCCATCTCCTTGCTCCTGCTTTCCCTCTATCTGTCCTTTCCTTGCCTCCTCTTGTCCTTTACTGTGTCTGTCCTTTCTTTCATCCTTTATTACCTTAGCAGGACAAAAGGGACAGTTGCCAAACACTTTGCATATCTGGCCTAGACTTTAGCCAGATAGTTATGACTCATATATATCTGTTGCATGAATGATAACAGGTGACTAAAAGATGGAGCAGCGCTGTGTTCTTCTGCTACTTAAACTGTGAATTACAATCACAGAGCAATGAGAGAACTAAAGTGAAAGGCTGCCTGGATGTTTTTCATTTAATTACGAATGGAGCTTGAATAGCTCTGCCTATCACACAGGGGGAAAGGAAGTGGGCCCCCACTCACATATTCATCAACGTACGGATATGTGAATTATGTATGTGAGTGTAGAATAAATATTGTACAGGTAAGAAATGTGTGAGGGCTGCAGGAGCTTTCAATATCAAAACAGGCTGAATTCGAAAGATTTCATTTTCCACATCTCCCTGCACCCTTATCTGAGAGGCAGCCTAGAGCTGGTGAGTCGAATCGAGGGAGAGTATGGAACATGCAAAGCTTCAGAGTACCTGGAAAGACGTCAGAGCAACAAATCAAACACAAATAGACTCTTGGCAACCAAGAATTCTACCCCTTTACCCTTTCACCCTTCACCTCCTGCAACATTATACTGGAATGACTGCACACAAATGTGATTTCACCATATTTATGACAAATTCACAAAATCTGACATTCCCACACAATCTGATGAATCTATAGGACTCAAAGCAAGTCTTTCATCCTGGGCTCAGAGAACCTAACACCATGTGATAATCAGCCACGAGACATTCAATCAGTGTCAGCCATGTGCTGATCACCAGAGCACGCTGTGACCTTATGAACAACCGAGCCAAGTATCGATCTCACCTGCAGACTTCACACTGGCCATGACAATAAGCACTCTCATAAGTCTATCCGGCTTCTGCAGAGCTAATCTGTGCAGCACTGGTGTGAATTTACTATATATATATATGTGTGTGTGTGTTTGACATATCATATTTTCTGGCCAACACCTTATTGCATTACAATGTGCTCAGCCATATGAATGAACACATAAGGCTGCACATATTTGCTGAGACAACAGAAATTCCAGTGTGCGGCCATTATGGGGCAGGAGTAAAATAAATAGGCTAATTTCTTGGCCTGTGAAATATGTATTTGTACGGCGCATATTGAAATGCAGTGTGTGTTGGCCAAAGGAGTTTGAACTAAGGTCTGTGGGTATGTGCGCTGAAGGGGCGGGGGAGCTCTGAGCCGGCAGGCTTTGGATCAGCCTGACAGAATCAATGAGATCAATTCAAATAGGGCCTGACCGAAAGCAAACACTATATCAAATCCATCTGTAATCCACTATGTGTTTCTTGAGCGTGTGTACGGGCGCATGTGAATACTTCCAAGATTAGCATACGATATGCAGTGAAAGAGAAAAGTGAAAAATAAGGTAATTTCCCCTCACTGGCAGAAAACCAGTCTGAGCCGAGATAACAAAGAAATGAAAATTGAATGAGGTAAGGTTGGTCTTATTGTTGTTTGCTCATATTGTTCTACCTTTTACATAACAGAAGACATACATCCTTTGTGTTCAATTTAAATCTAGTTGGCAGAGAAAAAAACAAACAAGCCAACAACCACTCTCCCTGTTAGACAACCATGATGAACGATCCAGAGGGCAAAGAGGGAATCTACTCCTTTGCTCGGGTTAGTATTAAAGAGGTTCTCCATCCATTCAATATGGTACTTACATCATATGTTTGTCAATCAGTCCAAAGACACCAACACAGACTAAACGGGTAAACACATGTCCAGTGTCGCAGCTGCAGCTGTTAATAAACTAAAGGTAAGGTGCAATGACAGAAATATGGATTTTTACATGACAGTAGAGATTAACTGCAGTCCATGCAGGATGTAGGTGTTGATTTATAGGTCAGTATTATGTATTACCCAGTGATAGTACCAGATGGATGGATTTTACATGATCCTGCCATATCATCCTTTAAGATCGCCATGTCTTCTTACTTTAAAGGACATTACGTTTCATGTATGGTGACAGAGCAATGACCATCCAGGTTTGAGATGTATTTGCTAGAGGGATGAAATTGAGAGGGAGAAACTTACTGTGCCTTTTCTTACCTTAATAATGCTATTTATTTAAAAACTTACTATCAACAATTTTTGGAAACTTGTAGGCTATCACCAGCAGCCAAAGGTAAGTTATCACACTGTTTGTGGTCTCCATTTATAGTGTCCCCCAGAGGAGCATGTTAGCTCTGGTGTAGCTTAGGGGGCTATCTCGCGCCATAACCTGATAATGTGTAACTATAAATTCCCCCAAAGCTCCGATATCATTGAATCCCACACTTCCTTTAATGCAACTGAACAGCAACTTTTGGAGGAGCACTCTTTTTGTTGAATGACCTCATCTTTCAAAGTTTGTAACCTGCAGTTCCCAAAACCAATCCGCAATAACCCTGACAAAATGATCTGAGGTTATTTTCTCGGACATGACAAAGCTCTTACAGAAGACATTATACAACTGTTTTGACATGCCGAGCAGTGCACCCTGTAACAATCAAATTAACGTTGTCTTTGTAAAGTGCCCCTGCGGAGTTCCACTTTAAATGAAACCTTAACGTATGCCTGCATTTAACCTGTCTGAAGATGTGATAACACAACACCTTCCAGACAGTCATTTGTGCAAGAAAAACATGAAAACAGCCATCTAGAATATATTTACTGTCTGTCTAATTGCAAGGGCAGTTTTGTGGAGAATCGTATAATGATTCTGTGAGACAAATACCTGTTTTGTACCGGTTATAGTATAAGGAGGCATCATCAATACAGGTTCCAGACAGTAGGTTTGTGCCCCTGCCTGCTTCTCATTTACTGAAAGCCAATATGACTATTTATGTCAGGCGCTGGGAAATGATAAATGATGCTGCGCTGCCTAATAAATATGAAATCCCTGGATCATTAGCTGGATTAGATTTGAGGGGAAAAGTGCATAATCAGCCCTTGTATGCACTGAAGTCAGGAAGCCATCGATATCATTGCATCAGCTCACCCTCAGAGAGACAGAGGTAGTTAGAGAGACAGATGGGGAGACAATGAGGGACAGGGGGAATGAGAGAGAGCAAGAGAGAAATTATTAATTCAGTAAAGGACAGTTAGCAGGCTGAAGCAATTACAGAATATGACTGTCTATTTAGTATTCAGATGGGACTGCTACTGCCATGGATAGTGAGCTTGTTGTTTAGTCATGGAGCTCTGAGTGGGCGGCAGGATGAGAAGAGGAGAGAAACATGGGAGATGAAGACGCCCTTTTTTGTGTTGTCAAATGTTTTTGTGCTGACATCACCTTACACCCAGTGTTGCCTTTATCTTTTAGCCTCCAGCTAGAGCTCAGAAATGGTGGAGAAGCGTTGCCACGGGGTTCTGCAGCGGGCCATCCCTCCAGCCTGCTGACAGGTCCGTCGATGTGTTTAATCAACCAAAGACACGCTGTAGGGAAACAGGCCCTGCATCAAAGAAGTGCTGATACGTTGATTCACCTCACCTCAAGCCATAACAGCCAATCTGCTTTGTCTGATCCAGGGCAGCCACCAGTGCACCTACAGTGGTGAGGGAGAGAGAGAAACCTGAAAGTGAGGACGTTTCCCAAGAAAGGGAGGATGAGTGCTGCGAGGAAATCAATACGGTGCTGCTGTGTTCTAACATCCGAACAGCTTTAAATGGATCTGGACTTCATGTTCGATCTGAGGGGCATCCTAATTTCACAAACCAATTTAGCTCTGACAGTGTCATTTTCATGAAATACACATTAATATAAAATGTGACATTAAAAAGTTTCACAGCCGGCACCGCTGACAGTAAAGCTCCCCTCATCTGCTAATGCCCAGATTTCAAAGATGTTCGCCACATCATAAAGATGAGGTATTATCTCCTCAAAAGTAAGGCTCTGTCTCACTTTGTCCTTGTGGGACCTTAAAAATGAGCAATAGAAGATGTCATTGTCTTTCATGGGACAGTAACTTTTCCCAAGCAGCTTTCTTGGAGCAATAAAACTATTGAAATCTCAGAAGTATGAGGATACACGCGGGCTTACAGGATGAGATGAAACAATCCACAGCTACACTCAGAGACTGTCCCACACACACACATTCACATATCCATCATATCAACATCATGCTTTCACAATATGCCACTGAGCTCTTGTCTCTGAAGAGGTTTATTTCTGGTGCAGATTTAGTGTCAGTGTGGGAAACAGGTTTTCTCTAATTTATTCTCCTCATCCACAGACGGGAGCTTTCTCTCATATGAGTAGTCCATGGAAGATGAACCATACTAATTGTTTCTCTCATAAACTCCTCAAAGAAGGATTTCTTTGAGGATATGGCTTGTAAGATTACATTTCCTTTTACATCATCCTTTTTTCCTTCCTCTACTCTGACTCCTCCCACTCCACGAAAAGGGGCTGATGCAGCCCTCTAGGTTTCCTTATCCGTCCCCCTGCCCCACGCCCGGGCCAGGCATCGTTAGCTCACTGCAGGCCTAATTGGGCTGTGTCTAATAACTGCTGTCCCCAGGGTGTGCTCTAATGAATAGAGAATATAATTAATGCCACGGTGACGGATATTGGCTCACAGCCCTTAGGCAGAATCTGCTCAGCGTTCGACTTCTTCACCAACTTATCTCCCTCTGTCTCTACATCCCCTGCACTGAGGGACCACAGCGTTATTAGCATTATCTATTCACCCAATCAGGCGCTGATCAATAGGGATAGCTGTTCTCAATAAGCTACAGATGTGTAAACATGTATTTAAAATATTTGATCGAGTAAAGCCCTGAAATTGCCTGGCATTATATTGATATGAATCCTATTATAAACAATGATGTGGCTGTCTGCCCCTCTGCTGTGCCTGTTTTCTATTTGTAGTACCAACTGTGAATTTTAAGTGTTTGTGTGTGCAGTGGGTTGATGTGTAGCGGTGCTGTGTCAGCATATGTGTCAATATGGCATCCAGGTGAGTCCAGCAAAAGACAGAGGAGTGAAGAGCCAGCTGCTCTGCCCCTCAGTAAGCAGGCATCCATCTATCTGTCCGGCGCTCTGTCACGCCTCACAGCAAGATGCTGATGGATTCACCCTCGATCCTGCCCTTTCTCCTCTCTCTCTTCGTCTCTCCTTGCTGGCCTCGTGCCTCCATCTGTCTGCCATCTGCTACATCCTTCTAGCTTCCTCCCATATTACCTCAAGTACAGTTTGATTTCACCCCTCTCCCTCTGCCTACTTACTCTGTCACTCATGTTTGGGTTGCTTGGTACAGAAGTTTGACTGGAAGAATCTGCAAGAAAGCAAAGGAAAATATAATGTTCAGAAAAGGTGACCCTCACTTGTTAATTCAGTCAGTCCATATGCCTCTGAGATGAGAACAAACTATTATTTTGAGGGTATTTTAAGCTTAATAATAACACATGACAGGCTTCGAAAAAGGCAAATACTTTGTGGCACACTACCGACCCCCGGTGGTAGCTCGCAGCCACTGCACCACACAAATATGATTATTTCCTGTTTGATTGGCAGGGGTCCCTGTCCAGGCATGAGTTCAGGGTGAGCTGTTAATGAGCATCCAGTAGGGAACAACATGAGAGAGGAGAGGAGGATAAGAAGAGTTGGAGAGGAGAAGGCAAAACAAGTAGGCAGGAGAGACCGGCGGTAAGTGGGGCTAAGAAATTAAAAGCTGGAGATAATGCCCTGTTTCTTCAGTTGGCTAAATGTTAAACTAGGCTGGTGTGTAAAGTTTTGGAAGGATTACAAAGTGAAAAAAACATCTGCACACCGTGAGGCGCCTAATGACCATGCTGGTGATGGATGGACAAGTGACTGCACAGGTGCCCCTTTCATGACATTATACCTGCATGTTTAGTGTCTCCGAAGGTGTTTGCATGTCCTTGTATGTTTAGGTCATGTTCATGCATAAATATAAGCACGTGTGTGTTTTGCGGTTGCTGCCGAGCCGCTTTAATTTGACTGACAGGTTATTAATGAACATGGAAGCCTACATATTTATCAGGCTGGCAGGGGAAAGCCAAACAATTATGATAAAACCATTAGCAGGAGGCTGTGACATGCATGGCTTTCATGCCAGTTAAGCGAAATGGCTGTAAATGGATTAAATATGGATAACATAGGAGAAATGCTGCATTACATTTGTAATTTCACACAAGGTTTTGGCTCCTGCAATGTATGTCTATCTATGGGATTAAAATAATGTCTTTGTTTGAATAAATGAATATTTCCTTTCCTTTTTGTGTGCATACAAATGTGTGAGTGTTTGTGTGTGTGCGTGTGTGTGTGTGTGTGCGTGCATGCGTGTGTGTGTGCGTGTGTGAGTGCGTGTGTGTGTGTGTGTGAGTGTGCAGGACAGAGTAGCTTCTATTCAACATCTTAACATCACAGCACAGTACACTTCACTGCACTGACCTTGGCTGTAAATGCAGTAGGACCTTTTCTTTTATGCATTGGTCACTGGGATAAAGAAATTAAATGTCAACCTAGCCAGAGGGAAGACGCAAGGTATTGCCCTGTATCGGATTGGAAGCTATCCAAAATGTCCGACATTCAGTCCCACTGTTCCCTGCCTCTGCACCTCCTGTTCCCCCCCCCACACACACACACACACACACACACACACACACACACACACACACACACACACACACACACACACACACACACACACACACCAGCAAATACTTGGAACGAGTTCAGAAACAGTAAAAGCCTCCACTGAAATGGGTACTAATGGAATTCTGTGGGAGTCTATTTAATTGCGGAGGAAAATAGAGAAAATGCTGACTACACACACACAATCATTCATTCATGCAGCCAGTAGCAGAACTCATGCACAAGTATGCACATACTGTACGTACACACACACAGACGCACACACAGCCACTTGTCAGTAAGCAGTACAGAAGACAGACGGATGAGAGTATTCACATTTGGAGGGGAAATAGAGCATGTGGTGACAGCAGAGTGGTGGGAGCGTCCAGAGGGAGTCGTCGATGTGCAGCAGAGAGGAACAGCTTTGAGTCAAGGTTTCTCTCAGTCACAGGGGAAGGAACAGAGCATCAGGCTTTCTAAAAGGGTTTTCTGATTCAAAAAGTGAAATTTTTTGGCTGTGCAATGCGATCACTTCACTACAGTCAAGTTTAAAATGTTAAGGCGCTTGAAATTGATTCTAGTATAAAATATGCAGTTTATATGGAGCAAGTACTTTTATTACACTGCCAGAACTTTGATATCAAAAAATCAAATGATACATTAGATTTCTATTGAAGTTACCTTTCATACTGGCTGATGAGAAGAGGTCAAAACTCCAGCAGCATGGGCAACAACTTTATTGTAAGATCAATACCTTTCGGCTTGTGGCTTTCATCATGGTTATCATTTAAGAAGGGAAGAATGGAGCAGAGATAAATCATAGCTATAAAATAAAACATGAAAGACAACAAATGATATGCATCCACAGACATATTATCCAAGGGCACACCTACAAAGCCAGGTCAGGTACTGTATATGTGGCTGAGGCCAATAGCCCACAACTGGCAGAGAGGCAAGAGGAGTGTCCAATGAGGGACATGCAGGACAATATTCTGGTCAATAAACTGGAGAAGTGCAACTAAATGTGCCTGTTGATGTGGCATGACTAAAAACAGTTACATTTAAAAACTTGTAATGAATTGCTGTATATCAAAGGAGTAGATACACCTTACATCAAAATCAAATATTACTCCATGAGGAATTCTTTATAATGTGATGTCCATCATAGATAAGCATTTAAAAATCATTAATTGAGTAGTTCTCACTCTTTCCCCTGGAAATAAATATTCAGCTTCTTTCTGTTTCCTGAGATAATTGACATTTGCATCAATTTAATTACTCATATGGCTATAAACATACAGATGTAATTTGGTGTTGCTTTTCATTGAAATCAGTGCAGAAGTAGAGGTTATCATGTCCTGCCATTGGTTAGGTGTTTCGTTCTCCATGCAGTTTGGAAGTAGACACATGTTGTGCCACACACCCCCACTCATCTTCCATAGCATACTGGCTGATGGGGAAAGACTTTTACATTACCAGTTGTCAAGTTGAAAGCACAAAACAAACTATTTTATTAGATATTACCATCCTGTCTGCTGCTATTGGCCATGCCACACAGGAACAGTGTTGCTCTTTCATGTTGTTAATGTGTCATGGCGGAATTTTCTGCTGCCTTTCATATTTTAATCAGTGGAGAAATAAGACTAAAAAGACTCGGCAGCTTTCTATAAGACACAGAAGAAAAAAAAACTCCCTTGGATTTAGAAATCTTGAAAGTTGTCGAAGATCAACAAAACTAATTTCGGTCGAGCCTCAAAGAGCTTTTCAGATTTAGAAGAAGGGCAGATCCACTTTAAATGTGCAACTATGATGCATGATGTTGTTTGTCAAGCCTTGAGAACGATGCACTGCAGTTTCTTAACCATAAGCTACTAGAAACTAAAGAGGACTTTAAACTAAGTAGTTTTTCTCATTCTTGTAGTGTATTTTCTGCAGGTGTCACCTCTTACTTATCTTGTCTTGAGGGCATTGAGTGGATTCATTGCCAGTATTTTCTTCCTCAGCAGGAGTTTTTCCTTTCGAGGTGGTTTTAACCTCCGGCTAAGTTTCTCTTTCTTTCCGGGTCTTGTTTAGTATCCTATAGATACAAATGAGTGCAGCTGTATTTTAGAAATCATTTGTTTCTTAAAGCTTTTCCCAGGAGGTCTGAGATGAATGTGCTTATCATGAGTGCCGGTTGAGACCACTTTTGTCATATAACTCACAGAGGTGGGAAGAAAAATACATAGTTGTTGGAGCAATTTTCTTCAATCTTGTAGAGTGCTCTCCTAATACTTTTATACATCAAGGCAGTCAACGGCACACATTAGAAGAATGTTTCCTGTACTCACTTTTCCAAAATACTTTTCAAGGAGTTGGTCAAAGTACAGAGCTGCACGAGATGCTGCCCGGCAACCGGACGCACATCTGAGAAAATAACGTTTTATTTTTGTTCAGCAAGTGATGATTTAGAAATTTGACTCTTTGGTTAGGTTTGCCCCTTAAAACGTCTAATATTTATCAACGTTATATGATCCCCCTGAATCTGGACTTAAGAGACTTAATCTAAAACTGAAATAACTTTTTAACTGAAATTAATTCAGCTGAAATCAGATATTAGGCACACTATTCACGTTTCCGCCTTGCGGAGAGATACTGTATGAAAGATATCAGATAAGACATTGTGCAAACTTTTAATGACATTTATCAGAGCTTTAAAAAACTCCTTTCAAGCTGCTTTTGTTCTCATCAATCACCATCTCAGCCCTCGGACTCCTTGAAAATATACAAATAAAAAGGATAAAGAAGCTAGCAGTCACCCACAGAACAAACTGCACTTATCACACTTTGAGTGACACCTAACTGTTGGTCAGCCAGTTTAGCTTTTTTATTAGCTTCCATTACTGGTCTGTGTGAACATCCTTGGGGACAGGATTGCAGCAGTTTGTGTGTGTGTGTGTGTGTGTGTGTGTGTGTGTGTGTGTGTGTGTGTGTGTGTGTGTGTGTGTGTGTGTGTGTGTGTGTGTGTGTGTGTGTGTGTGTGTGTGTGTGTGTGTGTGTGTGTGTGTGTGTGTTCTTCTTTCACACTTGAAAATTCTGAAGGAAATCCAATCGCACAGTGATAGCCAGCTCAGTTTTTGATAACCGCTGCCGGTAATTACATCACATTCTGGGAATGGTTCAAAAGTCAGAATGTGTCTAAAGGCAGGAAATATTTTTCACCAGAAACAGCTCCCTCCTTGTTGACACTTCAGCAGAAGAAATTCTGTGCTTTTTCCTACTTTGGAATAGATAGGGTTTTGCACAGTGACTTGCATATGGCTAAGCTGTGAATGGTTTGCATTATATTTTAGAAAAATGTTTTGTGCAGCTGTTACCCATTTCTTTCATATGACTGAGTAAATGTTTCCAAAAAATATCATATCTGGTTCCCAATTGTAGTCTCTAAAGTGACGAGCAAAAGCTTTATAGCTAATTTAAAAACAATTTAATTTCAGAGACAATTTTGCCTTTGGTTTTAAGTCTTTTGTCTTTGAAAACAGATGCAAGAGTGTTATGCTCCCAGAGTCTGTTTACACACCCTGTTGTGGATTGATCCATCTACAATGAGGAAAGCTATGTTTAATCTTCTGAAGAAAGAATGTTAATATTTCTAAATTGTTGCCAGACCATTGAATAAACATATAGTTGTATAACATACAGACTAAATACCACATACTGTATCTTGACTGCCTTACCCCTGTATGAAGCGTACATATTTGTATATCAAAAGTATTCGTATCAGAGGATTAACTTGTGACAAGATCAATGTCATAACACAAGTGCAGATGGTTGTACATTATCTGTGAGCTTTGGGTATTGCAGTTTTCAGTCTGTAATGTCTGTTAACATCAAAACTGTTCAACTTGACCCCAGCTCAAGATAAGTAAATGAGGACATGTCGTACCACGCATCAATAAAAAGATTTGGCTACTACATATATATAATTAATATCCATGTGCATCAATATTCTTGCTTTCACAGATGGTTATTAGTACTGTCCATCTCAAATATGTTTTGGTTGTTTTAGCTCCTTCTATTTATATGGTTCCCCGAGGCCACAGAGCGAAACCACAGGTTGCATTTAGATTGGCGTAAAGTCATAAACATGAAACACTTACAGTGCAAAAGATGTATGTGGCTTCGAAGAAATTAGACAAATCTTTACTTATATGATACTGTGTTAGTGTTAGCTACAGGATTTCATATTTAAAACTGTTACTTCAGCTTAAGGGAAACACAAAAATAGTCTCCGGTGCACACCTAAGGTAAATCCATTTGTGATAAGGTTTTTAGAAAAAGTATAATAAACTGAACTATTTTATATCAGTGTGTCACCTATATCAAACCTGATATGCAACAGCCGTCGACAAATTGCAAATGGAAATTAAAATAATGCAAGAAACACATAGTTTTCTATTGATCAGCAAAGCACTGATCATAAAGCCTGACAAACTGTTGCACTTCACATTACAGCAGCTATAAACATGCTGTGTTTATCGCTGCTTTAATGTTATTAAGCCAGTTTGGGAGCTTAATGACACAGCAGTTTACTTAAGAGACATGCATCCCACGGCTCCTATACTCTCAGCTGAAAGGCAGGTTACTATCTTTGGATTTTTAACATTTTTAACCATAACCACTTTTTGTAGTTCTGGTTTACCATTTCAAAATAATATCCACAACTATCTTAGGCTGCGATTGATGACTCATGTGTTTTGTCAGGCCAAAAATAGCAAGAACACACTTATTGAGCAAATTATGATATTCATTTGCATACTGCTTGAAATGATTTAGTCTCCAGCAGAGTAATAATTGTTTTTAACTAAGGGGGAGTAGGGCCAGCGACACAGCATCTAAGTAACGGCCAATTGCAGATCATAAATAATGATGTGCGGCTTCTTTATAGATGTGCACAGAGCTAATTGGAACCATACACGTCCAACAACGTTTGATGATAATAAGCAGGAAAATAAGTGCTGCTTTTACGTAAACAAAATGAGTATTCCCCGCACATATGAATCTGCCAATGTGCATACTGAGATTGCTGGTATAATGACACTGATATCATCGGACTGAAGTGTTTACTCTGCTAGACTTCAATTATTTACCTCTATTGCATCACAACATTTGATGAAAACATATAGATTTTGGGGGGAAGGTCGATCGACTAAATATATATTCATATCAACATAGAGGTTAGCATCACAGCTCTATCCCTATACCTTGTTGAGTTTGTATTTAACACGAGGCCCTGCAGCACCAGAGGAAGTGACAGACAGGTGAGAGGAGACCCAGATGAAAGAGGGGGGAGACAGGGTGAGGAGATACGGCCTAGGGAGGTAAAGCTTCACAAATCATCTCTGAGTAGCTGCTGTGACACTGGAGAACTACAGTCCTCAGAACGAGAATTAACACAAAATTAGCACAAATTATCATAATCCTTTCCTTTCTTCCATTTCGTATGATGTCTGTCTGTCTGAGTCTGTCTGGTTCCTCATTTAGTTTTATTATTACTCATATCCAGTGTGTCATTGGGAGTCTTTGGCTTCTCAGTGAACTATAGCTGAAAAGACAACAAACTCCAAATCCACTGAATTGCTATTGCTGCAGCGGCCGATAACAGCGTACAGCATTAGTGATATGAGAGATAAAATAACTGTATGCACAAAAAGAGAAGAATCCAGTGAGGATTATAGAAGAGCGACTCTGAGGAGTCACAGACACTTCTTTAACTGACACTCCAAAGACATTTATAAACTCCACTGATAAATATTGAATACCTGAAACAAGATCTGATTACTGATGAAGATCTGGGGATCAAGTGAGGCCACGTGTATCCTGCCATGTGTCTGTTTAACTACAGGCTGTGTATCATTATACAACAATACTAGTGCGAATACAATATCAACACAACAGAAAAACGTTTATGTGATGCCTGTGTTGTGCCCTTAGGATGTTCGTGACGGTCATTCACTTCACTACATTGGTCCAGATGTCCATGAAATGTTGTTTAAAGGAATGATGGCCCAAAGAGGATGACTCCTGAAGAGTTTGATGATCACCTGCTGAATACCAATTCTCCAAGAATAATAAGGCTATAAATAAAACATCAGTTCTATTTCAAGATGTTCTAAATGTAGCTTTTTAAAAGTAAACATGTTAAACAAATATAAGAAAATACACTCTCATGTTTAAGAAACATATACCTCGGTACCTACCATCCCAGAAATAAAACTAAATCTTGCTTTGGTCTGATAACATGACATTCAAAGAAGCCATTTACTGCAGAAGGAGATACACAGCCTGCAATGTATAAGGCTTGCAAATTCAATGTAGGCCGTGGAGGAAACAGTTTAAAACATTTAGATTACAATCTCAATCAACGATTTATTGTTGTTCTATCCAATGCTCCTCAAAGTAATCTGAGAAACCAACAGTGAGTGGAGGGCGTGGGGCAGGCACCACTTGCCACAGTTAATTTAACATATACATGATTTTAAATAGATGCTCATTCATGAACCGATAAAAAAAGAAAATGCATTGTTTAGATGTGTAATACATAGTTGATTCTCTGTAACAGGACTTCATACAGTATACTGATTATTTTGGATATGTATGAAATTGAATATTCCATTAAATAAATGTTACAAACATTTGTGTATGCTGTCAAATATAGCTGTTAGGAAGAAAAAAAACGGGAGGTCAGACATTTGAATATTTGAAGCGGTGCATCTCTAGTGACCCCCGTGTCCTAGGAGCTATCTCGCTGCCTATGTTCATAAATAATTCAACACATACCTAGACCTACAGTTTATTTAAAAACAATACCTAACTTATTCTATATTTAACATGCCCTTAAATAAGAGTTGTACATTACTTTCTGTGTCTTTTCACTACTCTCTCACTTTCTCTCTCTGCGCTGAAATCGATATCCATTTCTAGAAATGGAATGCAGGGGGGATTGAAGTGCTCATTAAAAGCAATGATGCCAGACGCTGGGGCAGGATTTGCAGAACGGTCGTCCTTCTTAGCCTTAACATTAAGAAATAAAAACACACACTCACACATGCAGTACGGTAAATGTGTTTCCAGGTCCTGCATTAGGTCCTGCAGTCCTCCGACAAAGACCCAGAGACCTACTGTACATTTTCTACCAAAGACACACACACACCTTCCCTCTCCCTCCCGCCCCCTCCCATCTACTACTGGTAACAACGTCATGCTCCTGCTGCCTGGCAACGCTTCTTAACTGGAGGATGAGAAGTGCCTCATTGTTTTCCTGCCATTCAGAGCAGCTGTCTCAAGGTCCCTGCATCTCAGGGAGAAGAGGACACTTTTTTTCTTTTTGTTTGAGTGCATTTGAGACACGGCTTGTATGTACATACTGAAATAAACATGGTGGCCCGGGGGCAAAGGAGCGATGCAGCAAACCTAAAGTCTTGATTTAAACGCCTAATGGTTCCCCAGCTCACTTTCAGGTCTGGGGGACATTTTGAGCATGTGTTCACTGTGACAGAGTGGAGAAGGGAACATTGAAAATCACAGGGAGGTATATTGATGAGGAGATGAGGAGTCAGTGGGAAAAAGTCAAGCACTGACACAATTGAAGCCTCCAATCATGTAATGCTGCCTCAATCGTGTCCTGCTTAGCTCCAATTTGGCTGCAGATCAATACAACGTCACCTCTCAAAGGAGCATGGTCGCTCATGCTAAAGCTGAGTGTGTCTTTTAGCTCAAACACGAGGCTTGTTTATCACACAACTTTCTCTCCCTCAGAGGTATTACCAGTTTCAGAGCAATGTTCCCAACCTCCTTTGACTGTTTACACCTCAGTGACTTTGCAAAGGAAGGTTTCCCATTAGCCCCTGTACTCCAACAGTAATGAGAGTCCTATCAAATCAAAGATAATGCTATTCCACCCTTTAAACACACAAACAGCTTTGTGACATATATGCTCTTTTTGTGCCCCACACACACACACACACTGAAAAAAGAGTAGAGATGCATAGAGGCATGTGCACACACATAATCTGACCAAAGGAAGGCAGTGGAGTGAGGGCAGATACACTTTTGTACTTGAAAGCAATTGCACTGCTGGGATCAGAGCAGATAAAACGAGGTCTGGGGAAAAGAAATAAAAACGCCACTCCATTTTTAAACCTTTAATAGCAGAGCCACAGCCTTCCTTTGATTTCTCAAGGCCTGTAAATTGGAGAGATGGTGAGAATGCACCTTATCTTCTCTCGGCACCCCGTCACTCTTTTGTGCCCGTTCTCTTTGGTCACAATAAGAAACGGGTGTCTCTGATAATAGGGTTCAGTGTCTCACTCTTTCACTTCTATTTAAAAAAAGCATTATTCTTCATTCATTGGAGAACATTGGAAGGACAGAGGACAGTATAAGGCATGTGATGCTGACGGTTGGCACTCGATGGTTGGTGGTATTTAAGTCACTGTATGACTAATGTTTGTATGAAGGGGTCAATGAAGCAATTGTGTAAGTCTAGAAAAACACTTTTGAACTAGTTATACTTTTCTTATATAATAACATATCTTCTTAAAGGTCATTTTGTAAACACTGTTGGTCGATTTGTGTGAAAATGTGTTATCAGAGCACAGGAGGAAAACCAAGAGAAGTGCAGCCATGTGTGAAAATCATGGATAATAATGTTTTCATGGCTAATGTTATGCTCACGCTGGCCTGCTGAACTCACTGAATATGTTTTGACTGTACTTGCTGCAATATATGAAATGTGGTCAATATAGCAAATAATTAGTTGGCACAAACCTGCACTGATAAAATGGTAGGGTTTTTTTAAACAACCTTATACTTCAAAACTGTTTTACAACAAACATGACCTCAGGACCTTTTGATAGTTACAGCACATTGTGTGGTGGGTAAAGGTCATTTTCCTCTCGCTATCAGAGATAATTAACGAAGCTCTCTTACAGGACAGTTTTATTTATGCTCAGAGAGCTAATTACATAATGAAATAAGAATAACAAAACCTTAAGCCCCAATAGTGATTATAAAGACTGAAATCGGATACCACTTTGAGTAAGAAATGAAAGCCTTATAGTGATTGTTTGCTTAATTTCACCAAACATGCAGAACTAAAGCATGCTGTAAGGGCTTGTTAAATCTACAATATCAGCGGAGTCGAGGTGTAATTTTAGCCTTAATAGACTCATGGGCTTGGATGATTAAGGCTTATCAAATGATTGATGGCGCGTTCTGCTGCCTTTGATATCTGAGAAAAGAGGCGCTTTGACAGGAAACTCTTAGAGGAGGGACTGGAGTCTGAACACACTGTTTTGTGCCTGGGGAGATAAAGATCAAAGCAAAAATAAAAACCAGGACAGAGGGTCAGAGGGTCGTTAAAACCTCAAAAGGTTCAAGCTCTTATGATGAATTTAACTTCAGACTTTTTTAAGGGTCTGATTTGATATATGGTCGTAAGGATTAGTGAGTGATGCTAAACCCCAAAGAGATTTAGATGAGATGGGACAGTGCACATTAATGAATATTTTAAACTAAACAAAATAATGTTTTTAAATGTAAATGAGCCAGATTTGAGCTTTGAGCTAGTTTCCATCCGTAGTCCCGTCACATACAACATTTATGAACATAACATTTATATACATGGCAAACAGAAATACATGATATGCAGAAAGAGCATGAGCAGCATACAGTACAAGCCACAAGGCAGTATAATGTAGCAGCAACGACATGTAAAGTGCAGGAGGAGATAAATGAGCTACATAAAGTGCAAAGAAAGAGCTATAAAGTGCAAGAGGAGATGCCCCTGTGTTAAAGTGCAGTTAGCGGTGATTGCACGTTTGTTTGTTTCTTAACCATTATTTTAGTTGACCTTTAAAACTATTGAGAGTGAAACAATCCCGTAACTCAGTTGGGAGGCTATTCCACAATGAGCTGCCTTTAATGGAAAGTACATTTTGTCCAAAGGTGGTCCGTCTGTGGTGGACCTCACAGTCTCCTCTGGTTTCTGACCTAGTGCAGCGTCCAGTGTGTTTGTTGTTGATGAATTCCCCTAAGGGAGGGGGGGGGGGGCAGTCCATGTAAACATTTATAAAAAAAACACATACTTTTAAAAGACTTAAAATGGTCAAAACTCAATAAATGGTGTTTTTCAAGGATGGTACAGTGGTGGTATGAATTAGGCTTTCTGTCAAACACCTTGATAGCTCTCTTGTACAGCTGTTCTATGGGTTTCAGGTTTGTGGCACAAGCAAACGACCAGTTTGTCAAACAGTATTCAATGTGGGATAGAATCATACAGTGGAGGTATGACTTTGCAGCATTAACAGTTAAGAAAGGTCTAATTTGTTTAAAATGTTGCAAGTTGAATTTAACGGTGTTGGATACTTTCTTGATATGTTTCTTAAAATTCAAGTTCGAGTCCAATATGACTCCAAGATGCTTAAAGTGGGAGACTAGTTCTAATTCTGCTCCGTTTAAAAACACGTTGGATCCTTCGATTTTGACTGGTCGTTTACTGAACATCATGCATAATGTTGTTCAGCCAGTGTTGAACCTTGTTCAATGCATTTGAGAGACATGATGTGATTATTTCAGTATTTTTCATCTTTAGAAGAGAGAAAGCACTATAAACAAAATTAGTTTCAGTAAAAGACATCTCTTTGTGTAAATATTGTTTTTTTTAAGTGTGCACAAACCGAGGAACAAACCTGACCCCTGTGAAAAGACGGATAATGCAGCCATCCCATAATGAAACGTAAAAGCTTCTCCCTGATTAATGATAGCAGTTAAGAGGCAAAAGCAAGTTTTCATGCCACCTTCAGAAAGCAATGTTCTGAATAATGATAAATGCAGCTGGCTTTAGGCAGATGTTCTGCTACATCTGAATCAGATACATTGGGAATAGAATTACACAAATGAAGACAATCACTGCGCATATACTTGTGCCTCAGGATCAAAGTGAATTATCATGCTAGTTTATCAAAACACCATGATGTTGTCAGGGTCAATAGTGCAGACAAAAATCTAAAGTTGTGTGTCAAGCATAGACTGTATATATAAAGTGTCAATTTCACATGTAATATATATATAATATATGTTTTTAGGTGATTGACCTGTAGTAGTAATAGTATAAACACAAGATTAATGAATAATTAAAATACCTCAGACTCGCAGCACCATTTTCCATTAGCTTCCGAATGGTATCCCAGACAAAATGAGGTAATGATCAGATAAGCCTGACACATCAGCAGGTTCCATAGAGTTAAGCCATTACAGCTTATGATATATGTGTTAATATGTAAGCTAGTAATCACAAAGCAGAAACACCAATGATACATTTGATACACACTTCCCTAAGAGCACTGACACAACTATTTGGACCCTATCTGTTTAATGTCCAAAGATTTGTGGATCTTTAAGGAGGACATATTATGGTTTCATATTTATATTGTGTGCCTTTACTGTGACATGTTTCCATGCTTAAGAAATGCTTTATTTTTCTCATTCGGCCTGTGTTGCAGCCCCTCTTTTCACCCTCTGTCTGAAACCCAGAGCCCAGTCTGTTCTGATTGGTTAGCTGGCCGGCTCTGTTGTGATTGGTCAGCCAATAGCGGGAGTGTAACATAGTGATGTCACTATGTTATGGAAGTGAACAAATTAGTCCAATGGAGGCGTTTCAGACAGGGGGGGACAGAAACTCCCTCTGGAGGGAACACTATTTTTAATGACTGTTTTTAAAGGCCAATTTATAATGTGTTTCTGCTGCACTATTTCTTAATGCTCTTAATGTCTTTCATTTTTGTAAAGCACTTTGAATTGCCTTGTGTTGACAGGGGCTATATAAATAAACGTGCCTTGCCTTGCCTTAATGACCTTTATCTTAAACTGCCGCACAAACACTTACCGTTATCTCTTCCACAGTGATTAGGCCGAATCAACAGCTGGCGGAAAGCATCTAACTGACTTCCAACTCCCTCCATACTGTTCCTCATAGCTCATTTTTTTGTTACAAACAAAGTTCTTTGTTTCTCCATCTAACAACATTGAGCTTCATTATATTTTTTATTAAAAAAAAAAAACATTACAAAAAGAATGGGATTTCATTTTGGTAGAGAATGTGTCAGTAAGCTGTTAAGCAACACTTTGAGGCTGATGCTGCTGTTCTTGTTGTATTGGAGTTAACTGTAAGGCTTACCGGACCATTTTGTCAACCCACCAGAACACCAGAATAATGTGGGGACTTTGTATCTTTCTGACAGTTTTACAATAGCAAAAATGCTCACTGGTATAAAACTCTATTGTTTGCTTTACAATACACAACAACAGTTGTGTCCTTAACCCTGAACTATCATTTGGATAATGCTGTGATACAAAATACAAAACAAACAAAGCTAAAAGGCTTACTTTCAAACATTATTGTATCAGGAATTCTTACATTTTTATTGTAAAGCAATAAAATGCTGTACGCTGTCCCTAACACAGGCTCTGCCATCTACAGGACTCTTTGGTAGAGAGCGATGCCAGTGCTTCGAGAACCAGAGTTACAAAACGTTCATTTTCACACCAATCAAAAAGTCATATTTTAGAAAGCATTTGAGACTAGATTTGTAGTATTTAAGTTAAAAATGACAGTCAGGTGTGACTGTGTGAGTGTGTGTGTGTGTGTGCATATTATAACCTGTTTTCCAAGAAAAGATTTATGCTCCAGAGGAAAAGATGACAGGTGCTGAGAGTGCAGGTGTAAAGATTTCTCTCGGTGTCTGAAATGCTAAAATAAGGGAAGAGTTTGAATGTCTTTTTTATCACTTAGTCACTCTCCGTGTGGGAGACTGTCCAAAGAAACCAGACAAAAGTGCAGATATAAGTGCTGCTCTCCTGTGTGTATTCTCAGATCGTCCTTCGCTCACATGGTAGTGCAGTCGGACTTTCCCTCAGCAGATGGATGCTTCTCTACGTGGCACACAGCCTAAAGCTGTGTACCAACAGCTACAGTATGTGTCAAAAACAACCTTTCATTTCAATGCAACCACTGCACTGGCATTGCACTTGAGGTATGAGCCAAGTCCAAATTCTAATATTGGCTCAAAATGGCTCTACCTTTGCCAACATACAATACAACATCACCTGAATGTGTTTGCAGAACAATTTTAAAACGTCAAAATCCAGCAAAAAAAGCTTTGTAACATTCTGGTAGATCATCAATGGGGTCTAGACCGTTTCCATACCTTTGAACTGTATCCAACATGTTCAGTTCATTCAGTGATCTGGTGATGTGGTAATTAACACCATCATCATACTCCATGGCTAGTTGGCCACATAATGTAGTCATGAAAAAAGTGCCAAAAAGAGCATGGATAAGATTGACAAAGACATGTCAGTCATCGTACAGAAATAACATATTTCTAATGAAGGGAAAAACTAAATAAAATACGACCCTTTCTCAAAACATACATCTTGTACAAAAATGCTTTGTTTAAATTAATCTAAACAAGATTGCAATCCAGTAATCTAACAAGAGTTCATAAAGGCTTTTGACACTTTGCAGGGTTACAGTCTTACAGTATAAACTGATGTGTAGTGGTTAATCATCTCAAAGACATTTAAACCCATGGACCTCCTGCATTGTATTTGTTCTTTTTTTTTCAATGGTACTTGTAGCAACAGAACAATACCAATGCCCTTTTCATTCTTTTTAAACACACAATGCTGTTTTCCGTGTTAAGACAGCCTAAAGGTGAAGTCAAACTCAGGTAAGACTTTGTGTATATGTGTGATTATTATAAATATGCCTGTTGTCAGCATCACCTCTAAATTATTGATTCGGTCATAACAGATCCTGACTCGATCCCGGGAACCCGTGGTGAGAAGTACATTTCTAGTCCATGGGGTAGAACTGGAAAGCTTCTGGTTTTCTTTTTTTCTCCATCAATCAATTTTATCAGCTTTTTTCCATCCTTCTGTTCCTCGTGACTAATAATAAAGCTAATTCTTCTGGGGCCCCTTTTATCGGTGGGGGTCGTATATTTGGCCGGTTTAATTAAATACTGTGGTGCTGATGTCATGGCTGCAGGAATGTCAATCACAATATTCCATTGCATAAGGCATGGCCGGACTATTAAGGTCCTGGTTATGCTGCAGGCACACGTGCTTCATGTGTTCTTGACTCAATCAGCTCAAGCAGGTACGTCTCTCTGACCCCACTTGGCCTGTTTACTGTACATCTATCTAAGATTAGTTCTGCACAATCTGAATGGGTTTTCTCCCTGACTCTCTATGCATACAGACCCTGCATATAAACACGGAGGGCTTGAATCCATGTCTGCATTCAGAATAAGGTGGAACAAGAGAGCATGGTTATAAACGTTTCTCGGTCACAGTTTGTCTTATTGATTTATCGTCTCTTTCTATGTGTATCTGTCCTTCGCCTCCATCTCTCTGAACCTCTGCCTCCTTGCCTGCCGACTCAAGCTGTAGGAACACATCGTATTTCATGTGATTCCCTGTGACTTCGGTCTCAGGATTGGTCATTTGCCATTTATTTTATTTTCCTCCACATTATATTTCACTAATGGAAACTGCTTAGTCAATTTATTAGAAACACCATGAGTAGACTTCAAGCTTACATACAAATGTGCCGAACGAAGAAAGCAGATATTCATGATGTCTCTCATATAAACATAAGCAACCACCATTTCTTACTGAGAACTAATTATGCACAATTTCTATCCACCCACCTGGCTTGACATGCGGCATTTTCTTCTTAACTGTGAAAGACAGAGGGCAGGTTGAAGTGCACAATTAAAGCTTTTGGAAGAAATGTACAACGTTTGGAATGAAAATGAAACGCATTAAAATGTCAGAGAGGAAGGGAGAGAGGTAGAGAGAGAGAGAGGTTGTTTAGCACTGCTGCCCACTCACTCAGTGAGAGAGAAGACCATCAATTCTCTCCATCCAATTAAGTAGGACTTTAAATCCATCAGCACACTTGAATCCACCAGGGTGCTTCCGAACACTGCATGTGCCTCACATACGTTTATAAATAAATATACCATAAAGACGGCAAAATAAATCCAATCATAGAAAAGTACACATTGGGACGCAAATATATAACTGTCACAGACTGATCTCCTCTATGCTGTAAACACTTACTACAGCGCCTATATCCTGCACAGCTCCCGCACTGACATTTACAGCAGATCTATTTTTAGGGAGTTTACCAAGGCGTACAAAACACCTAGAGTCAGCATATTTGCATAATGAATTACTTTGCATTTCAAATTCCATTTGTAAAGTAAATATTTCATTTAGACAAGACACCCTGAGGCTATTGATCATAAAATATTACAGAAGCAATTCACGCATATTAGAATAAATGTCTGTCTCTGGTTTTCAAGGTCTTTTTACATTGTGCAGCACAATGTTTTAAAATGATTGCGATTGATTTAAAAAGCCATACAGTTCTGCTATGACTATCACCAGCTGTGAAATCATGCAACATTCACCCCTCATGCCTCAACAATATTGTGCAGATCTGGGAGCAGCAACAGTAGAGAGTAGAGAGTTTACTTTGTTGCTCTTCATGATTTAAAAGGCACGTCTGGGCGCTTCCTATGGTGCCGTCAAAGGACTATGGTGTAAATTACACCTCTGCATACTAATGAAATGCAGTTAGTCAGCTGGAGTGCATGACCCCCCGTGGGACAGATAAACCCGGACACGCTCTTTGTGTCTGCCCGCCTGCTTGGTTAAATATTGATGCCCTCAGTGCTGTCTCAGACCATTGTTATGGCTGACTGTAATGCTGCTGTAGTCAGGTTACACTATTGCGGCCGGAGCTTTGTAAACAGGCTCTCCCTGGTGTGCCGGCTAACCTGTGTTGCAGTGTCAGTCACACTAATCAGATTCTGAAGCCTTTTTGTTCTCCCTCACGCTGAGCCACAAGCTGGAGGAGCCTGTTGTTGGATTGCTGAAGGTTTAATGCACTTGTCAATCACAAAACCTGTAGGTGGGCACACCTGAAAGTCAAGCTGTCTGGTTTACTCTTTTCAACTTCATCAGCCTTTAACCTGTGTCAATTGTGAGATATCTTTCATATTTCCCAGCGCTTCTTACTCCACTGGACATTGAGACTAAGTTTAGATTCCACTATTCTATGTGATTGATCAAGGAATTGGTTCAAGGAAACCAATTGCCCCAAAAGTGTCGTCCACACAGCCAACTATTCAGGGTATTGTCGACAATCAAAATAGTTTGGAGCACCAAAATAATAATAATAATAATAATAATATATTTTATTTTAGGCGCCTTTCATGACACCCAAGGACACCGTACAATTTGTTAAAAAAAGAAAACGCTAATAGGCAACAGAACATGATAAAAACGCAAACAGGAAATCATGGAGGAGACAATCAAGTGGACACAATGAGTAGGCAGATTTGAACAGGTGGGTTTTTAATTGGGATTTGAATATGGTGATTGTGTCTGACTGTCGGATGTGCGGGGGGAGGGAGTTCCAGAGTCTGGGAGCAGCGCAGCTAAAAGCCCGAGCACCCATGGTGACAGGGCCGGCCGTAGACTTTTGGGGGCCCTAAGCAAGCTTTGGCTTGGGGGCCCCCCTCACTCTAGCGCGTTCTCACTACACACAACACGGAACCAACTTTTGTCTTATGATGTTAGCATAAGCACACATATTGTATAAATAAGCATGTACACACCGTGGACCTAACCTCCTCTAAGGGGGTCCGGGGCCATGATCCCCAGGAAGATTGTTTTTTAAATATTGAAGTTAAAACCATCAATCTGGTGCACTTCTATGGATACATCTCTCAACACCCATTTGAAACAGAACTGTAAACAGATTTTTCTTTATGGATATTTTACAAATCACTCCCCTTTTAAACTGTATTCTTGTTTTGTCATAGTATTTCATAACTGTTTTTCATTTATTCTCTCTGGCTGTCCATCTCATAATGTTCACATAGAAACTAGCTGTCAATAGGAATATCATTCAGAAGAATTATAATTTCATGCAAAAATCTGTCACAAAAAGAGGCTGCACATTTAAATTCAGGTGTTGTTATGGCAACGTCAGTGGCCAAACAGCCACATTTACTGCTGCAAATACGTTCAAACATGCTGTCGACACGTAAAGCAGTGGCAACTATGCCACCATTTCAGCTGACTTTTTCTCAGAAATACTGTCACATAACATCCATATATTTCATTGCTAGGTTGATGTTTAGCTAAGCTAACTATGAAACACTTTAACTGACAGGACTCAGTATCAACTGTGTACTGTCATCATCCTTTTGGACCTGTCTGCTGCATTCGACACGGTGAATCATCAGATCCTCCTTCGCACTGTCCAAGAATTTGGAGTTTCAGGCTCTGCACTTTCCCTCCTCACCTCATACCTCAAAGACCGCACCTATAGGCAGGGGTGCACATAACTGGTACGCAGGTACGCATGCGCGGCAACAATCTGAAATGCGTACCGTCACTTGTGTCACAAAGCGCATTTGCGTACCGACGTACCTGTGAAGCTTTTCCAGAAGGCGGTTAGATCACCGGACGACAGAGTTGGTCTCCGTGTGCACAGACAGGGCTGCTGTTAACGTTGGTCTGTACAGCAGCCCTGCGCTAAAACAGCTGATCACAACGTTCACACGCTCCGCGGTCACGAAGCTCTGTACTCCACTACCCACCCCCCCGTTGACAATCGCGAAGCACTGTACTCCGCTACCACAGCCCCCCCCCCGTTGACAATCGCGAAGCGCTGTACTCCACTACCCCCCCCCGTTGACAATCGCGAAGCGCTGTACTCCACTAAACCCCCCCCCCCCCCCCCCCCCCCCGTTGACAATCGCGATACAGAGGGCTTCATGGGAACTTTGAGGGGAGCCAGAAGTTGGAGTACCAAACACTGACTCCAGGTACTCATCTGAGTACCTCACTGAGAAAGTTGTGTGCACCCCTGCCTATAGGGTAACTTGGAGAGGGTCAGAGTCCGACCCCTGTCATTTAACTACAGGGGTCCCTCAGGGCTCTGTTCTTGGTCCCCTCGTCTTCTCACTCGGATCAGTCATTAGCCCGCATGGTTTTTCATACCACTTCTACGCTGACGACACCCAATTAATTCTGTCCTTTCCCCGCTCAGAGACCCAGGTCGTCGTACGCATCTCTGCTTGTCTAGCTGACATCTCTCAGTGGATGTCTGCTCACCACCTCAAGCTCAACCTTGACAAGACTGAACTGCTTTTCCTTCTGGGAAAAGATTGTCCCACTCTTGACCTAACAATCAACATCGGCACCTCTGTTGTTTCCCCGACTCTGACTGCAAGGAATCTGGGTGTGACCCTAGATAACAACCTGTCCTTCACTTCAAACATCGTTGCCACAACCCGCTGCTGCAGATACACTCTTTACAACATCAGGAGGATACGTCCCCTCCTGACCCAGAAAGCGGCACAACTTCTGGTCCAGGCTCTCGTCATCTCACGCCTAGACTACTGCAACTCCCTCCTGGCTGGTCTACCTGCATGTGCCATCCGACCTCTGCAGCTCATCCAGAATGCAGCGGCTCGTCTGGTCTCCAACCTTCCAAAATGTTCCCACACCACGCCGCTCCTCCGCTCACTTCACTGGCTTCCAGTAACTGCTAGAATCCACTTCAAGACAATGGTATTTGCGTACCATGCTGCGAATGGATCTGGCCCTTCCTACATCCAGGACATGGTTAAACTGTACACCCCAGCACGTGCACTCCGCTCTGCATCAGCCACACGGCTCGCTGCACCCGCACTGCGAGGGGGACCCAAGTTCCCATCAGCAAAAACACGTTGGTTTGCTATCCTGGCTCCAAAATGGTGGAATGAGCTCCCCATTGACATCAGGACAGCAGAAAGCCTACACATCTTCCGGCGCAGACTGAAAACTCATCTCTTTCGACTCCACTTCGAGCGATAGAATTACTAACAAATCATTACTAACAAAGCACTTATATACTAATAAAGAACTGGCTTATCTAAAGCCAGTTGAGTAGCACTTGAAATGTTTTGGCTCTTTGAAACCTGATGTACTTATATGATTCTGTTTTCTTCAAGTTTGTATCTTCTTGGTCGAATGCACTTATTGTAAGTCGCTTTGGATAAAAGCGTCAGCTAAATGCAATGTAATGTAATGTAATACTGTAAGGTAGCTTCGAGCTTCATGTCGAACAGTAAGTCAACATTTCCCAGAGAGATTTCTTTGAAATCACCAGGTAACGCTAAAAAACATAACATTTAGATTGTATGACAAAGTGTTTATTTAATATATCTGGCTAGCTACAGTATAGCTACTTGCTAACGGTTTAGCTTACCCCCGCGATTCAAAGTAACATCAACGTAGCTGTAATTTATGCTTTGCTTACATGTTCGCATAACTTGGAAGTTTACTGACATTTACATACCTTGTTTCCTGGCTCAAGTGGTGGCTCTGGGGTTGTTGTGTGAGCCACCACTTGAGAATTGTCATATTTTTTAAGAAAATGTTTTCTTATGTCCATCTCAAAAACTCTGAGTCCGACTGACAGTTTATTTTAAACATTGTCACAGCTCACAGGATAGGTACCTGTCAGCCAATAAGATGTTTATTTCCATTCAACTCTCTGGTTGGTCTGGTGTCTTGCCTCTGTTGCATTCACTGAACACGGGAAATTACAATCCTGCCGTCCTCTCTCGTGTCATGATGAGGTTCAGGTAAAGCACGGTTAATGTATTATATTTTTGATTCAATAATATAATACATGACTTTGAGAGTAGGCAATCTAGGCATATTAACAAAATTAATTAAACATTCTTATCACGGCGACGGTGTACTGAGATTATTATTATTTTTTCATTTTTTGCTAAGCGGCCGCTTATGTCGCTTAATGGGTCGGGCCGGCTCTGCATGGTGACGAGGCGTGGGGTGGGGACGGTTAGCAGACCAGCAGAGGAGGAGCGGAGGGAGCGAGTGGGGGTGTACTCCTGAAGAAGGTCAGCCAGATAGGGGGGGGGGCAGGTTATGTAGGGCTTTGTAAGTGAGCAGTAGGTTTTTGAAGTTGATACGGGATTGAACAGGGAGCCAATGGAGTTGGATGAGGATGGGGGTGATGTGTTCTGAGGCCTTGGTGCCGGTGATGATCCGGGCTGCAGAGTTCTGTATGATTTGAAGTTTATTGATGAGCTTGGTGGGAATGCCTGAGAGGATGGCGTTACAGTAGTCGATGCGGGACCTGACAAATGCATTGACCAGGACTTCAGTGTTTGATTGAGAAAGGGATGGGCGGAGTCTGGAGATGTTGCGTATGTGGAAGAAGGCAGTCTGGGTGATGTTATTTATGTGAGGTGAAAATGAGAGGGAGCTGTCCAGGATGACACCAAGGCTCTTAACTTGGCCAGAGAAGGGGATGGAGTAGCCATCAATGATGAGGTTGGAGGCAGGGGAGGATGAGGTTTTGGAGAGGGTGGTTTTGGTGCCAACCAGCAGGGCTTCGGTTTTGCTGCCATTGAGTTTGAATGGAGGCTTGTAAAATAGAGGTAAAATGGAGGCTTGTACAATAGTAGTCATTTATAAATTCTTATTTCCTGTTTTATGTGTTAAGACATTTTCGTCAAGAGAGAGTTTTTCCCAAAGTGGTATTTTTCTTCAATTCCAATTAACAAAACATATTTTTTACTCCATCATTCCGTCAAGCTGAAAAGGAACAGATTGTATAACTGTGCAGTGAACTTCTTCAACTTCCCACTCAATAGCACTCAATAAATAACATTGAGTGGTCGATGATTTCCTGTGGGCTCGGTGAGCCCAAAAAACGGTGAGCCCTCCCCTAGTCCCCAGTCTTGCTTTTTGTTCTGTGAATCTGGTAGGGAGTGAATAAAGCTTGTACACACTGAATAATGTCTTAAAAGTAGGATAACACTTCACATTTTTAAAAGCTGAGCTGTAAAATCATAAGTCAAAAGCTGCATTTTCCCAGTCAGAAATTCCCCCATCACCACTGTCATCTTCATAAAGGAACTGCGTTTCACAGTCACACTGCAACACCCATCTGAGCTTCACAGACTATGACAGGGCAAATAATCTCTGCTCTGATGAAACATCTAACGGTAGAATTATTTCTCGATGAGATAATGGAAAGCTTGCTCAGGCATAGAGCAAGCAGTGATGTGTCAATAGAAATGAGGTTCTACTGTCTGTCTCTCAGTGTGTGTGTGTGTGTGTGTGTGTGTGTGTGTGTGTGTGTGTTTGCGTGTGTAGGTATGTGTGTATGTGTGTGGTAGGGGTAAAAAAAAGGGGCAAGTGAAGAGTGTGTAAGTGTGAAAGGAACCAGAGGGGTCGCTCTCTGAGAGAGAGATGATTTAACTGAATAAATAAACAGGAGAGTGCTGTTTAGTCATATGTAAAGGTGTGTGAAGACAGGCTGCCTATATCTATAACATCTACTGCAGATGTGCTCACACACTGCACGGAGCAGAGATCAGGAATATAGGGGCTTAAGCCATGAAATATTCTATTCACATATTAAGTTATATGGTTACTTCCGAATAATGGTTACTTCCGAATAACTTCCTATCCTAAGGGAGTGCATGTACGTAGACACGTTGTGCCTCTCCACCTCCGTTCCTCACTTCTTACTTGCTACCCTTTTCCCTCAACCTATCCTAAGGGAGTCCATGTACGTAGACACGTTAGTTTAGCTGCTATAGGCTTAGACTGTCGGGGGACACCTTACTTCTTCCTTCAGTCTGTCTGTACCTGTGTACTCTCATGTTCCGAATAACCCAGCTTCCCCCAAATTTCTTGTTGGTGTCTATATCTACGCCGGGATCCTGAGTCGTGGCTGATCCTGTTGCTGCGGTCCTGTGTCCTGGATCCTCTATCCTGAGTTCTGGATTTGAGTCCTGGACTTCGAGTCGTGGCTGAACCTGTCACTGTGGTCCTGTCTGACTCTCATCATACTACTTCTCTAATGGCTCCCACAGGATTGTTGACATCCTCGTGGATTCATCTTCTTATTATAGACACATGCATTTCCAAACATTTGGTCTACCTATGCTGTAAAATGTATTATCTCTTCAATTTACACACGGCATCTATTGCACGTCTGTCTATCCTGGGAGAGGGATCCCTCCTCTGTTGCTCTCCCCGAGGTTTCTCCCATTTTCCCCTTTAAACTGTGGGGTTTTTCTTTGGAGGTTTTTCCTTGTACGATGTGAGGGTCTAAGGACAGAGGGTGTCGTATTGTCATACTGATATTCTGTACAGACTGTGAAGTCCACTGAGACAAATGTAACATTTGTGATATTGGGCTATATAAATAAACATTGATTGATTGATTGATTCAGTGTTTAATAATAATAAAAATTCATTTATTTTATGTAGGCGCCTTTCAAGGCTCTCAAGGTCGCCGTACAAATACCTAAAAAACAAGATACACAATAGATAACACCAGCATAAGTGTTTGCGATGGTTCTGTTATTTGGCAGGATTTAAAGTCTGAAGGTTCATACAATCATCATAAATCCCAGGGATTCTAGGTAATACTAGCCTAGTGCAAAAGGCTACATGAGTGGGATGGCGTTTAATGAGAACAGAATATTCTTCCACACATTTACTGCGCAGATGTTGGATTTATGAGAAACAAAGGCAAGGTTAATGTTGTTTACTGCGAGTTGCTCATGTTTGAGACAGGACATCAGTTAGTTAGCAGCGGTAAACATCAGGGTGTATTACCGCTATAACTTTTCAGCCAACAATTAAAGTAAGGCTGCCACTCTGATCTTTCGACGGTTAGAAGGTCAGTTCAGGAGGGAGAAGAGGCCGGGTAATGTCCAGTCTGGATCTTTGAAGGTGAGAGCCAAGGGCCCTGTTGTGGCAAAAAGCAAGGGACAGCCTTTCAGAAAGGGCACGCACACCCTTGAGGATTACGCTCCAGATGTAATGTGTTGGCTGTCTGATTACACTGTGCTGCCTTGTAGATCCCAAAGGGCGTGTTCACACCGGTGATGTCTCTAGCAGTTCAATCACACTGTAAAGCATTTTCACAAGTGAGAACAATGCCTTTTGAGTTTAGTCACAGAAAAAATAACAACCTGTCTGAATCAACCCTCCTCTCAAACAAAAATTAATAAAAAGTGGTGTCCTACTTGTCCAGTGTAATACAATGTAATGTCAAAACAAAACAATGCTGCATTGATTTTAAGTCATCGGGTCACATGACATGGAAGCTATAAAATGAGATGAAGACTTTTCAATATAAAAAACAGCAGAATGTTCATATATAATAACAATAAACAAAAAGTCATAACAAAGGTGTGTCCTACTGGTCCATTGTATTACTACAATGGTGCATTGATTTAGAGTCATGAGGTTTTTTTTTCAGCAGAACTGAGTCAGCTGAGCCGCCTAGCAGAGCAGAGAGCTAGCCAGCAGTGATGGCACCCACCTGTCACTCATAGTCACCATGCCTTTTATTATGAATAAGTTTAAGCCTTAATACCATTTAAACAGGTGGGTTAAATTCCCCCTCTGTATAGTTGTACTGACTGGGGATTCTAGTGTCAAGGCGAGAAACCGTTTTTTTGTACCAGGCTGTAAACAGGTTTTCTTCTGCTGTAGAGTTGGGTATCTTAACATTGGGGTCCATGGGAATTGCCAGCCTTGTATGGCCATTTGAGGAACTGCAGTTGTTGGCACTTCAGCATGGGCTTCTGTGCTCTGCTCTGCAGTTTGCCGCTTGGTAGTAGCAATGCAGCAGACCAGTTTATCAGGCCCATTCATCTTGTCATAGCTATTGGTCAAGCCGGGCGGTATGATAAATGATGTGACTGAGACACAACAGGACCTACATTCTACCATTAATCACTAGGCTGGTATTTACACACCAGGAGAGCTGTCAACAAAAGAGAGGAGGGGGACGGTAGGGTTAGTAACTATTGAACTATGAACATTTCAGAGAATCATTTTGTAATTATTGAAGATTGCAGAGGGTTTCGAGAAGACACCTGTCCTATTCTGCTTAACACATATGACCATGCACACACAAACACACGCACGCACGCACGCACGTACGCGCACACACACACACACACACACACACACACACACACACACACACACACACACACACACACACACACACACACACCATCTGGCTTTGACACTGGCAAATTCAAACTAACAGAGCACAGGGCCATAGGGAAATACAGAATTGCAAGAATGAAAAGCCTTGCTAAAGCTTCTCCTCTAAACAGAGCAACAACATGAACTGCAGAGCTCTGCAAACATCAAGTTGTCATGTCACTGCCAAATACATCTCTCTAAAAAAAGACTTCCTTTGATGCAGATTGTGTTTCAATTACTGGACATCTGTTATTACATTTTGTAGACCATGGCAGAAATATAAGCGACATGGATATCCTTTACATTGTCAGAGCTGTTTGACAATTGTATTTTTGTAAGTAAATGACAGCTCCCATTTGGGGTTTTCTTTATAGATCGAAATGTTCCCAGAGACCCTGAGGCCAAATGTATCTAAATGTCAATGAATAAATGTCATTGTGTGTTTGTGTGTATGCTTGCGTGTTTTTGTGTGGATAAGTGGATGTGTGTGTTTTTGTGTTTGTGTGTGCCCTGTCTCTTTGAGTGTGAGGGCCTTTGTATGTCCAGAAAAAAGTTTGGGGAAAATATAGGCATATTTTTATCTTTGCACAAGAGACACCACATGCATGTACCGTATAACCACATTATATGCTCAAGCCTACTTTTGTAGAAAACAAATGCAGGGAAGATTAAGGAGATCTATATTTGTATGACTGTTACAGTATAGTCTTTTAATCCACAATGATAGCCTGCTGCTCCGAAGAACATATATAAGTTTGCTTGGCTGATGATCAATTTGACTGTTGTAATGTAATCAAATCACTATCATTTCTATTGTTCCTGACAACTTGAATGTGGGTGAAGCAATCAATGCGGATAAGTATGAAGCTTTAATTACATTTATTGTTCCTAGGAATCTAACAGGTTTTTTTTTTAAATGCCTCAGTGCTGTTAAAGTACATCAAACTCAGAAGAGTGCAATGCAGCTAGCTCTGGCATCTTGGTGAAAGAAAATATAACAATGAAAACATAGAGGGCATTCCTTCTCTGGTCTCACAAACCAGCCAGGTCTCATGAGGAAATCATAGTGTGATAAACATCTGGTCTCCCTCATGGACAGCAGGATAGAAGGCAAGTCTGCCCAAAAAATAGATGACTGATTCCCAACTTGGGGGCTAATTAAAGGAGGTGACATTCAGCCAACAATAGAAGGGATGGCAGCTGTGTTGATGGCCATCTTTTCCTAATCAAAAGTGATATTGCCTCAAGTTAAGAACCCATAATAGCACACCAAGGGTAAAATGAATCCAAAATAAATAAAGGAAGGAATCCAATATATGCAATGATTTCTCCATTAAGTGGTTTTTCATCCTCCACGTTTCATGTTTTCATAGTTTCATTAAGATTTAGGAAAACTTTGAACACACATTTTGAGAAGTCTCCAACCATCTGCCAGCTGTCCTTTTATGAATAATGAATATCAGTTTGTGCACTCAACTATAGTACTAAGTGTCAATAAAAGGTACAAAGGCCCTCCCTCAGACGAAGTCGAAACAACTGCGGCACGCCCCAAAACACTTGCTGTAACGCACCATTTGGCAACCTTAAAAGGAAGCCAAATTACCAATTAGCAGTCCCTCTCTTGACACAAAAAAACGTGATGAATCTCAGTCAAGTTCTTGAGTTTTAGAGAAAGTTTTTTTTCTGATATCTCAGCTGCTTTATGGATCACTGTTTGCCATAACCATCGGATGTGAATCCATCACAAGGAATCTGTCTCTAAGAAGAAACACTTTTTTTTATAATCTGCGGCAACTGGAATGTCAAGTATCTTATTCCAACATGAACTGTATACCACAGCCTCTGCTGCATCAGCTGACTATGTTGGCCAAATCATTTGAAGAAACTCCAATAACTAACTTTCTGTTGTTTTTAGAACATCCATATGCACCGGTACCTTTTATTACAGTTTGAAAGCCTTTATATTAAGACATGTTAACGGTATTTATGGGTATCGATCTCACGTCAAACAAGCTGTAAATATTGCTGTCATATTTATCAGCATCCTTGATTGGGTTGGACAAATATCAATTTACAGTCAGAGATTCATATCCGTACTGTCATTCAAGTTATTTCTTTGTCTTGCAAATATGACCACAGGATATGAATTATAATCTTTATATCTGTATATTAAATATCTATGGCTTGAAATCAATATGATATCATGTTATGAAGGAAATCAAGTTCCAGATCAACACCAACAATAAATCAATTGTTCCTTGGCCTGAGGCTTCCCTGTCTACAATACGTCATAACAATCCTTTAAAAATGTAATAATGGTAAAACATAACCTCTCTGGCAGAGTTGATTAAATTGTATCGACCAAACATTTCTAAATGTTGGCGGGATGGCGGGAAGAACAGAGTTACTTAGGGGAGTTTGGTAGGGAGTGGCAGGCTGCGGAACAAGAAGTAAGTTGCAGTCAAATCACACCACTGACCGATTGTAGGGTTTAAAGGGGGCCTGGTCTTTGACATACATTTGACATACAAAAACCAGAGCCTGTGTTATGTTTGTCTGGATTTCATCTTTTATTTTTCTTGTATTATTTCCTTTGCCACAAGTAACAGCGTCCATTCTCCAGACCTCTATTGGGCCTTACAGAAGCTTTTTTTGTGGCATACTCTCACTTATCAGTAACTCATTACCATGCAGATGATGTCTGCTAAGGTAACAGTCAGTGTCCAAAACAGAAAACTGCGCCCATCAGAGCAATGCTGTCATTAAATAACCCCATCAGGCTCAGACAGCAGCAGCTCACTATGGAAGGCCATCCTTGTCTGTAGGAATTCAAATCAAATATTGACCCACACACCAAATCTACCAGCTCCTCTTGCAGTAAAAATATCTTGTTTAATTCTCTCAGGTGATGGCTTCTGTCAATGGTCTGAATTTTGGTCGACGTTTATGATGTTGAGCACTCTGAATTCTGATCCATTCTCCTGTTGTTGAGTTCACTAAATGGCTTTGTGCTGAAAGCAGCTCTCCCCTACTACGCTCTTGTCTGTCCACATCTGTCACTGCCACAGCTGAAGGGTCCCATCAGAGATGTTATGCCCCCAAGGCCAAGACTCGCTACACTGAAACTGAATTTCTCCAACTTCTGCCCAAGCTTGTCAGCGCTTTAAGAATAGTTGTGAAAAAAGTTTGCTCTGTGTTTCTTGTCAACTTTTCAAATGACTGAAAGAGAGGCATCAACTTTATTGGTGTGGTCTGCTTCTCTTCCTTTTATTTCTTCTCCTGTCTCCATCTCTGTCTTCCTCTCTTTTACTCTTTCTACAAAATCAATAATTTCTAATAGATTCAGGACATGATTGAGTATAGGCGTCAGTTTTCCACGGGCTGGAAGAGAAGCGTATTAATCACTGAAAATGTGTTTTTATTATTTTGCAGCACAGAGCCCTGTTGTCAGCCTACGGCACAGGCTCACTGAATTTAGTGTGTGTGTGTTTGTCTATTTAGATGTATGTTTATGTGTCTCAAATACAAAGTCATGTTATAAGTCCTATCAGTGAAATATCAAAAGCATTGTGATAGTTAACATAGTCAACATTGTTTTTTTACGAGAGGTAGATAAGAATGATTTTCAGCCTTGTATTTTAAACAGTGGTTCAAACTAACAGTGGACTATAACTTTGGCCTTCTCACTAAATGGACGATTTATGTGACGGTTCTTTCCCTCCATTTGTTGCCTGTGGGAAGTCTGTTTAACTCAGGCATTCAAAAAACCCTCGGGCTGACACTTTGTAGTAAACAAGGCCCTAAAAGCTGAGAGGCTTCTGGTTTACCTTTACTCTCAACAGTGCAATGTCAAATCAAATCAAAATCAAATCAGGTTTTATTTATATAGCACATTTAAAAGCGATTTTTGGTCGAGCCAAAGTGCTGTACATGTAATAAAAACACATTACTACAAATCACAATAAACGACAATAAATTACAACAGATATATCTTAAAAAACAAAATACAAATAAAACACACGGAAAAGTCAGGAGTCGTGTCATGTCAGTTTTTTGGATACTAGATATAACATTTATTTATCAGAGCACAGCCTGCTCATATTTCTGTTGAATCCACTGAGGTACTGTAGGGCCAGAATGATTAAAATGAATATCATATTATCAGAAAGAATATTTTCCCAACAACAATACAGTACAGAAAAGCAACAAGTCAAAGGAAAAGCCCCAGTTAGGAAACTAGCTAAACACCTACTGTCACAGTTTAGACAGCTTTCCACAAGCATCTTCACAATACCAAACCACAGAATATATTAGGAAGAATAACTGTGTTTAACCGTCCACTTTAGGTGCAGAAATTCATGGTGATGTGCCCTGCAACCGTTGAAACATCTTACTAAGACTTATTTTAGAGTGTTTCCCTTTTGATTTGTCCCCCTCATACTATGGCAAGTGTAGGAAAGAACCATCATTATGATGTTTCTGTATTTTCCTCAGTGTTATTTTACATACACATGCAGAAGTCTCCAGGGTTAATGCAAAAATCACGCAGGTTCATATTATATCTGCCAGTTTAATTTCCACTTTCTTTCAGAGAAACCACATTTTGGTTTGTCATTTTAGCATGCTGGAAACATCTCAATATTAAAAACCCAAAAGTGTATCAGCATTTCTATAGAGAAACATCTATTCAGAGGCTAAATGCAGGTCAGTATCGAATTCACAAAGTAACATTTTTCAAATTTGTGAACGAAACACATCAGTTAATCCAAAACTGACCCAGAATCCAACAGTAATATGATTTAATTTGCAGACTGTGTCGTCAGTCAATACGGTAATAATTAGCTTTCACCTGCTGTTAGTTTATTGATTGAATGTTTGATTTGCTGAAAAGTAATGTGGTTGCTGCAGTTTATCCTCAAAGTTTATTTGAGCACAGGCTTGTACTGTAAACCTTTAAAGAATGTTCTACCAGAGAGCCTAATCTGTGTCTGTTATGCAAATAATTTAACCAGGAAAGTTAGGAAAGCTGATCAAAGCAGGAGAATAGCTTCAAACTTGAATGTGATTCATGTAGCATTGTCTATGGAAAAAAAAGTAAAAGGCCAAAAATAGCTCTGCCTACTTTGTATCTCTAAAGAATGCTATGAAATACCACAGAAAGTAGAAAAATCCAAATTATTAGCAGGCATTATTACAAGTGGCTGTCCCACGCCTCTTCTGTTCCTCCTCAAACTTATTCCACACGGCATTTCACTCTCTAGACAGAAGTCTTTGTGCTTAAAGTGACCCGCAGCAGACACTCCGAGGAAGATTTGGTCAACAGGGATTTTCGAAACCAAAAAGTCCAAAGTGTATATGGATTCAGCGTCTCACCTAAAGACCTGACAGCACCTAGATCCAGTGCCCTTTGATCAGCAGCAGTCCCCCGCTGCCCCTGCTGCCACCCTGCTGATACTTTAACAATGGTGAAGCAAAAAGAGAACTGACATGCATTTGTTCTTGTAACGTGTTATAGTAGAGATGTACCAGCATGGATTAATTCAGCCTGCCTCTTAAGAAACTGGCATCACGCTTGGCCAGGCCACATGGCAGATGCGAAGTCAGAGGATACTAACTGGCTCCTGCCAACAGTGCCCATTATCTGCTGGGCATGCATGCAGGGCACAAGGTTAAACTAACAGGCCTGCTTGTCCCAGACCAAGCCTTGCTGACTAAACACACCAGCACACACACAGACACAGGCACTGACACAACATGCGTATAGCATACTGTGTATGTTCAAGTTAATGCAGAAAGCTTGACTTTGATTCATTTCAGCGTGTGGGAAGGTTGCATTGGTGACAATCTTTATCTCTGTCAAGACGGAGAACGCATGCAAATGGAATGTATGTATGCTGCCTGTGATTGTATGTGAGAGAAAGGAGGGAAGAAAGAAAATGCAAGAGAGTTGCTGCTTGAATGCAAACAACTCTATTAGCAAGCTCTCCTTGGGTGATGGAGAGAGCCACGGCCTTCATGGGATATCTTTCTCCGGTATTCTGTCTAACTGCCATCCCCTTTTCTTTCACTCCTTATTCAGGCGGCACAAGATGACACATAATGGAATAGTCAACAGACTGTGAGCGCCTTTATTGTTTTCCCTGTCACCTCTCATGCATGCACCACAAGTCACTGCACAGTGCAGGCAAGACTTCTGGCGCTGATAAAGTGTTGCCTGCCTTCTGTTCAGATGTCCATTTGACATTTTACATTTCCCTACGATATTTTAATATTCAATCCCCCACCTCATAATCCCATTACTGTCGAAAGCCAGCTATGTGTCTCTCACTGTCTCGTGTTTGAATTTTTCTTCTTTGACAATGAGCCGGCAGAGAAATGAGACTCATTCTGAGCTCAGGAGGGAAGGGTGAGGATCAATACATTGAGATGAGAAGAGGTACTGAACAGGATAAAAGAAAGAAAAGGAGAGAAAGAAAGAAAGAAAAAAAGAGGAAAATGGGAGAAGGTTGAGGGACTCGAAATACAATCTAGAGGAAAATAGACGAATAAGAATAGACGGGCACAGCAGGAGAGGTTAGGGCAGTTTTAGTCATGCTGGGGGACAAAAATGTGTCTGTGCTCATTCATTATATTCTTCTCTCATTTATCTTGAGCAAAGTGCAAAGGTTTATATAGCTCCTTTTGTGCCACCGCTGCATAGAGCTCAGAGCATATTGTATGCTCCGAGCTCTGCTTTCAGGTACTCTTCAGTCTATTAGTTCACATAAGACCTCTTCTAATCTCTTACTTCCCTGCAGCTTGCATATGTTCAGTGCTACTTCATCAGCATCAGGACCACACAGAAGAAGGCTAATAGTGTTGGAAATGTGCTCCTCTCATCAGTGTAGCTGCGATGGGGCAGTGCACAGAAGAATACAAACATTTAACCTTGGAGCTGCCTTTTGTTAACACATTGCACCATTATAGTATGTCCCCCACTGCAGCACCACAGGACACAAGATGGGACCTGGTGTGTGCGTGTGTGTGTGTGTGTGTGTGTGTATGTGTGTGTGTGTGTGTGTGTGTGTGTGTGTGTGTGTGTGTGTGTGTGTGTGTGTGTGTGTGTGTGTGTGTATGTTTACATGTGTGATTCATTTCAAACCATTCAGACCTGACCATAATGCCTCATTCAGCTATCAGCTTGTTTGCAGTGAAAAAACACAACATGTAGGCGAGGAAATCTCCTACCCACACACCAGCTGAAACAGTGTTATCTGTAGCATCTTTGCCTTTGAGACACTTCCTTAGATAGGTACATCCAACTAACATAAACAGCACATCCACACGCATCCACACACACACACACACACACACACACACACACACAACACACACACACACACACACACACACACACACACACACACACACACACACACACACACACACACACACACACACACACACACACACACACACACACACACACACACACGCACAGCTGTTCAGATGCACAGCCCAGGGCAGACGCATGGCACAGACAGAAGCATACTCATGAGAAACGAGCTATGTTATCTCTGTTATCTTACTCCCCAGCTGCGCCCGGCATGACACAATAACATCGCTGCGAGGAATTTCCACAATTCACAGAGCTGATGGGAGTATTTGTCAAAGTCTGTAACTTACTTTTTTACATCCTATTCCCCAATACACACAAACCCCAAGCCTACATTCCCAGGGCTATTCAATCAAAAGCCATTATCTGAGTTATGAGGAAGGTCAGAAACCTCAAAGGTCAAAGCAGCTGGTGGGTGTGTTGGGAGGAAACTTTATTATGTCATTACGCCCCTTGGCAGCTTTTATTTGTCAGTGATGAAGCTTGTGTTGTGACACAGAAATGTATCTCATCCAGAGAGGAAGAAAGATGGCGGAAGCCGTCAAGGTGGCTTGAATACTAAGTATATCCGATACAGTACTGTACTCCTGGTAATGTCTAACGGTTTCTGTGCAGAGCTGAGTGAATACATTATTAATCGATTGACAGAGAGCTATTTTAGCAATCAACTAATGGATTCTTTCAGAAAAATGCTCTATTTTCAGCCTTTCAGTAGTGTGCTGCTCTTCTTTTTGTTATATGGTAGGAAATTGAATAAATCTGGATTTTTGACAGTTGGTCGGACAAAGCAAGCTACTTGATGACAATGCCTTTAATTCAAGCAAAACACATACTAGTATAAAACTTTGGGTTACCTAACGTAACCTTGGTTCTTTGATAACAGGGTGAGGTGTTTCACCGTCACTTCCCTCCTCACATAGACACGGAAAGAAGCCGTTCTTGAATGATTTGTGAAGGGGCGGTCAACTGTATTAATATGAGGGGCGTGCCCCAAGTACAGTTCGACCTGTCTGTCACTGACAGACATTATGTGATTGGAGCTTCCTTATTGGAGCGATTCCCATAGTGAAACACTAAGTGAAGTTAGAAAAATAACATGTTTTACAGTGAACACAATAGAACATAAACACAATATGGGATTTATAATATTGTGAAATACATAGAAAACAAACACTAGTTCATTAGAGACTTTTGAATATTAATCAAAGAATTGGTGGCACTTAGCATTAACAACATACTGCACTGACCGTTTTTCTTTCGCTCCAGACTGTTTCCTGTGGGCTTTTACTACTTACAACCTCAGCAAAGACCAACAGTGGCTTGCAATGAAAAGGAGAACAACCTCAGGGAGTCTCTCTGACAGGTGATGTCAGGTTTAGTCTGCAGGTCTCACTGAGCACACACCTGCGTTCGTGTGTGGGGCATGGTGTTTTATGAGATGTGTCTGTATTTGTGCTTTGGATCTTTGCAGAAGGATGGAGAACCATGGGACTTCTCTGATTCCTGCTCTTTATGAGTTGCGGGCCTGTTCCAGTGAAGACTCTTTTAATCTCTGTCTCTGCCTCTTTGTCTCTTGATGGTTTTCTCTCTCCCTTGTCAAGCATGGACCTGGATTAAAGCGTCCTCCAACCATCTGAACGCAGGATCTTCCTCTATCTTAAAACACAGCTTCTTTTAAATACCATTTACAACAACAACCAACCTTATGAGATGCATAATATTATGAAATTGTAAAATAATAGTTATTCAGTAAAATATACTGAGTTAACTGTCGAACACCAACAGTGGAAAGTGCCTCAGTGTGGAAAGGGGGGGAAGTAAATTGAATCAAGGCCAGACACATGTGTAGTTAACGAACAGTATCTTCCACCTCGATAATTGAATTTCCTAGAAACCCTCTCAATCCCAGGCGGAGAATAAAATAGAAACGTGTGCTGTGATTAAATTCAAGGTGAGAGTGTGGGAATGGAAAATATATTCTGTAATTAGCCAACGCATTACATTTAATTTGGCTGGTGTTTAGCAGTATTCCCATGTTTCGCAAAGTGGAGCTGTGGGAAACTTTAGAAAATCACCTGTAATCATCCCTGGATATTACTTTGATATTTTTTATGGGCTCGTGCAGCAAGACATCGGGTCTTAATTTTCTGTTAAGAAAAAATTAACTTCAGATGCAAAAATCTTAACCATTGAAATATGCTCGTACCCAGGTGTGCTGAATGATGAATCTCAATTAAATCCTGAATTACTAGAGTGCGGCTTGTATATAGTTTAGGTAACGCCTCCTACACACTATAAGCATGTCAGTACAGGTGTTGTGCCGTGTTTAACAGCTTTCTGATCGAGCAACTCAGGTTAAATCATCAGAGTAAATGAGAACGTCGCAGGTTCTCATTTACTCTGATAAGATTAAATTGAACACCAGGCTGAACTTATTATCACCAGTAAGACACTCCTTTTAAGCAGTAAAACTTAAATTAAATTAAGGTTCAGTTAATTAAACGTTCATTTTGATAGCTGCAGCAAATGACACCAACGTCTTGGGTTTATTTCCAGCCTTGGGATCTTTGTTGCATCTTCTCTCTGTCCCTCATTTATACATTGTCATCTGTCAACTAGAGTAAAAAATGCCACAAAATAATCTAATAGAAGGAAGAAAATCATATCGGCCAGCTGTCACCCGACAGAATATGAATGAGATCTCCAGTTTCAAACTCTGGGGACTTATCACAGCCTCCCTATCAATTAAACATTGTACGTTTTATGTTTTGTATGCTGTTGTTTTTCTGCTATGGACCAATCCATTGATGTTGGAGTAGACATTTAAATAGACAGTTTTCTTATTTGAGTCACAAAATCCTCTGGTATTATTGTTTTCTCCAGTCAGAGACAACAGGTAAGGAGAAGCCTGCAGTGTCTGTTTACGCCTGCACATTTCTCAACCCACTATGGACTTTCTGTCTTTGATTAAGCTGCCAAGACACTGAAAGCAAAGCTATTGGCTACTGCCTGCAGGGAGAGCAGGGCAGAGATATGATGATAGCTCTGGGTCTCTGAGGTGTTAAGGCTTCTCAAGGATTTTCTGATATACTCTATGTCTCGGAAATAACTATGAGTACTTCTATCTCAACCTCATTACTAATATATGGCAGCTTCTCGGATCCCAGCTTGTTACATTAAACAAAACATAAGCTTGTGTTTTTATATATCTTGCAGCTCCAATATATGTCACCTATTGGAATACACTGCTAATGAGCCAAGACTGATCCAATTATCGGCGCAGCAATGTAAACAGCTATGTTGGCAGAATGAAAACAACACTCACAACGCCCTGTCCATAGCACAAACACACACACACACACACACACAAACAAACACACACACACACACACACACACACACACACACACACACACACACACACACACACACACACACACACACACAGACAAACACTTTACAGCATGGACACACTGCAATGAAAAATCAGTGTCTTGTTTTCACTTTTATTGAATCTTTGTGAGTTTTGACACCTGCTGTTTGTTTGCTTCTATCCAAATTAGCAGATATACTGAGCTGGCCCCTTGGTTAACTGTCTGTAAACACGGCTGTGTCTCTAAGCAAAACACATTTTGTGTGCATTCTCTACGAGCAATTAGGTTCTCAGTTGTCAGAATTTGCAGGAGTTTTAGATTTTCTACTATTATAAAAGAATGATGTAATAAAAACAAGAAAAGGGCACACACGCAAAACAAACGAAATGAAGCATGAAGGCATCAGCTTTGAGTCTGCGTCATGGCTTTTGTTTTGATTCTCTGATTCATGAACCAGTGTTTACTTTCAGAACACATAGATGCAGACTTAATTGTAATGTGAATTAAGGCTGCATGCATGTGTTACTTTGTTTTAGCAGAAGGAGAAAGGATGTGCTCTAATGAGCGCCTACAGGGATGCAGTGACCTACCATTGTCTTCATAATAAGTCCCGTGAGCTTGTGTGTCTGAGAGCTGCCCAGTTTTATATCGTGAGGTCTGTGAGAGCAGGACTGACTATTATATGAACTGTTAAACCCAAACAACAGGCTGAATCACATTACTTCTACATTTTACATCATCCTTTTGAATCAAGTTTTATTTCTACGGCTGCAACTATTATGAACATTCAATATCGAATATATAGTGGACGAATATTATTTTGATAAATAATATCAACCTTGACAGGCCAACCTTATATTTAAATTCAGTTAACTATCATACATGAGCAATCCTTGGACTAGAGAATCTGCAGCCAAATAAGATTTTATAGTTTGCTTAAGAAATGTAAAAAATATGAAACTTATCAACTGATTATTACCTCCACTTTGTCTCTTTGTGTGTCGGCAAGATTACAAAACAACTACTGACAGATTTATGTGTTATATGGACCAATGAAGAACTCATTACATTAAAATCACTATTTGCTTTGGAGTGCCGTTCTAGTTTAAAGTGGACCTATCATGCTATATTTGAATAATATATTGTAGGGCCATACCTATATAAGGTATATTTATACGTTTTCTTTTTCAAAATACCAAACAGATCATGCATTTTAGCCATGCCTCATTTCGCTCTATTTTGCTCTCCTCCACCCTGTCTTTGCATGCGCTGCAGCTGACCACGCCCCCCTGCAAAGGAGGGGGCCGAGTTACGAGCGTCGTGTTACCATGCTGTTACCATGCCACGGCAACCTCTCATTCCCCTGATAGGTCAGCTCCTCCGTCCTGACATCAGAGAAATGTTCAAATCTGTATCAGTCTGTATCAGATCCGTTGCAGCCCCTTTTTTAGAGATTTGGGTATGGAGGAAAAGAGAGAGGGTTGTGTTTTCTGACACTTGGTGAGTTCCCTGGAACACCGGGGACACATATTCATGTATAAAAGACGTACAAAAGTGCATTTTGCACGATATGTCCCCTTTAAGTCATGATCAATCAATCAACAAATCTAATAGACTTATCTTTGCAGCTCTATTTATTTCTGAAAAACCTTTCTTTAGTTGTTGTTGAGCCCACTGCAGTTGGGAAGAAAGGTGGGCGGGACATTTAAAAAAAAAAAACATGAAGTTTTAAAGGACACTGTTTGTTGACATAACATGTAATATCTCACACAGGCTCCGCCCTCTACTGGACTCTATGGGTACTACTCTCAACCATGCTATGCGAGCATTCACACACTGAGTTTTTATAAACGTAGCCGGCCAATCAGGGCGAGCCTACCTGAATGCGCGCGCAGGCACACAGTATATAAGGCGGCCACGCCTCCTGATCCTGTCATCCTTTTCTCTTCAGCGAGCAGGATAACACCTCAGAGAAAGTAAAACTTTTGAAAGAAGAAGAAAGACATTATCATACCTTCATGGAGTCGCCACCTCTAGAGACCCGGGCCTGTCCTTCGTGCCCTGGCTTAATAGCGGGCGCCGATCCCCACCACCTCTGCTTCGATTGTTTGGGGGACAAGGATATGACCGAGGCGGTGCCATTCACGTTCGCCATTCCAGCGGGGCGGATGGCTCCGTTTGCCGGGAAGGAGGATGGCGAGGACTTCTCGTTGTCGGGCACTTCCGGGTCCAGTGTCCACAGAAGTCCACCGCCCAGGACTTCCCCCTGGTGATGACCATGGCGGTGGGGCGTGGCAGCCCATCTGCTCCCAGCAGGCAGCAGGCTGGCAGGGAACCTCTGCCCCGCTCGCATAGCATGGTTGAGAGTAGTACCCATAGAGTCCAGTAGAGGGCGGAGCCTGTGCTTATATAAATAGGGTTACAATACGTAACCCCCCGTTACTTGGCAGCAGGAAAATGTTCTCTAACTTGACAGAAGCCATAGGTTGGCAGATTAGTGTTTTCACATATGAGTCACTGACTTAACTGTCATTTTGTTTTTTCTCCGCTCCATTCACAATAATGAGCCGTCAGGAGGAACCTCTGCAGCCTGCTAGGGAAGAGTAGGTATGACTAGGTGTTGCTGGATTATAATTCTTTTTCTAAATCAAGTATATTGCTTTTACAAAGTGCTGACGTTGCAAACTAAAGTATATTGCCACAACACAAGCCTAGCATAATCTAATATCCTATATTCCCCATTCAACACACCAGTTATTTCCTATTACTGTAGCAATTTATACTTCATGAGAGCCAAACTGCTCGGCCGCGTTGAGAATATGAATCACTCCAACTGAAGAATTTGATTATTTACAGCTAGCGAAATATAGAGGAGTGAAAGACCGCACAAAAAAGAAACATCAACTTACTGGGAGTTATCCAACACGTTGAGAGTAATATATAAATGCTTTAAAGCACATTGGTTTTGGTCAATTCCTTCTAAAGTAATAAATAAAAATACAAATGTAAGGATTTTTTCAACGCTTTCTCTAAGATACACAAGTAATGTGGTTATAGAAACGCCTTGTGAGAAGTATGTTATGAAAATGTAATATAAACAATGCTCGCTTTATAATTTGCACACGCTCAGACAAAAGCATATGTAGCAGAGTTACAGAGAGAGGCTGCTGAGAACACAGGAGAAATTCATAAATGAATAAATAAACACTTTTATACTTTTGATTTATTCATGCTGAGCTTTCAGTCGCTCATATACTGTGATTTTTCACATGCAACTGAGAATCCTTGAAAGCCAAATGTGCAAATCAAATATCTACATACAAAATAAATCCCTGTCTCTTTCACCCTCTCTAAGAATAACACTGAGTGCAAGAGTGATTAAATAATATACACATTACTTCACAACTTAAAAAGTTATGTCTCCAGAAGTGCAAACAGTTAATTAAACTAAATGTAAGGATAACTTGAAATCTGTTCGATCTGTTTATCTGACCTTTTAGACTTACTGTGCTCCAGCTACATTCTACATATAGAGCCAATGTTTATAATGACATGAATACATCTCTGATGATTTATTTAGAACTAGAAATGGACACTCGGTTAAGTGCAGTTCTCCACCAGGTGTGTCTGACAGGGCTCCACACATTCTTTTCTTAACACCGTCCCAGGACTAGCCCAACAGAAAAAAGTCACACATTAATAGATACAGGATTGCAATGATTGATTTTGTGATAACCCAGATTATATTTCAGAGTCATGCACCTAGTTTAATATGAGAATAGTCTGGCTACACGCTATAAACAAAGTGTCAGTACTGCTGTGTGTTAAGTTTCATTAGCTGTTAGCTCTGCTACAGTTGCAATCGAAATTATTCAACCCCCATTGCACATTATACAATTTTCTCAGCTGTTTGCAGTAAACAAACGACACAATAATTGTTTAAGAAGTTCAATGAAACTAATATTACAAGGGTTTTTATCCAAATTTAACAGAAAATGCTAAAAATTATTCAAACCCCTCATGACAAGTCTTCAGTAGTAAAACACCCTTTTCCTGTTATGACCTGCTGCAAACGTGATGCATAGCCAGAGACCAGCTTCTTCCTCCATGTGCCACGTCCAGGTAGTGTAGCCGCTGTTCCTTTAACTTTGAACTTGCGAACTATGCTTCCAACTGTAGGGAAATGTAATGCTTTTGCCATCTTTTTGTTTCCTTTTCTTTGTTTGTGCAAGGCAATGATCTCTTTTCTGAACTTTTAAGACAATTATTTTGACTTGCCATATTTCTAACATGCAATCAGATGTCACTCTCAACAAACCCCCAGCCAGTCCAGGTATTTATTTGTTCTATCTCAAGCACACCTGAACTAATGAAGCCTTTGATTAGTTGCACCAGGTATGCTTGAGATAAATTAAAAAAACTCGTAATATTAGTTTGATTTAACTACTTAAACAGTTCTTATGTAATCTGTTTATTGCAAACAGCTAATGTGCAATGGGGGTTGTACAATTTCGATCGCAACTGCATCCAAACAAACCAACCAATACAGTACAAACTTGTGAATCACTGTAACATGAGAGGTCAGTAAACATTAGTCTGAAATTACCACAATAAATATTACGGTTAATTAGACATTCACAAACACGCGTGGGTTATTAAGATCCAGGCAGAAACAATAAACATAGAGTCACATTACAGAAAGCCTAGGGAATAGCATTGTTATGTTTGCCATCTTTCTCAGGGGTTAATCACAGATGCACACGCCAAGATCCACCAATAAGAACAGGGAAGAGTTCCAATGTAAAGCTTGTTGGAAAGAAAATGGCTTAGTTGTTTCGACTGGAGTTTGTTCTGCATATATTCCTCCAATCTATCAATAGTTTTATTAAGACAGATGGAAACATTTCCCTTCTTTGTTTGTTTGTCCCTTTTTTCCAAGCAATGTAAGCAGCTTACTGCCAAAGCAACGGGCCACGTAGTTTCAGATAAAACTGTAGCTTGATTTTAAGCCTATGAGGATATTGAAACAAGGCCAGGGTTAGCAAAGATTTCAATTTGATAAGAAAATGAAACATTAACAAAAACGCAGAATAAACATTGAATAAAGCCTCACAGTCAATGTAATCTTCATTATCAAGGTCATCATGGGAACAACATAAAAAAAAAACATAAACAGCTACTGTGTCGCAGTGCAGAGGCAAGAGAGAGGAAGAAGAGAGCCACGAAGGATGATGATGCCACACAGAACATCTGAAATATAAAGCAGTAAGAGAAGTAACATTGTACAAAGCGATGGCTCCCACTCAAAACAAACATGCAGTTTATAAAAAAAACATAAACTGGGAGATCTCAACACAAACTAAATTCATGTCTCGAAAAAGAAAGAAAAAGAACATTGTAATCCCAACAGGAAATATGTGTTGTAAAAAAAACTTCAGCAGATTAAATATGAATTGCTGTGTCACATAAATAGTCAAACTCTGTGAGTGAACTGGTTTCAGCTAAATACATGCTAGAGTGATGCTAACTTGCAGTTTAGGCTATATGTTTGACATGAAATGCTAAACTATCTTAGAGTAATCAGAGGAAGCTATTTGATTCAAAGAGTAAATATTGTTTTGTATAGTAAAGCCATAAATCCACAGAAAAGAGGCACCCATGTTCATTACAGTAAGACGGATAGAGGACGTTCTGTACTGCGATCATTGAAGAGTTGGTCAAACATACTGTAGGACTGTCCCTTAAACTGGGATTTGTTTAAACCGGTAGAGAAGTTTGTTGAGATTGGCTTCAGTAAATTCAACATTTAGAACAGCAACAATCAATGTCATTATGTCACAAAAGCTATAAAGACTGGATATAAAAACTGTTATCTGCCCGATGAATAGACAGTGGGTGAAAAAAAACACACACTGTGTAAAGACGGCAGAAACAGCAGGGGTTTACCAAGGCTCCTATGCCCTTCAAAAGCTCTGTATTGCATATACAAAATATAAAAACTGTCTAGGACAAAAACAGCAAAGAAAAACTAAACTAAAATGTAAAACATTGCAAACATCTGGTCATCAGCAAAAAGTCAAACCACATGATCCCAGAGCTGTCACATTCAACAGTCAGCAGCCCTTTTGTACACCTTCAGGGCCGTCACAAGGTAGACTGAGGAAGAAAGTACCACATTTTGATAACGCTGAGCACGATTTAAAAAGAGCACATCATAACAAAAGTCCAGCAGTCAGCATAATCTGATGATCGGATGGGCTGCGTTGCGACTGATGTGAATGTTAAAGAAGGGGCTTACAAAGCTTCTGCATGCATGCGGAACTGTTGCAGTTTAAGTTGGTCGGGGATGGATAATTAATAGGAGAGCAAACAGGAGGCGCTCAGTGCTGGCCTGCTCGTTCCGCTCCATTAGAGGGGGAGAGCATCATTGGCCTAATGTGCCCAGAACCAGCTGTAGAAGAAGAAAGAGCTGTCTGGAGTCCAAGTGGAAACACTAATGAGCTGCTTTTAAAGAAGCAGCCCTGCAACTGTCCGACAGGCTGGGGCCAGAGGGAATAACACACACACACACATAAATATGAGCATGCACACACGTCAACCTGTTATTCTAAGCAAAGGCTGTCTCCTGAACTAATGAGAGGAGAAGTGGGAACAGGATGTGAGGAGACAGGAGGATAATTGTGTGAGTGGAGTGAAAATAATTTGAGAAACAATACCCAGGGAAAATATAACAGGAAGGTAATGGCTGCTGAACTGTAACAGATGACAATACACTGCCTCCGCCCCTCTTTCTCAGCCCCCACACAAAATAATGTTCACAATGTAATGGCACAGCATACTGCATGCACATTTGTCTCCATCTCCCCTGAGAGTGTCTTATATTACTCTGCTGAGAGCTGCTGCTGCTCTGCTGATGATGATGGGAGAATGAGACTGTTCAAAAATCAAGGACACTCAAAGAGAGACACACAAACAATCACACCGTAAAACATGCACCGACACACACACACACACGCACCCACTGAAGGGCAAAGTGATCCATTGCGAATGACATTGCATTATAAGCCACGACCTCCACGGTCTCTACAATCCCTTTAAGCTGCTCTTTCGTGGAAAACACATCTTTTTCACAGAGTTACAGCAGAGGTCAGTGGTATTGTGCTTCTCTATACAACAAACTGCACTCTAATGCTTTCATACACATTTTAGGCATGAGTGTTAGTCTATTAGTTTTGCTATTGATACATATTTTATTTAAATTAACTGGCAACGTTAAGTTTCTGTTTTTTTGGGTTTCAAATCAAATGCATATTTTGGGAGTTTTGATGATATACAGTGTGTTTGTCTACAGTCAGAGATGTTAGCATATTGTTGATTACACGGCAGCTTATTGTGGTGTATTGGTGTATTAGGATGTATGACATTGTTGCAAAACAATAAACTGGAGTGTTTTATGAAAATATTAAATAATAGTATGATTCCATTCATATTAAATACATAGAAATATCTTAAAATAAATTGCATATATCATGTGATAATATCCAACACATACTCTGAGATAATGTTATTTAAATGTATTTTATAAGCTGCTAATAAGAGCAATATGTTAACAGTTGATGCCTGCATTATATGAAGGCAAAGCTTCACAATGTTTCACTACAGGATCAAATATGTCAAATCAAATCAACTTGCTGTATTCACACCAGTCAGTCATGCCATGATAAATCTGCTATTGACTTATGAGATGAGCAAAGCTTTAAACCTGCAACCCAAACACTGTTGGTAATTTAACACCGCAGCAAAAACCAATGTTTGAATTCTGTTTTTGAACAAACTTTGCCCAACTTTTCAGAAGTAGAATTATTCACATGACCCCATTGTGTCCTTCTTTGCTGTATGCTCAGTCCACTGCCTATCAAAACCGCCAATAAGACCGATTATTTTCCTGCTTCAAGTCAAGATATCCGCTGTGCACACTCTGAAACATTTTTGGTCCCGAGGCCCTATACGAGCTTTTAAATACGTCCAGAAACATTTCAATCTAGCCAGTGCATCCTTATTTGTCTTGTTCCAGGACAGCAATGCATATTTATGGCATGCCTTGGAATATATCTCTATATATGTCTATGTTTATAGGTATTTATAGTTACATTCATCTATATATCTATCTATATCTCTCCATTTGTGTACGTCTTTGACCAGACCTCTCCTCAGTAAGCTCCTACATTTGAAACTAGTCTGGCAGAACATGCAAACATATTCCAGGAACCCCAACCATCAAGTGAATCACCTTCATTTAATACACATCACTCCCAACACACTGCATAAAAAGGAATATTTACTACCAAACTGCACCCTATGCACTCAAAATTGGCACATATTTTCATTTAGTTTGTAAGTGCTCAAGAGTTACAGAGTTCTGGAGGAAGGTTTTAGAAATACTTTAAAACAAACTGTCCAAAACATCTCTCTGTGAGCCAAAAGTCCTGTCACTTAATGGCGGCTCCAACTTGGAAGTCTGTTTAGCAGAGACGTGTCCCTTCAGATGCCAAGTGACTAATACATGGTGGATGAAAAGCTTCTCATTCTGTCAATATGCAACGGTGGCTTCCTGACTTCATTGGAACAGCAAGCAGGGAACTATTTGATGACAACATGCACCAAGCAAAAACAGAGATTATTTAACGCTGGAAACAAGCGATAACTATAATTTAAAAAACTAATATAATGTGTGTATTCTCCCAATTGCATAAGATCCAGGGTGGGAACCAAACGAGGGATATGGGGAGTGGGGATTTCTGTGGTTTGTGTGGTTCTGTGCCAATTATTTTAAGGTTTTTTGTAATTCTATTAATCCACTTTATTTGTGATCTATCAGCTTGTAAACACACACCCTATATAATGATGTACATAACATGGATTGTGTAAATGTATTTGTGTTACTTTGTCTTACATCAAATAAGAGAAATAAGAAAATAGATAAATGAAAATCCAATATACGCTGTTAGAAAAGGCAGCAGGTTCTTTATCTATATCAAAACAAAGTTATTCTCATCTAAACTAAACACCCCAAACTACATCCAGACAGACATCATAGCCTAGGTTGCTGTATGCATAATGATAACACATGAAATGTTTTCCTTATCAAGATTAGAAAAATAACCAGAGATACTGTTATTTATGTTACATTTTTATCTGCCAACCTCAATGAATGGTGGTAGGTAGGGATGTCCCGATCCGATCACGTGATCGGGGATCGGAGCCGATCACGTGATTTTCACGTGATCGGGGATCGGGAGAAAAAAAATCGGGGATCGGAATTTTTTTTTTTTTTTTTTTTTTTTTTTATAAAATATTTGTATACATTTTATTTAATGTTACAAAACAAAAATGACCATGTTCACGTCTTAAAGTCATCCTGAGGCCTTAGTTTTGGGTTAAAATTACACAACATCATGTATGTGTTGCTTCTTTTGGGCTTGTTTTCATAGACCTGGTTGCTTATTTCTCTCAAATCTGGCAACAGAGTGGGCGCAGTGTCTAATAGTAGCAGTAAGCTAACAAGAGGCTACGTTCAGCTGGTGACTCGGGAGTCGGGACAGAGAAAATGTCAGGAGTTTGGAAGTATTATAAAATTGAAAGCGAAGGCAGTGTAACAGCCAGATGCAATGTTTGCAAGGCGGAGGTTCCGCGTGGTGGAAAGAACAGAGCTACGTTCAACACGACCAATCTAATACAAACACCAACAACAACACGACGAGTACACAGCGGCCACTCAGGTAACGGCACTGAAACAACCGACACTTTCAGAGACTTTTAAAAGGAAAGAGAAACTACCCCAGAACAGCCAAGATAGCTGAATTCATCGCGTTGGATGACCAGCCGTTATCTGTTACCTTTTTTTTCCTCTTAATGCATTGCATAAAGATCGGATCGGGAAAAATCGGTATCGGCAGATTGTCAAAATCAAATGATCGGAATCGGATCGGGAGCAAAAAAAGGTGATCGGGACATCCCTAGTGGTAGGTACTATGTCTTAACTCTGCTCTGTACATAATATAAAACAACTTTAGTTTGTTCTAGTCACCCTCAACTGAGAGCCACTTTAATGAGGATCTATGGAATTGTGTGTTCATATAATATTGTTGCAGCGACTGCATGCAGGTGCTGCTCATTAGGTGCATGAAAGTACTTTGGATTGATCTTGACATTTCCTTTTTGGATGGTAAAAAGTATGTCGGAGGAAACTCTGTTCTCACAAAACGACATCTGAAACTTTAAATATATTTTAAGTGCTTTACCTTAAGGAACATTAATTCCCAGTTACAGCAAATCCTCAATCCTCACCAAGTCATTTCACAGCACATTAACATTCGCTCATTTTGAACTAATGTTGTGACGGGATGCCCTCTGTCTTGTCACAGCGATTTGTTCATAAATGACTAGGTTCATACCTCAGGGACAGTTCAATGACCTCAAATTGATGTTGTCATACAGTAGTTAGTGCAACATTATCCTGTGGGGAAATTCCACAAGAGTACTAACTAATTCCAGGATTGAAATAGAGCAATAAAAGGTTGAGTGACATCACTGACTTGATGTGAGGGAAACAAAGAGCAGCACCCTAAGGTGAACAGAGAGGGCTCCAGTCAGACGGGCTTAGATAGACTGAAGCCTGACACACTGGACGCCTGTTGGTTTTTTACAGCAACAGTTGAGTTTGTGTTGTTAGCAAAAGTCCCCTGACAACTGGAATTAAGTCCCCAGTTTAAGTTATGGTAATAGGAGCAATTAGATCACAGTGCCAGAGATAAGTGCTGTCTTAGGGGAGCGTACACAAAATTAAAAGTATTCAATGGCCATTAAGTTTAAAGAAAACAAATCTTTGCAGACTGCTATTACTTACTCCCACTCTCTGCTTAGTGTGTAGATTATAACAGAGATTGCCCGTGATTTATAAAATCCATACTTACAGAATAGATCAGAACTATCAGATTATTAGTAATAACAATATGCGGCCATCTAATGCTAGTTTTAAAATATTGCTGTCTATTGAGATAAGAAAGCTTTGCAGAGAGAAAAGTGTTACTCACCGACAAAACAATCACTAAACAAACCATCAATCTCTGAGCCTGGCTCTTACAGCCTCCAGTGCACCTCTTTTATAATTCAGTTTGACAGGGAAATAGGAACATAGATGCCAAATGCTATATATTAATGTGTTATTGTTCTGCTATCTTGACTATACAATCCAAAATGTTTTACATATGTACAGTAGTGCTGCTGGAGCTCATCCGAAAAGTGCTCTCCCACTTTTTTCCTCCAAATAAGGAAATCTAACATTTGCAGTTGGCATAATAAAGTTTAAATACATGTTTAAGCAAGTGAAGATCCACTTAACACTAAACCATATGTAATGGAAAAGAACTAATACAGTTAAGGCGAATACTGACAGGTGTGGAGATGATCAAATACCCGTCTCACTGAACCATTCTTTTATGCACTGGTTAATCCTAAAATTAAAGTCAGAGTTAAATCCTCAAACAAATGAATCTTCAATGGTCTTGAAAATATTGTCTCTAGTGATTGTGACGTTGTGTTAAATGTCTGTTCTCTATTTTTTTCTTCTCTTAATATCTGTCCTTTTTTATGCTGCTAATGGAGCTACTGTGAGACATGAAACTTCCCAGACTTGATCTGACAGTAAAATATAATTGTATCTTTTTGTATTCTATCTCATACTGTAGCTCTGAAACCGCTGCGCCCATCACAGCTCAGCAGATGTCAAACCTCTGGATATGTGCGGAGGGTTCAAAGTGTCGTAGAGGGGGTAGAGATTTGTATCACCTGATCATTTGATAAAATTATCATTTGATGACATTATCAGGTAGTTGCTGTAATTGCAATATAGAAATACCATAGTTTTCCTCAAATGGTGGTAATATTCTCTTTTAATGACAAATAATCGGCATCAGAAGTATGAAACCGCTGCAGTCAAAGAGAAATCACATGACATCACTCCTGAGCTTCAGCAGCAGCAGAGGTCAAAAGTGTTCTTATTGCATGACCTGTTTTACAAGATACAAATGTGTATTCTTGTGAATAACTGGTTCATCTTCAAGCAACAAAATGTCTGCCCTGAGATTATGAGTTAATTGGTAGCTGTAATTGTGGTTGCAAACTCAGTGTCAAATGTTGATTAATTTTCAAATCTAAGTGACCATCAATCGTGGTCCCTCTGTCTGACTGTTCCACCTTAATCTGTCTACAGTGAGGCTGTCTACTGCAATTGCCCTTTATGAAGGTAATGGCAATTAGACTGCAGTTCTGACCTTGAATTTTCTATCTTGAGATAACAAGATAATTAAGTCAGGATTCTTGCGATTGGAGGAGTTGAAAAGCATGTGGAACAATGGCTGCTCTGAGGACTGCAGATTTTTTTGACTTTCAGTTTACTGCATTACCAAATTGACCGAATTCGTACATTTTTTGATCTCACCAAATATTATTAACATAATACTGTGGTGTGAGAAAACCAATGTATTATCTACTCATATCAAGATACAGTACATACATATTGAAATAGAAAGATATAGACCAAGACTAAAAGCAATATAGGAAATATATAAAAATATATATTAGAAGATGTTGCACATCATCAACACGTTGGGACACACACACACGCACACGCACACACACACGCACACGCACACACACACACACACACACACACACACACACACACACACACACACACACACACACACACACACACACACACACACACACGCCTCTGTAGGTGTTTGTTAGACTCCTAAAAGTGATTTATCTTCTGACGGAAAGTTTAGCCAGCATGAGTGTGAACTCAGCTCTGCAAGACTGCCAATTGTAATCAGTAATAACCAGACCTCCTGTTGTTTCTACAAAAGGGAAAGGGGCACAGGATCCCAGGGTTCTGTAATAACAAGAATGAGTTGTGTCTGTCTGTTTAGTGTGCTGCTCTCTGACTGTTTGGACTTCTGAAGGCTATCTTTAGATTCCCAAGATAATGATAGCCGAGGCTTTGGTGTGTGTGTGGACAAAGACTTACAGTAAGGGAAGAGACATCTGGTATTGTCTGATAGCGTGGACATCAAGGATTGACTCAAAGGACACAGCTTCTATTTTCTTTGTAGGCTCTTTTTGCACTACCAAAAACATCAGATGTGGTCAGGAGCCTGGAGTCTGGTGGAGAAACCCTGTGAGATTACAGTAGCTCTGGAACAGTTGAAATGTGTTGAAAAGGCCAATGACATTGACAGCCTTTCAACTTGTCCTCCCTAGTTGTTGAATTTTACTGCCCACACAACATGAGTCCGTATGGCAGGCTGTGTGTTGGGGTCGAGTTTAGTTAGGCATCGAATGTGAACTATTGGCAAATAAATAGAAAAATAGAAAAACATGACAATGATCAACGTGAGGAGAACTATATACATGGAGAGAAAATGTGCATACACGTTAGTCAGTTCATATCACAACTCATACATGCCTCAAAACCTGGACATTTCGTCAGCGTGACCATGTGGTCAAGTTGTTGTGAAAGAAATAGGGATTTGAACTAGATGTCAATGCATATCTGTTTCAAGAGAGAAAAAGATTGATCAATTCATCAAAATGTTTATGTTGCATCAAATGTGCCAACATCAAACATATAATATTAACCTTTGTGGGGTTTGACTTGTACTATCCCACTCTGAGGTCCACACATTTAGCAACATAACATAAGACTTGGAATAGCAGAGCTTCAGTTTGCCTTTTAATAATATAAGTGCAACATTTCTTTCTGAAATGAGAGGGACAAATAAATTGGCTTTTCGAACCGTGGAATTACATTATATGAAAAGAGCTGAAAATCAGCGGGTCCTTCATGTTTAGTATTTCTATTGCAGACGCCCTCCTTTACATCTAAAGTAGAAGAATATATAAATGTGTTGGTTTTTCTTTGTGTTTTTTGGTTTTACTTCGGGGTTTGTCTTCACATTGTCATAAAAGTCAGTCAATATGTCATTATGCAGTGCAGCTGCGTGTCATGTCAGTTCAGCCAAGGGTCAGTGTGGATATTTACCGTCTTATTTCTTAATTATGTTTTCAACGCACAGCCACTCATGAAATCCAATATTCACTGAAGTGCAGACGCCAGAATGTGTAACACCTGACCTGACCCCTGAAAATAATACAAAGGATGAGGCGATCGACAAGTGGGTACATCATTCTGCAGCACGAATTTGAACAATGCAGGAGATGAAGCCGTTATCTTTCAGTGGGGTGTCTGTGCGGTATGTACTGTAAATATGGCGCTATACAGCATTATAAATCGCTGGGATCAGAAGAGATCAAAGGGTTAATTGACTGGTAAGCCTTCATGCTGTACAGATCAAAGACTTGCAAGTCTTACGATCACAATCAGCACCTTCTCCATGCAAGCTGCTGCAAGATCCTCTCAGCAAGGTCAGCGCTGATGAAGCTTTGAGGGTGTCTGCTGTGTGTCTGTGAAGACCTCTGCCTCACATCAGAGTCAGTGTTTGGTCTGTGTTTAAATTAAAACAGAAACATTTGTCGAGTATAATGCAATCCTTTTTTTAAATCCTCAGTTGTCATGGTAAATGTTAATTCATTGGATGCAAATTAAACATCCAAAGGCTTTTGTTCATCATTGTGTATGCTTGCTTACGAGCTGCTGTTGCTGCTCTCAGACAAGGCAATGCTTTAAATAAAAACTCACAGACAGCAGTGTGAATATGTTGCACATATGGAGAAAGAATCAAATACTATTGCTATTGGATAACCTGGCAAATACAATTGAAGGAATCAGTAAATAAGGAGTTAACATGTTTACGAATGACTTTACTTGAAATACTGCCTTGCACCTTTAAGCCTTAGCAAGCCTGTCAAGTTGGAGTTTCAATATCATCACTCTCTCTTTTTATCCTATTAGAGATTGGTGTGAATTTTCATAACTAACATATGAATACTTGCGTAAGGGCAAAAAGTGTGATTTAAGTGACACAGTCAAATCAGTCGAATCAGTCCATCCTTGAGTCCCAGCGGACCATTTTGTGCAAGTTCCTGAGAACGTTTCTGGAGGAAATCGGCATTGTAAAGAGATTTAATGCTTTATTCTGAAGCTCTTTATGGCTTGGGACTCATCTAGCGTATAGGTCCCCTGCAGAAATAACAATGTACACTATATCAACATTTAATACTACTCCATAACTCTAAATGTCTAGCACTCTAATTTCCTAAAGTAATTGTCATGTAATCATTTTGCAATAAATGATACCATGCTTTTGCAATATCAGTTCTGTTTCATATTTGTCCCAGTTTCCTGTCTCATTACCTAGTCAAATATGACAGTACCCTATGACTTTTGAAAAGCCTACAGTGTTATTTTATGTGCCTATTTAACAACAAGTTGCAATCCCCTTTTTCTTAACTTCTTGACTTCCTGCATTGTACCTGGATTTTGTTCAAAGCTTTTCGTTTTAAAGCCATATATACATTTAAATGATGTTGTAGATTGCAGTCTGCTCCAGACCCTTTGTGTTATCCTTCTCCTTTATGTCTGAAACGTATTTCCATCAGGCTTGCTTTGTGATTCTAGTCTGATTCAGCAAACGGTCCTTAAATGCACAAACTTGTTTCAGCTTGACAAATACCACCGGTGCAACTACAAATGTGTGTTTGTGAGATTCAATCATTAGCACGATCAAAAACCTTCACAGTGGGGGCCTTGACCCGCTTTTAGAAATCAGCAGATGAAAACCAAACACATGTAGCACTGTCAGTAGTGGTTTTACTCGACCTGGAAATATGACTACAGCTGTCACACCGTGTCGTCACAGAGATGTACTGTGACAGAAATAAAGAAGGACAGGTTTGACAAGAACTGATAAAAAGCAACAGTCTCACCGAAGTAGAGTGATGCCGGTCAAATCAATCTGGAGAGCTGTACAACATAATGCCTTTCATTAAAGGGGATCCAAAAAGCCCTTATCTACTGTAGATTCCTATTACTTTCCTAATACCAATACACTATACTTTAAGGTGACTTAAATGTTACAATTACCTTTCATAAACTGAAAGAACACTTTGAAATGGTTTAAGTTGTAAGAATTCTAGAAACTGGTGAAGATTTGCGATCTGTGTGTATCGGGCCTGGACTGTGGTCTGCCTTTTGATCAAACTTTAATTAAACTTTCTTATCAAGCTTCAGTTTGTACTAAAATAGCTTCCAGTATCTGGAGCTCCTCTCTGTCAGTTTCATCAATGGGTCTAAATCTGTCCTCTGTGTGTGTTTTTGAATCTCTGCAGATGTGAGTCCTGCACTGCTGATTGTCCAGACAGAAGACTTTCAGTTTCTGAGACTGCAGAGGATCTCTGAGGCTCTCTGATCTCTGGCCTCACACATACTCTTTAATGCCAAGTTTAAAGGTGGTTCCTTCTTTGATATATTTGTGTGTGGACTGTCCCATGTACGTTTCTCCCTCACCCCGCTCTCCAGAGAATCTGTACAGAAGCTGTGGCAACATGTCATGAGGACAGGGCTTTTAAATGCTTCACATCAGACAGCACAGCAGATATTCTTCTTTGACAAAGGAGCCATTTTACTCTCTGTGTGACACTGCAGACAAAACTACAGTCAGTCATGGAACCACTCAAGTCATTTCACTGAGATATACTTTCACATTGAATCTGTTTTTATTTAACACACACTCAGTGTGTGGTATGTCAGCAGGTTGAAGTAGAAGTGTTTTCTCTCCTGTAGCTGTACTCACTTTGAAGATTTTGTACATTTGGTTTGAAAGTTAAACTTATTTTTGTATGCGTTTCTCTCTTTATTGGAAGAAAATAACTAGCTCCTGGTTCGGCTCATTTAAAGGAGGTGAGGGGTGGAGCTTTGTCATTAAAAAGTATTTATCTATTATAGCTCTGGGGAAATTTGGAAAAATATAATAGTGCTAAAATAACAAATACAATTTCAGTTGACAAACTTACTTGCGACTTAATACTAATGAGAAAGCCTTGAGCTTTCATTAATGGCATTTATAGGTGCAGTAAATTATACCTTATCAGACACTTCGATTTAAATGACTGATACAGTACTCTTAATTATTGTTGGGGCTTTTAGAAAGTAAGAATCCAAGGGGGATTGCTCACAACATTATGAATTACCAATTGTTATGTTTAAAACATTAATAAATGGTTATCAGAATCAGAATCAGAAACAGGTTTATTACCAGGTAGGTTTACACTGACGAGGAATTTGACTAGGTGTCATGATGCACACATAAAAGTAAAAGTAAAAGTAAAACAACAATTAAAACACAGATAGAGAACTAGAACAAAATATTACAAATAATAAAAAATATAATAAAATATGAATATAACAGTATAACAGTATTTACATTGCAATGGAATGGAATAAAAATATGGAATACAAATAAAAATCGGCAGTAATAAGAAAAGAAAACAGATATTGTTGTACATTGTGTATATTAATGTCATTTATTAGTTGTTAGTTAGTATTTTAGTTAAGTAAAATAGGCACATTTTGAAAGCCTATGTTGTTGGATTTTCCAGTTTCTCATTCAGTTGGAACAACAGTGTAGCATCGGTGCAAAATGCTCATTAAAAGTGGACTTGTGTAACTGCAGCACGTCTGTATGTGTGAGAGCAGATGATAGGTGCCCGTGAGTGTAGGTACAATTGTAATCCAGTGGTCTGCCAGGAGTGCAGGAGCGGGGGGGAATTACCATCTGTTAGTCCTCTGCCAACATCTATCGCTGTACTAACCGCCTTCCTCACGCATAATTACCCACACACACTCCACGAGGCTGATTCTTTTCCACGAGATTGCCTCAGTCGCTGCCTCAGCTCACTCATAAAGCCCGATTAAGCAGCAGATTACAGAGTTAGATTAACACAGCCGAGGGTCAGGAAGCGCTTTGGAAAGCAGACCCCAGTTCAGCGCAGAACAGTTCCCCCCCGAGGGGTCAGGTCTGGATTCAGTCGGGCTACACTAAGCTCTGCTGTAGGACGAATTACAACAGGTCCTGAATATTAAACTGTTGTACCTTCACATCCTTGACTTCCTTTTTTTATGTTTTCAATACTTTCCATTATTTTTGATTGATATATAGGGAGGCGTGTGGCGCAGTGGTCTAGTGCGTTGGTGTTCGGATCAGGGGAGCACAGGTTCAATCCCCACTGCAGTCAGCATGTCGTTGTGTCCCTGGGCAAGACACTTCACCCCAAATTGCTCCTGTGGGGATTGCCCACAGTATTGAGTATGTAAGTCGCTTTGGATAAAAGTGTCTAACATGTAATGTAATGTAATATAGCAACAAAAACATCTACTATTTGTCATGCACTCAAATCTGGAGAAGTCATTGTTTCTTTAAAGGTCCCCTATTATACTGTTTTTCATCAATATATTATAGGTCTCAGATATATACAAACATGTCTCTGAAGTGTTTGGCTCCAAATACCAAACAGATCATTGTAGCATCCCATAATCCCCTCTGTTTCAGCCCTGTTTCAAAAGTGCTGATTCTCTGTCTGTTACTTTAGATGAAATCCCCACGCCCCTCTGAGAGATATTTGGTTAAAAATAACACAATGGTGCTCTAGGAGGAGATTCAGGTGATAAGGTGGGGGGGGGGGGTTACCTTGGTTGGGGATTGGCTAATGGTTACACAAGCCAAAAAATCGTTATGACATCATAAAGTGGCCAGAATCTGATCAGCTCATTTTCAGACAGGTTTTTATATAAATGGATCAGGACAAAAAGTGAGTGAATCTTTTTTCCTGAAACTTTCAGAATCTCTTTACACAGAGGGGACACATGTTGATGTATAAAAGACATGAACAAGTGGATTTTGCATAATAGATCCCCTTTAACACAGAGGGCTGTTGTGGAGTGCTTTGTAGGAGAGTTCAATTCTTCAGACATTCATTTCAGTCCTGTCACATAAAACTGCCACCATGGCTGTCTTGTCGGCCTGAAGATCCTGCAAGGAGAGAGTCTTTCCACTGCTTAGAAACATTCTGTCTGGCTTCACATTCTCAGTTTGCAGGGAGACTGGGAGATTTTCGATTGTCTTTTCTGTCAGGTTGACAGGGGTAACCACTGTATTTCTCAGCTGTTTCAACATGAATCCATGGTTTCAAGCAGAACAGGAATGTCTTTATTCAAAGCCAGACACATGAAGAGGAGTTAAGAGATTCTGATGAAGACACAAGGGGATGCACTGATAAGGAAATACCTATCAAAGACAAAAATGAAGTATACGAAAAAGATGAAAAGGTTGTTCAGTATAATCCTCCACTGCTTTGTAAATGTCCCTGCTTTTTCCCCTTCCTTTTATCAGATGTGAAAATGTCTTGGTGCATTCAATCCTCTCCCTCTATTTCTTCCTCTGTCAATTTCAAAAGCCTTTCTTCCTATCTCCAGATCTTCATTCTTCTCCATTCTGTCCCTTCTGCCTCTCTCTTTGATTCTTGAGGCGGTCTAAGCAGAACAGACAGTGTGCTCAGATAACAAAACAGAGCGCACTGTCGGTGAAACTGAGCCTCCACATTTCACCTGCTGTCCTTCTCATTTTCTTTCCTTCCCCGTCCGGTTCTCTAATCAAATTGCCCACCTGCCTTTTGGGTTTTTGTTTTGGAGAAGGATCTCACCACAGGGGCTTTCAAATGTATTCTTCCCCTCCTCTCCTCTTCTTTCCTCTCCTCTCCTCTCGTCTCAAGTGTCAAGGTGTGATATATCATTCCCCCGGGCATTCAGGGAGCCAGGTATCGTGTTAAGGCTGGAGGGTCTCAGGGTTGTTGAAATACTAATAGCCTGAGGTGCTCTTTTCCTCCGTGTGTGTTTGGCTGAGCCCATCAAAGCCGTGCATGTGTACATTGCAGGCTATACACTTCTCAGATATCACTCTAACACATGCTCATTAGCATTCAAACGACTGAAGATTTTGCATAAAGTATACCTGAAGCTATGCAAAGTCTGTAACATGTTCACTTTGCTTGGTACATCTCTGCTTCTCTGTTTTTTGCGTGTCACACACACACACACACACACACACACACACACACACACACACACACACACACACACACACACACACACACACACACACACACACACACACACACACACACAGATAAGCGTATGGGTATGGATAACTCATTAACTCAGCAATGGCCAAGCATCCCTAATTAAATTGATACCGATAGATGGAGCAGAAGGGAAAACAACCTTTCCTATACGCTCCCTTTCCATTCTGCCTCCCCCGCTCCAACACACACACACACCTCTCCCTTTCCTATCTCTCCCTCTCTGCCTCAGCATCTCAGAGCCACCGGCAGTAGGGAAAGAGACTCATTTCTCACACTGCACACAGAGTGGAGCCAGCACTGCCTCGCAAACACACAGAAACGCACACACCATCACACGCATGCACAGGGAGAAAACGGGAGGTGGACCGAGGCTCCCGCTGTAGCATGTCCACTGGCTGCAGTCAGACATGTAGGAGGAGGAGGGGGTGCTCTGTTCGCCGCTCCATGTCCGCCTCAGTCCTCTAAGCACCTCCCCCCCGCCCCCCCTGAAGGCTCGGGCTCTGCGGCTGCTGAGGGGCTGGCTGGAATGACCCGGGAGAGCGGGAGACACAAGGAGATGCGCTAGAAGGGGCTGCCGGCCGGGAGGACTCTCTGCTCCTTGATCCCTCCTCTTCTTCTCCATGCTGACAGACACAAGGCAGACCTCTGATCTGCCCCGCAGAAGCTTGCCCATATAGGAGGGCATGGCTGTGTAGACCGAGGGTCTTCATCAGGCACAGTCACAGAGCGGAGGACCAACACAGAGACACACAGGTAAGACAGAGCACAGCTGGGGCTTTTCTTTGGCAGGATTTTCATTCATATTGATCTGCGCAGATGTGAGGGGATCAGCTATGTGTCGTCTGAGATATAGATTACTTCGCTCCTTGGATTCTCATCTGTGGTCATCCATTAGTTTGATTATTTACGAAGGTTTTGCTGTGTGTTTGTTGGTGCCTGCTGTGCTGCATGGCCATTGATTAGAAGGGAGATGAGTCTGAGGATGTGGCAGCATGATAATGAAATATGTCTCCTGGAGGACATGGTCCGACATCCATCAGGCGTCTGGGGGGTGTCAGCGGGAATGAAGAGTGTACAATAGGGGGGTAGCATGAGAGAGAGAAACAAATGAAGACGCAGACAGGGTAAAAGTCCATGGCATTTCAAATGATTTATGTGAGTGACATATCCTATGGGCTTCTGCTGGTTGTTTTTTTTGGGGGGGGGGAGACCATTGGGCTTTGCTTTGCCTCAGTCCTTCATTTGTGATTCATATATTCATCTCACACTTTATATTGTAAAAAGTCTAAAAGCTGTATTCCACTGTGTGCCAGGGTAGCTGAGGGTGCTCATGTTGAAGAAATGGAGGTGTTTGAAAAGAAATTGTGATTTGCTGCGTAATAAGATATCTGTACACTGAGCAAACATGTCGTGGACATACAGTAGTTGACGTACATGACAATTAACATTAACAATCATATTACTGAAGCTGTAATGTTGCTGCTGCAGCCTTGATTTCCCTTGGCTGCCTGTGCAGAAAAAGGAAAAGGTCAGAATACAACTGCTGCCAACAGGAAATGTCACCCCTCAATCCTCCACTAATACTCTCAAGCCTCATTATAGGACTCTAAAATGGTTATAGTACTTTTTTCTCGAATGTCAGTGACAGGGGAAGCAAAAGCCCCAAAGTGCATTTCAGAGATTGGCCTAGGGTGGATATGCTTATTCAGAGTTGCCTGTGGCTGAAAGAGATGAGCTGTCCAGTGCCGTTGCGTGGAGCATACATCACTGGGCTGTGGACCCAGGAGGAATCAACAGAAGGAGAGCCATTACTTAGATGACCAGGCGTTTTCAAAACTCATCATGTGGATGTGCAAGTTATAGAAACGCAGCACAGGGGCAAATGGAGGGAATGAGACAGGTAGAGCGTTGCGGGCCAGCAGGCAGACAAGGAGAAAGCTCTCTCTTCAATGCCATGATTAATTCCAGAGGTGGTACATTAAGCATATGCCAACAAATATCTATATTTTCCATTATCTAGTGAGTGGATGCTTGCTGATTTCAAAAGCCATTCTGAAATATCTATCTTGACACTGGTTAGGCCGGCGTTTGATGGAGTATAAGCCCAAGGTTGATTTTAGGAGTTTTTATGGCAGTAAATATACAGACAGGCATCATTGGAAATGTTATTGGACAACTTTTGCAGAAGCGACACTTATTGATGATCGAGTTTACATCATGTATAAAACATGATCAAACGCACATTCCAGCCCGGAAATGATTTCCTTGGTCTTGCTGTACATTGTACTTTCTGCTGCTATTTTATCTTCTCTGTCAACTTTCTGCTTAGTCATGATAGGAAGCAGAACAGGCCAAGGGTGTGGGGTAGAACAAATGAATTCAACTTGTGATGCCCTCTAGTCCTGAATAACATGACTATCATTGAGGAATACCAAGCCTAGACATGCTTACAGAATCCATCAGTATCAAAGGCCTGATGCACATGTTAGGCAGCTGGTGACTGTGGACGCACATGAAAGCACATTATGAAGACAGACTAGTTGGCACTGGGTAAAACCTTCAGATCAAAACAATTACAGCATTTAAATGAGGGGGAAACAACACACATTATTTCAGTCTAGCAAACACTTTATGCTGAAGTTAAGAGTGAATAGCTCTGTAGCTGGGCACGTGAACACACTCAGAGATATGCATGGAGGCACTCACTCACACCAAATGCTTTCCCCTGCTGGAGGTGACTTTAAATCTAAGCACAGATCTTAATTTGTTCTTAATTTTCACTCTTGCTAAAAGATTTCTGCCCAGCGTATAAAGCTCAACAGGAAAATGTAAGTGGGGAAAGTTCTTTCCATATTTTATCAACAAATCTCATTCAAAGACCAAACAATGAATTGATTCTATAAATGAGTACAGTCTGGTGTAGCTACAGCCTCTTTGCTGATGATCTCTTCTTTGCATTTTGGCGACAATGAAGTGTTGTTTATTCCTTTCAGCAGTGTAAAATGGGACCACATTCTTATGTATGATAAATTACGTCTGCCAAGTAGAGAGCTGTGCTTCAGTCTTTTTTATTTTTTTTATGCAGCCGTGGAGTCATGTCTGGATAAACAACAGTGGCTCATCATAATGAAGGAGTGTGTCAGGACTGCAACATTATCGTCTGTGTCTCTGATGGAGCTCAGTACATTCAGCTACAGGCTGTTGCTATGCAGACAATACTTGTTGGAATAATTTACTTTTTAGTTAATGTATTGGCTTTGGTCTTAGATGATTTTGATGGTACTGAAAGAATGTGTCTTTCTACAATACATTCAATAATATATATGTCAAATACTTTAATCATGAGAGTTTGCGTGCACTCTTTAATCCTTGCAATCTTTTTAAAGGGCCCTATTATGCTCTTTCTGGGTTTTCCATTTCCTGTAGTGTGTTATTTAGGTTTTTGTGCATGTAAATGGTCTGGAAAGGCTACAATCCCAAAGTTCCCTCCAGACGGAGTTTCTCTCCCACACACCCCTGCCTGAAAGGCCTCCAATGTAGTCCTTTGCTCACATCTGTAACATAGTCAAATCAATATGGGACATTAAAACCTTTATTGGCTAGCGCTCCAACACATTGTACGTGATAAGCTAAGAGGCGGGACATCTGTAAGCGGTTGACAAATCACAGCAAAGTCGGCCAGCTAACCAATCAGAGCAGACTGGGCTCTGGTTTCAGACAGAGGGTGAAAAGAGGTGCGGCAGCACAGGCAGTATGAGAAAAATTAAGAGTTTTTTTACATTAAAGCATGTAAACATGTCACAGTAGAGACACAAAATACAAATATGAACGTGAAAATGAGCCTAATAGGGCCCCTTTAATATGTCTTGCTGGGAACCTGACAGCCTTCTCGTGTAATTATTGTAATGCTTTACATTACATTACATGTCACTTGTTAGACGCTTTTATCCAAAGCGACTTACATACTCAATACTGTGGACAATCACCACAGGAGCAATTTGGGGTGAAGTGTCTTGCCCAGGGACACAACGACATGCTGACTGCAGTGGGGTTTGAACCTGTGACACCCTGATCCGAACACCAACGCACTAGCCCACTGCGCCACACGCCTCCCACGCTTTACTGTTGAATGATCCCAAACCATGACTTTAGGATTCCAATACTCCTACATGACGTGTGAAACTATTTCTGTCTGTGATGCTGAAATCAGAGAGGATCACTTTTCGTCAACTATGACAACCAAACACTGATCCAACAATTCCATTTAGTTCCCATGGAAACCTTTTTTTATGTCTAAAGAATATACGGAAACAGCCATTAGATAGAGATTTATAGAGATGCCGGCATATTATAAGCAAAATGAGGTGCCACTCATCAAAACTGTAGAGCAAATCTCTATTTCTCTCCAACTTGCTCCCTCGCTTGCTCTTGTGGTCACCCCTGACAACCAGCTGTTTCGGCTGCTGTATCCAAGGACCAATCTGGCCTGGCCTCAGACGCACATGAGAAACAAAAAAACAACCACAGAATTAAACCGGCAGTGTTACTGGGGCGATAAATATCTGAGTAACAACATGCATATTAATTGGTCTTTTGTGCCAGCACATATCTGAAAATCACGCCAGTGCGCCGCAGAAGAGCAATGCAGTGTGAAGTCATTACTTAACTTGGCTAGGATCCCATACTATCAGCTGGGGGAAATAAAACACTTGCAGCAAATGCAAAAATAAAACCACGCTCTGAAGTCTGAATAGTAAGATATGTGAGTGCTAGGACCAGCTAATGATACATTGTAATCATACTTTTGAATACGTGAAGGTAGTTATCGTGACGTCACCCATTAGCTTATAGACTACAGCTTTTCACCCTAAAGTTTGGCATTTTGGCCGTCCCCGTCTTCTTATTTGGCCGTCCATGCACAATTGAAATGCTTATGAGACGTTTTTAAACAAACAAATATTATAATCACCAGTTAAGAACGAAAAAACAAACTGTGAAAGGGTTAAAGTTCTAAGAGGAAAACATTGAACACACTGGACTGTACAACACCGTGGTTGCAAACTGTCAATCCTAAGGCTGCCACGCATCCACTATTTTCATCTAAATGGTAATACAATTTACGCAATGCCTGGGCTACAAAAAACACGTTAAATTCTGTTCCTTACAATTTACCTTTCATTAATGGTTGAAGGGAATGGTTAAATGACTCGACATAAACAACAACAGATCCAAATGTCTGCTCTAAAGCCAAAAATCAAGCCTTCATGTCCATGGTCGAACAACAGCTGTAGTTCAAATTGCCCGGGGTCATGCGGCAGTTGGCAGATGGGTGCAGTTTTTGTGGAGGAAGAAAATATCATTCTCTCTCTCAAATACACATAATTATAATTGTGCACATTTGCATGATTTACACACAAACACACACAAGCTCAAAGTACAATCATTACTGCTGGGATCATGTTGATGATACAAACAGAGCCAAAGGACATAAAGCTCATTTCAACACTAGATTACATAACTGTGGTTTCATGTTCCATTTTCTGTCACCATGCCACTCTGTAGATACCCAGAGCATCCAAAGGCATTACAAAACTCTCATCTAGTCTACCTGAGTGTGGAAGTCTTTCAGCAGCCAAGTAGAAACCAGATGACTGCAGTGCTACCTGCAGGTTCAGCAAGCAAAGAAATATCTCTTTGGTCTTTCTTTCTTCTCCCATTAGATTTGCTTTTAAGCACTTTTCATTTGTCAACAGGGAAAATACAAGGATTTTCACTGTGCTATAGGTTTGTGTGGCGTACAAAAACTCCATCTTGCCAGTGAAGACAGTTTAAGAAAAACAGCCGGGGGGGGGGGGGGGAGCTGTTCACATAGAGAGAAGTGGTGGGCAGAGACAGAGGAGATCAGTGAGGGAAACTAAACTGAAGAGCCATCAGGAGTCTCTCGTGTCCACACGTGTGGAAATCCAGAATGAACTAAATCTTTCAGCACAGTAGGTCTTTACCTAGGTTTTTTTTACAAGGAATAGGAAACATATTTGAAAACAGATGGACATATACTTACTTAATATTTCAGAAGAATTTAATGGATTTCTCTTACTCTCTCCCCCTTCACCTCCCATCAGGCCTTTCTCCTACCTCTCTCCATCTCTGCTCCTGTGCTGTGGTTTATTCACTTTTGTCGTCCTATTCAAATCCAGTTCACATGACATATTAATAGTGTTGAAATAGCTTGGCACACAAATATTTATATTAGCAACTTGAATGGTAACTACATTTGAGCTTTATGTGTATGTGTATCACTGTTGTGTTAAGGGAAGAATCTAGTGATTTTTTGTTTTTAATTAGTTGTTTTTATTGAGAAAATAGTGTCTTAGGCATTGCCACAATTAACATGGATACAAAAATCTGTGAAATTGGGACAGGCAGATTAAAAAGTGCAATGCAAATGCAGTCGAAAGCGCCTTTCTGAGGGGGAATGAATGCATGGATAGGACGGGCTAAATGTCAAGAGCTTTCTATTTAGTTTTTAGTACATTTCTGCATACATTTAGTTTCATTGCGAATAATGTCTTCACTCTTCAACCCTTGAAATCCAGCGACTTGATTGTTTATCTAAAGATTAGATTTTGGAGACACAATGTACTACCAACGTTTTACCCAAAAGGCACAGCACAGCCGAGATCTTATCGGAGCCTTAAGATTAACTTCAGAAGCTGCTATGTTTACCATTTGGTCTTTGTTTCTCCCAACAGCTTCTCCATTATCCAATGTCCATTACAAATCGAGTACAATTTGGGCGGAGAGGTGAACCATCTGTCCTCAGATAAAGTGCAACAAAGAAAAAAGGAGCCTGATCAAGATAAAACAAAAAGGAAGCAATATATTCCCACAGACTGATGCAAGTCAGAGAAACAGACAGGGGAAGGAAAAGAGTCGCCCATAAGAATTGTGGATTTGAAAATGATGGATGATGTTTATGTTGTCCCTCTGCAGAGGCGAAAACAATCTCCTCGAAGTTTAAAAGAGGAGATTGACAGCGTATTTCAAGTACTTTGAGATTGGGTTTAAAAAGGAATATGATAGCAGCATGAATAGCTTTTCCCTGTCGTGCATATTGCACATTGCTCCAGATCTAAGAAGCCTCTTCTGATCATATTTTAATTATCTCACAGGTGGAAGCTCTGAGGACAGAATCCCTAATAATAATCACCAGCGAATGTTGGGCGTTCGCTAACAAGCTGTCAGGAACTGAATTGCCTCGCTCTTAAACCAGATATAGCTCTGTGAAGTGGAACCACCACATCAGCAGAGAGTGCAACTCTTTTAGATTTTTCTACATCACAGCCTCCAGCGGCCCCATTGCTCAACTCTAAATACATTACTTTGAGTACAGTTTCATAAAGTCTTGAATAAAACAATATATTCCGTCTGGTCTTATTGATCAAAACTGTGAATCTTCATAAGATAGAGATATATGCTCAAAAGATCAAACAGATAAAGCGTCTGTTATATAAACAGCAACACGCAGAGGAGTTTAATCAGATAGATGTTTCTAAATGTATCAATACAACCCTTTGTGTGTACACTAAACTGAACCACTTATCTTCAGGAGGACCTGATACAAGCAGGACTAAGGCTGATTTTAATGTGTCAACATAATTTTCACCTTATGGTAACTTTATATTGATTTAAGTTTATAGTAAAATATCACGCGTTGCTATTTTCAAAACGATAACCAGTTCAAAAATGATTACATGAACGACACTTGGAGAGTTCAACCCCCGCTAAGGCCAGCCGTGCATTCACATCCTTGTTCTTTAAGTCATTGTTTAGACTTTCAAAGTGTCCATGAGCTTTTAGTCGAAATGTGAATATGTCTTGTATTCCTTCTGCTCAAAGTAAGCATGCAAGTATTGATGACTTAAGGGGGCTTACATGCGATCTTTCCCGTTATTCCAACACCGCTTTAATGCAGCACAAATCCCCTATCTCACATTGTTAAGGAAAGAGAAAGATCATTTCTGTCCCGTGATTCGGATCTGCTCCAAAATCGAATTGGTTCTTCCTCAGCCCATATAACATCATTCCCCCAAGTTGCATTAGAATCTGGACAGTAGTTTTTCTAGAATCCTGCTGACAGACAAACCAAGGCAGAGGTAATAACTGTAGTGTCACAAAATGGAGGTAACTGAGGACCTATACGCTGCCTATAGTTAGCCTTTTCTGGCAGAGAGTCATTTATTCTGTAGAGATGCACGTTTTCCACAATGATTACCCGTGGCGATCAATAAAGTCAAGAAGCAGGAAGAGAAGAAAGAGAAAGAAACAAAGCACACACCTCAGGCTTTCAGTATTCAGGCAGGATGCCCACAGGGGGAAATAATTAAAAAAATAAATAAAAAAAATCAATATCCTAAATGGCTTAAAGGAAGTTATGATTCTGCATTATATTGCAAAACTGCGCTTGATTAATGGGAGCTTAAGCTTACTGCATTACTGCTCCAGGTATTACTCAATGACACTGCAAATAGATCTGCAGAGTAGGAGCTTTAAGATGAATGCTTTGTTTTTCACAGTAATCGTTTTACACCGAAAACCACAATGTTTTATCCCAACAGTGAACGTTAATCATATACAGAAACCAGACTGGCTCTCCGTGTTTGTTTCGTTATGGGATGCATTATTAGATATGATACACAGTAAGGCTTGATTTAAAAGGTGGCAGATGTCGAAGAAAAACATCAACATTGACATCTGTGTGTCAACACTTCGATATTACCAATAAAACAATTGCAACAGCATCTACTGTACAGTAATGAGCTTGCCTCTACTATCACTATGTGGCATACAATAAGACAAGCAAGAATCATTTACAAGTAAGATCTTAGCATTTTAAGTGCAATATCACAAAATACTCATTATAAACTTAAATAAATAAAACATAAACCCAAGAATGATAACTGCAAAAGAACAGTCCTTTAAAAGATGATGTTTTCAATGGCAGTGAACGTTTGTGCCTCAAAGGGAAGCAGCTACAGAGAGAGACAACTGAATTTGTTCTGTTACATATGACAGAACCAGGAGGCGTGTGGCGCAGTGGACTAGTGCGTTGGTGTTGGGATCAGGGGAGCGCAGGTTCAAACCCCACTGCAGTCAGCATGTTGTTGTGTCCCTGGGCAAGACACTTCACCCCAAATTGCTCCTGTGGGGATTGCCCACAGTATTGAGTATGTGAGTCACTTTGGATAAAAGTCTCTAACAAGTGACATGTCATGTAATGTGATTTGTTAGAGCAAATAAATCTGGGGATTCATCTCAATCGTCTTTTTTTGTCTTTCTGAGGAGTTGTAGGAAGAGATGTGATGATCTTTGATGTGTGTGCTGCTCCCTCCCTGAAGCGGTGAAAAGCTGCCTTTATAAGGCAGAGTTTGACTTCAAAGGTGTAAGAAGAATGAAACACTTTGACATATTGTCAGTGTTTACAGAGACGTGCGTGTGGAACATCATTGCTAAAAAAAATAAAACGGGTGTAAATTGACTTTGGCTTCACGCAGCTTAAAACATTTTTAAATCGGGGGAAGGCTTTCACCCTGTCAGGTCTGAGGCTGGTCCTAACCACAGCACAAGAACATTTGAAAAATGATGTTCATAAAATAATATAGCAGCACCGAGGCAATAGGCAGTATCCTATAAGAAAGTAGCTTGCGTAGTTTCTTTTCATTGGTGATTTCAACATGGGTATAATCTTGTTATTATGTCGTTAATATGTCCCATGTACTAGCAATTTAATGTAATTGATGTAGAGCATGAACAGTAATTTAACATATTATAGTGTATCCCATGGGCCTAGCAGTCTTAACCATATATTATGAATTGCTAAGGTTGCTATTTGACTACGGCAGGTTCTTAATTTATTAGTCTCTGCCAGCTGTTGAATGAAAGGAAAATGCAACAAGCTTTCAAATATCAACCGGATATGCATATACAGTATGTTACATTACAAGTGATGATTTAATATTCTGCTAACTTAGTCAAGACAGACGGTGGAATACCCCTGCAGATCAAGATGCTTTCTTTCATAAAGCCCTGCTAGATTCTGCTGTCAACACAACACATCTATGTACAAACAGGAGCTAAGACTTCAACAATAAGCTCAGACTTTCAGCCGAACGCAAATACATTCTGTTTGAATCACAGTGATGTCTTGTGTAGCCGAATTGTTTTTGAAAAACACCACGCAGACAGGGATATATTCATCTGCAGACTGTTTTGGGGGTTGTATCTTTCAGCCCACAGGTCTGTTAGCATGCTGAGCGTGCGAGTGTGTGCACTCATGCATTAGTGCGCACAGCCAGAGCAGCCCACGAGGAGTTATTACTCTACGACACGTTCTTCCCAGACCCCCTCCTGCACATACACACGCAGACTTCCACACAGATTGATTGTGTGGGGGTACATTCATTCTCTTCAGAGAAGCCTAATTTAAATGTTTAATGGATTCAGACTCTTTTAGGGAAATAGAGAAGCAGCTTCACTGAATGTGTATAACCCTCAACTCCTCCCACCACTACGTGTATACAACCCTTAGGGAAAGATGCAGCCCAATATGAAAATGTTATGTAATTGAACACGCTAAATGTAGTATTATGCCAAACATGTCTTCATGTAAATTGAACTCTGCATGAATGAATGATTTATTTTGAAACCCCCAGTGTTCTTTTCTTTTCATCTCTCAAAACTTTATCCAGGTTCATGCCAGAATTTCTAAGTTATCGTCATGTATATAAAAATATATTTCATAAAATATTAATATTCATTTGATGCGTGCAGAAAAGACTTTGACTTGTTTTGTGTATCGGGAAATTGTAATGGGATAGGCTAAATTATTGATCAAAAGAGGTACTACTGTACTCAACAATTTGATGCAGTTATGTTAATGTAAACAGATTAGGCTCACTTACTCTGCCTGTTTGTGGTCGAGATTATTAAATAGAAAGCTGTAGGAAGATCAATATGAACCATAATACAAAACAAATACTGTAGGAGCAGCCAGGTCTGTGTTAGAATGATAACCTGGAAGGAAAGCATTATACCAAGAGAATCATACAAAGTCACAAGGATTTACTACGTACTGTATGGAACCACTCGATTAACATTGAAAATCTGAATTCGTGTTGAAATGTAATACTTTAGGAGAGTAAAAACATTTCCTTCTTTTATATTTATGAGGGCGGATGAATATATTTAAAATTCAGTTTCCTCCTATCCCTTTCGAGTAATTCGACACCTACATTGTTAAAGGATGAGGTCATAATTTGTCAAGTCTTACAGCAATGGCCAGGTGCCCGTATGACTGTTGAAGACGTTTTTGCTTGAGGATATCATTACTTCAATTAATACTGGCATTCAGAGATCCCTTTCTTGGCCACTTCTAAAAATAAACAGTAGCTCTAAACCTTAAAATGTTTTTTTTTTCAGGAAAGAGAGGATTGTGGTTTTGTCTCCAAACTACGGTGGCTGAGAGGTGCAATCGACAATTACAAAGTGTGAAACACTTTAACAAAGCTTGAGACAAATTTACATGTTATAAAACAAATTTACATTTTATAAAACAAAATTACATTAGCAAAACACTTTTACCAAAGAAAAAACGAATTAACAAGATGCGAAACACTTTTACAAAGCTAGTGACAAATTTACAAGTGTCGAAACACTTTAACATTTGCCGAAACACTTTAACAAACTAGAGAATCAAACCGGAAAGGGAATGCCCATCATGCCAGAAGTGACGTGCAAGTGATTGACACAAACTTAAGTTTGTTTAGGCGGATAGACCGCCGGTACCTATGGACGGTACGAGTGTGTTTATGGTCGTAAAACATGTTTTGTCCGTTCTGTGGAAACCACCTGGGCCAAGTGACATGGTTTTGCTCATCACGATGTACTTTCTTGTGCGCAAGAGATACGTTCTCGTGCACGAGAAAGTTACAGGTTCGCCAAGTAGGAAGTGGAGCTGTGCCTTTTACACACAGCCTTCGCTGTGTTTACCTTCATTAGACAGACAGCTAAAGAGCGACTGCAGGCTGCTTCGTTATAGCCACACACACCTCTACACACACACACACACACACCTCTACACACACACACACACACCTCTACACACACACACACCTCTACACACAAACTGCCCGATTATTCCCCCTATCACTCGTTTTATGAAGGAGATGTCCGGTCCACAAGGCGCATGACGTGTGTGTTTGTGCTGTGCTCAGTTCCGCTCTGTGTGTGTGTTCGGTGTGTTTGTGTATGTCCGACACCGGCATTTGTTTTCAAATTACCATGAACAGTCATTTACACACATCTGGCCAACTCCATAGGTATATGTGTGTGTTCCCAAATGAAATAAATGTGTTTAATCTTAATCTCGATGTAGTGCTCAGTGCTGTCGGAGTGCAGTGGAACACTGCAGTCAACTCAGCCGTCTCTCGCGTTTGCCTGGTCAAATCAGCAGCTCTTCTTTTGAGAGTGCGTGATTAATCGCGCCTTTAGGGTAATCGACCGAGAAGCGGTACTGACGCTAGTACAAGAGTAAAATAATGCATGTTTTTGTGCTATATTTGTGATAAAAATATGTTTTACCATAAGTTCTTAATAAAACTGACACTGTTGGACTCAGTACTAGTTTGACTGCTACCAACAATAAAATGAAGTACTTTGACTGTGTACTTTTTCAGTTATTCTCTGTCAAACTCCCCTCCTGAGAACAAATTCAAGCCACTTCTGCTATATTTGATGAGGGATAAAATGATTTTTAGCCATAAGTTCTACATGAAATTGATACTGTTGGACTCAGTACTACTTGGACTACTACCACAAGTACAATCAAGTATTTTTACTCTGTACTTTTGGAGTAATACTTGGTTAAACTCCTGTCCTGAGTACAATAATTCATAGTTCATATACAATACGGGACGGGAGTTTGACAGAGTATTACTCAAAAAGTACACAGTAAGTACCTCATTGTATTTGTGGTAGTAGTCTAACAAGTACTGAGTCCAACAGTACCAATTTTATTAAGAACTTATGGCTAAACATTTTTTTATCTTTCATCAAATATAGCAGAAGTGGCATGATTTTGTTCTCAGGAGGGGACTTTGAGAGAGTATTATCCAAAAAGTACACAATTTTATTGTTGGTAGCACTCAAACTAGGACTGAGTCAAGCAGTGTCAGTTTTATTAAGAACTTATGGTACAAATTATTTGTATCGCAAAAAAAGCAGAAAAAACATGCATTAATTTTACTATTGTACTAGTGTCAGTGCCGCTTCTCTGCGATTACCGTAAAGGCTCGATTAATTGCGCACTCATAAATGAAGAGCTGCTGATTTGACCAAGCAAACGCGAGAGACGGCTGAGTTGACCGCAGTACCGGAACGGACGACAGTATCTTAATATCTTCTGAAAACAAATGCCAGTGTCACACACACACACACACACACACACACACACCACACACACACACACACACACACACACACACACACACACACACACACACACACACACACACACACACACACACACACACACACTGAGACACAGAGTAAGGAATTAGGGTCATTGTCCTCTGATATCTTCTACCTCCTGACATTAGCTGAAAATTACTGCCTAGCTGGATGTCTTTTATGTTGATATAAAAAACAGGACAACCATTGATCTTGTCCGGAAATGTAACGGCCTCTAACGGGTGGTGGGGTGCATTGGGGGTGCACTGCTGAGACGAAGCTCTTGTCTGGTTAATGAATGGTCTGCAGGTAATGTGGGCGACCCTGTCTCCAGCAGCAGTGCAGTACATTCTCTGGAGAAGGATCGGCCTGTAATGACGGGCACTTAGACCGCCTGCCAGGAGGCCGCGGCAATGATTAAAAGTCACCATGAGTTTCCTCTAAAACAGACTGCAGCACAGATGTGTTACTGAAACATTGTGCGGATGTAAACCTGCAGCTCTAAATCTGTATTCAAAGGGAGGGCGAGCAGAGGAAACAGCAAGAAAGCAGCAAAGGACGTGTTTGTTCATAATCTCCGTGTTGATAATGAAGTATCTTTTTGTGACGAGCAACCGTGATAAATTATTCTTTGGCCAGCAGATTCTCATTCGCCGACTGTCTCTAAGGTAAAAAGTCTGGATTCAGACAAATCCTCAGCTAATGGCCTGTCATTCCTCTTGGGAATCCAGAAAACACTGGCTCTGTAAATTATATTTTAGTGTGAACGTCTCCCAGACAAATATGCTGACAACACACAGCACAACAAATATAGAACATGAATAATGCACTTCCTAATGAAAGGAAAAAGTCAAAACAAGACCATATTCGTGTAAAAGCCTGTTGGGATATGGGCATCTCAAGGTTGATTTGAATGAGTAAACTGTAATCAGTTTTCAGAGTGTGCAGCAACGACACACAGAGAGATACTCTGTCTAATTTTGGCTGAAGCAGTTTCCTCCAGCAGCAGCCGATCTGCAGGACTTTTTGTTTTTCAGGAAATACAATCGGATCAATTATTTATTTTGTCAGGGAGTAAAGCCCAAAAGAAAGTCTATGCGAGTGTTAGTAGCATACCATACTGTGTAGCTATAGAGGCCCTTCTTTTAAAGGATTACGAATGGAAATGATTTATGAATATGCCCTCAATCCAAACTACTGAAGGTGAAAAATGCCTTTGGCTGAGCATTTGCAACGTTAAGCTTCTTCAACATGCTGCAGCCTGATAAAAATAGTAAGGCTTCCTTACATTTAAAGTGCCGCGTCAGCTTTAGTGTGTCATCTCTTTCACAGTCTGCGTTTCAGTCAACATCTCTGAATATATCGTTGTTATGTGTTTATTGCATCGTAATTTGAAAAGAGAATATGTCAATTTGACCACCGTTTGTCAGTTAGTTAAACATTACTTAAAATGGGTGCATTCACTTCTTGGCTACCTTCTCCAAAGGATGAGCTGATCAGATAATGATGATTCACTTTTTTCATTTATTTCTCAAAGTAGGATCTTTATCAAGCTTATTCCAACTGTCTGGTGAATGTGCATTCAACTTTTGTGGAGCCTTTACAATAGAAAGATTATCACAGAGTCCTCACGTCTCCCATGCCATCAAAATGGTAAATGCTCAAAATGAGTCAGCTGATAAGGTCTTACATAAAGTAAGAGGAGAGGTGGGTGATATTTGTGTAACTATTGATGACTGGGCTGGATGATGATGGCTTTGGAAGATGTATTTTTAAGGTTTTGGTGTCATAAGTTGTTTTATGTGAGCGTGGGAATGTTGATTATTTTAGCTACATGACAAAAGTCTCCTTACAGGTGACCCCATGGTTGGCGAGTGGCACTAGGGGAGCTTTGGAATTGGAGCATCATTTCTAATTTCCTCTGTTCACTCAACACTTGACTTAATGATGAAAAGGCAGCTTATCTACTGATGTGATTATGGGTATTATGTCAAATGGCAAACAGGCACATTTAATGTCTCAGTTCAGAAGTTGTAATGAACCAAGTGTATGTTTGTCTGCATTTCACATAAGTGGAAAAAACAAGATGACTGTGGAGCGTGACAGAATATAATAAATTCATTACCTGGCATATCTTGTCATTGCATAATTTGGGCATTTTCTGCATGGAAAGTAATGTGTGCCGATATGCTGCATTATCATAATTTACTTAATGTATTCACATTATCCTTTCAGAGAACTGGGATGTAAACACACGCCTCTCTATCCAGACTGCTTGGCGGCTGTTGATGACTTCATATATCTTTATGGCACTTGAACATGTGGGCACTCTCTCTTTTGCCAAATGTCTCACTGGGCAGAGGTGCTGCTCCCAGCTAAAGGCTGTAATCTCTCTCTCACCTGGCTCCTGTGGCCGGGGCCAATAACGGCTATAGCCTCTCAGGCTCATCAGTCTGGCAGACGGTAAATCAGTTGGGCCCCTGCAGCAGCCCTGAAGCTGAGCTGCGCGTCTCACACAGCACTTCACACCTAATACCTTCCTCTGGCTTACTGCTGTGTCGGAGATGTGCATGCTTTGTGCACATAAGTATGTGGAGAATAATTTAGGGATATTCCGAAAAGAAAAAAAGAAAAAGCTTCCATAAGGTCCCAAGCGTCATTTTGATCATTTATGATGAAGGTGGAGATAACAAGCACACCTTCCAACAGCAGGGAACACTGAGCTTTTCTGAAAAGGCAGCCTGATTACTTAGAATGCATCTCCTCTTTTGTCAGAGCATCAGGGCGCGCTGTCATACGTCCCTGTGTTTCTGCTGCTGCTGGAATCTGATGGGTATTTGTTATTAGTATGCCAATGTGTGTATGTGTGTGTATGTGCTTTCTGAGTTGGATGCAGGAGCCTGGTAAGAGAAAAGTTACGGCTTCAGACAGACCGACAGATGTTCCTCTTCAGATATTGATCTCAGCCTAGAACATGGCTGAGATCAATATCTCCTGTGATTCTGCTCCCTCTGCAGCCCGATACGGGAACACTTTGCGCGTGGTACACTTGAGACCCAGCTGATTGGAGTCACACAGAGATAAATGATTAATGCATGTATGACAGTTTCTATTTTTACATCTCTCACCGTGGCTGTTTGATGCTGGTGAGAGAGAGAAAAAATCGTAGCTGACTAACCAAGTTATTTGCCTTGTTTTTGCTGTGAGTTTCAAAGCCCACGGAGATAAGAGAGCGGGGGATATGGCAGCTGGCAGAGTAAAGGCTGTTTTTGAAAAGCAAAAACTTCAGAGGCATGTTTAATCTCCACCTTCCTACCTAAATCACCCAAAGCAGCTGGCAGAGGAGGACCCGAGCAGGTGATTACCAAAAGCTAGGGACAAGCATGTGACTGCATCCCGACAAGGAGAGAGGGGGCTCAGTGGGCCTGAAATCTAACCAAAGTGACACCCATTTCAAAAATATAAAACACATTCTCACACTCTCACAAACACACACAGGGTTCAGCATTCATCCTTTCCATGACTGACAGCTTCAGGGCTTCTGTGAGTGAGAGCTCTTTTTCTGATAACTTGAGGGGAAAAGGTGAGGGCTTCAACATTTTTCAGGCTTCAGCTGGCTGCCATGCACACGGTGATGAATGGTGGAGGAAGAGGTAGCCCTAACGTGACAAAGCGCCTCAGGTTTTGGCTCTGGAAGGAGGACTAAGCTAAGCTGTGAAAATCTCATTGTAGGGGGGACACACCGATTTACCTGAAAATCCTCGATACCCTTAAACTAAGCCAATATCTAACTCTTCTCTAGAAACTACACTATACAGTGTTCCTGGAGACTATAAGCAGTGCTTTAATGACAAACAGTAATGATTGTCAAAATATTTCAAAATATAAGTATATATTATGTTTAAATCGGAAAACACATTGAAAATGGAGATTAGTTTACAAGATAATACTTCATAGTAAATGTAATTTTAATGTATGAGTTTGACATCCAGTCTATTACTGTAAATCCTAATGGCATGTTGAGGTGACCTGGGTCACGAGAATACATTTTGTAGGGCTATCTTACATTTCTAGTTATATTTTTCTTTTGTTTTATTATAATAACATTATAGTTTTGTTATGGTTGGGTGCCCAGAAGTTCAGGTTGTCATTAGTAACTTTTACAGCACACGGTTTGACTACAAACCCTTATGACTTGTATTGTAAATGATTATTATATACAGTGATGGAAGTCTAACTTTCTTTTATTTAGCTTTTCTTTGTGGTATAGCAGCTTACTTAAATATACATTTGCAAGGCTATATACAATATATACTACATAAGAATACTTTCCATGAATACTATTCATCTATGAGCTATTTGTCCCTTATATGAAACAAAGGTAAATCAGGAAGCCTTGAAATGTAGCTAGTGGCCACTTTTTAAAGTCACGCATTTCAGCCCAGAGATTTGTGGACACATCTGAGACTGTACGGAGGGAAAGGGCAACTCTGACGTATCGATGCAGAGTGGGGGCATGCCCTGTTGTGCTTTCAATAATCAATGTTCACCTCAACCTTCAACATTTCTTGCAGAAACGAATCCTGTGTGTGCCAATGCAATCTGACTGCTTCCAGACTGTGTGCGTCGAGGTCTGAAATGTGTGGCTGTACTCCCTTCATTCAAACGAGGGGTGAGCTTGTCCAATGCAGACCTTTTTTAATGATCTTGTTTTTATGGTGCTACGTAAAGCATGACGTTAGAGATGCGTGACAAGACTGCTGAGGAGGCAAATGGATATGGTGCACAGCCACCTCCTCCATTTAACACAACCATTGTGAGCTCCTCCCAGTTCCTCACTTTATGTGTTTTGCTGACTGCAGCCATAGCTGTTTTGCATATTACCCATCAACCCCTGGGGGACAGCGCTATAAATCATTGATTTGTTCATTGGTTTGTAACTGGATGACCTATACAGTTAAAAACAAGAAAACAGAGCTAATACAGGCTTTATTTAATTAAGAAACTAATAGAAAAGGGTAAATGGATTCAACAGTAACTTCACATATTATCCAGGATTACATTTTAGTTTTTGATAATACAAATCCTGAGCAAAGTACATCAATATGTTGTGTTTTGACTATGTTGTACCCATATGCAAGTGTTCCTTGTTCCTCATGCATGAACAGCTCTTAAACTTAATATGTTCTGTATTCAAGGGCATAGACACGCATCTACACCCAAACAAACAGAGCTAATCCTCGAATTAAACTGCTCCTACTTCCTGTCACTTAACATACACCACGGCTGCAGCTAAGCGAAGATTACAAGTTATCCTATAGCTTTATCGACAGGCTTCTTTCTTCACTTATCCTAATTGCTGGGCTCTCTCAGTACAAACAATGTCATTTCAGATGAAGAGTAGCACTCTTCGAGCCATGAAGTCCTCTCAGTGCGTCAGCATATGAAGATCTCTTCAGAGTTATCAGTGAGGATATATCATCTCGTTGAGTCGAGAACAGTTTCCTGAAATAGAAAGAAAAGGCTTTTTCTTCTCATTGCAGCGTTGTGACTAGGGGTGCATACCGGTTCCCGGTATTACCGAAATACCGGTTACTGGTGGCTACGGTATACCGTACCGAAATCAGATCCGGTTTTCGATACTTTTTTTTTTTATAATTTTTTTTTTCTTTTTTTTTCATAAAAGTGAGGCATAATATCCTTAAACTTGTGCCTAAACCGTCGGAATTACGATGTCAATTTCGCAGTGAAACTCCGCAACCAAGTCACTTTTGAAAATCTAAAGTGTGGCTGCATATGACTGCCAGTCTGAATGGTGGGGTCTGTAACCACTGCCAGTCTGAATGGTGGGGTCTGTAACCACTGCAAGAAGTTTATTTCTGGGAAAGGTGGCAACACATCCAACCTCCAACCAATGCTGTCTCGTATGGCAACCAAGTACCTTTGTGTTCAGGGAAGCAGCGTGCCAAGCGAGAGAGTGTTCAGTTCAGCAGGTGATATCCTACGCTGTGAAAGGGCCCGTTTGGATCCAGAGAGCAGATATGCTCATCTTCTTGAAGATGAATGCACAAAACTGAACTGTGATGGGATTTGTTTTCTTTCATCAGGCAAATGTTGATTTTAAGGATGCTATTTGTTTTATGTGCAATGCCGAGATCTCATGATCCTTTATGTGTTCTCTGGTCAGTCGAATCTCAGGTTGAATATTGATTATACTGGTCTTTTTCCATTGACAAGATGTGCTATTCACGCCTGATGGTTGATATAAATGATATTGCAGAATCAGTTTTCTTCATAGATAACGTGTTTTTCATTGTTTGTTCAGTACTAAAAGGTCCAAGTCCCACAATTGAATTTAATATTCATTTGACATGTTAACTATATAATAAAGCGCTTCATGAGAGTAATTGCGGGATGATAAAATGTTTCCCTTATGCAACATGAAAGTATCACGATATGTATCGGTTGAGTATCGGTATCGTTCAGTGGTATCGGTATCGGTATCGGTATCGTAAAAAAGTCAACGATATGCATCCCTAGTTGTGACTGTCCTTCTATCATACCTCATTTACATAACTCTCTATACATCTCTCTCTGAGTGTTTTGCCTCAAAATAAAGGTGACCAGGGATTGGTCAATGTTATAAAGAGAGAGACAGTGTCTTTACCATTTTATAGTTTTGTTGTGAATTTGATTGATTTCTTTGAATCATCCGCCTGAAAACAATATATATTTAAAGGGGACCTATCATGCAAAATGCACTTTTGTACGTCTTTTATACATGAATATGTGTCCCCGGTGTTCCAGGGAACTCACCAAGTGTCAGAAAACACAACCCTCTCTATTTTCCTCCATACCCAAATCTCTAAAAAAGGGGCTGCAACGGATCTGATAACTGATCCAGATTTGAACACTGTCCTGACGTCAGGACAGTGGCGCTACGGCTATTAGGCCAACTCCACCAATCAGGAGGAGACAGCCACGGCCATTGCCGTTCGAAAGCGCTGGAGACGCTGTAGTACATATGCCAGGCCTGTAGATGGTGCTGTTGCTCACAGAATCTGCCCTTGCAAAAACAGAGCTAAAAAATGTCAAATTGAGCAAAATGAGGCATGGCTAAAATGCATGATCTGTTTGGTATTTTGAAAAAAAAAAGTATAAATATGCCTTATATAGGTATGGTCCTACACTATATTATTCAAATATAGCATGATAGGTCCACTTTAAGCAAAAGCTGCATCATTTTCAGAAGATAAGCCATAAAGAGATCTATTTTATAAATGACAATATATTTGTATTTGTATTTACTTTTAGTTAGAAGGTAAGAAGATCAAAGATGTTGGGGTAATAGGGACTGTAACAAGAGAATGCTGTGCTTCATAAACTCACTGCATATGGCAATTTAAATAAATCAATTAAATCCATTACAACAATGAATCTTTGTGGTGAGAACAAATAAAAGACCCTGCCTGCTAACTTTCACTCAGCAAGAATCAACATACAGATGCTTCCTAATTGTAGGGCCGTCCTCTCCCGTCTAAGAAAATCATTTTCGTAAAGTATTTTATGACAATGACTGAGGACATCAAAAACAATGAACCCTTTCACAGTGCCTCAGTAAATGTCCATTATGTCAGACAAACATATGTTTGTGTAGAGACTTTGTTCTGCTGCAGGAGCACTATCCTTTTTGAAGCTTAGATCAAGATCCAGAAGATCAAAGGTACGGTAAGTGTTCGCTTCCTCCTGTGAAGTAAAGATCCCGTTGTAAATGCTGCCCCTTGATATATAACATCATAAAATCTATTCAACCAGGATTTCTTCTTTTCTGTAGATTTTCAGTGCGCTCAACATTTAAAAAGGTCCTCAGTGATGCTGTGACCCTCTTTGTGTAATAGCTTTCTCTGGATGACTAGTCGTGGAGATGGCCTCCAGCTCTTCAGTGGGCCAGATCTGTTATGATGCAATGCTTTTACCACTTTCCCTTGAGACTTGACTTTTAAAGAGTTCAAGACAGTGCCCTTTGAAGTATAAAGTATTAAGTTCCAGTTTATGTTACAGGGCTACTCAAGTTTACACTGTGGTTTTCTACGGTGTGTCAGCTGACTCGTGTGCTGCGGGCCACCCAATGGTTTCTGGATTTCAAATACATCTTTTATGAATACAATGGAGTGCATTCGAGTACGATAGATGGCTAAACTTACATGGGTTGACGAGACATCATAGCAGGGTTCAGAAGGACAATTAACATGCTCTAGCTGACCCATTAGAGGAAGTAAACATGTTGTTGTTGCTTGTGTGCAAATTATCGGTGTTTCAAATATTTCATTTGTGTATTTATTCTTTAGACCATACGATATTTGCCAATATCACAGTCTGCCAAAATCCCTTCTGATTCAATTGAGGGGCCTCCAATCAATATAAGACATTATGTCTTTTAACACAATTAGTTTCATTTATATAAACTCTCAAAAGACAGTCAAATATGATTTGACAATTTCAACACTTGGTAGTAAGGAGATATGCTTGAATGGAATAAGTGACATGGAGAAACCATTGGTGTTTCAAAATAAGGTGTATCTTAAATAATGTAGGTTTTGAAGTTGATGATATAAGTTAATGGGTCATTGAATCAATACATGAATCCAGTTATATGGATCTGTACACACCTAGTGAAAAGGTGCTTAAGTCAAAAGTCAAAATCAACTTTATTGTCAATCTCAAAATATGTTTGTACACACAGAAAGATCAAAATACTGTTTCCCACAGTCCCGAGGTATAAAATAAAATAAAATAAAATCAAGGATATACAATATATATAAAATATATATTATACATACCTATACCCCAACTTATTTACATAACTATAGTATATACACATTAAGGGTTCCTCATCAATGTTTTCCGGCTGACTTTTAATTTTCTTTGAGCCCAACTGTCCTGTGTTTCCTCACCCCAAGACACATAAACGTTCTAGTTTACAAACACGTTGTCAAATTGGGATATTACTAACGCCATAAAAGTTAATCTGGGACGCTATTGGCTACCACACTGGTCATTATGACAAATGTCTGTTCAGCTGGGGTGCATTTAATCAAACTGGGTTTAGCTTGCACAGCGGAACGGCAAAAACGGAAATGGACCCAACTAATTTCCCCCAAATATAATTGCAAATCACCAGCAGCCAGATGTTGTCGTCTTCTATACTGCTCTGCTTTTTTGTAAGCCAGAGAAAGTATGGTATGAATAATAGTCATTTTCTCAGCACAGAGTATCTAAGTGGTGGTGGTGCGGGGGGTGTGTTTTGGGCACTGTTTGACATTATAAGAGAAAAGGCGAGAGTGCAGTGAAAGACATGATTAGTCACAGGTGTTCAGGCTGCTGCTGACGTTCACTCCTTATGCTGGTCACAGAGTGTGTTCATGTGATAAAGGACAGATTCCAGCAGATGAGGGGGTGAGAAAGATACTATTTTGTATGCACTTACAAAACATTACTGTTATGTTAAGATTGAATATTTCGTAGAAATTGCCATTGGATTTGTCATTCAATGATGACGCTCTCTCTATTTTGTACTATTGACAAGTGTAATACAAAAATCATTACAGATACATGTTAACAAATCCAACAGCTGTAAGATAAAGAAGACGAAAAGAAAGCCAGAGACTTGTTTCTAAATCAATACCCTTACGATTGTTTTTATTGGACCATGATTGATAATGTACTGGTCTAAAAATAAACCCATCTGATAATGTTGGCTTTCCTAAGAGCACTAAGCAATCAGCTAACAACCTCACTGTGAAGAAGTCATTGGAGACAACACAGCACACATTACAACAATAGTGGTTATTCATATTATTTGAGAAATAATGTTTTAGGAATTCATTCATTTTTTTTCTAGTTTATTTGTGCTGAACAGTGCCAGCATTTAAAAATTAGTGGCCGTTCATTAGAGGTGTAATTTATGTCGTTGAAAGCTTGGAGATTTCCATTTCCACAAGTATTTTCCCTGATTAAGGTGAAATTACCAAAAGCTTTGCTTTTTCATTAATAAATACGAGGACCTTAGTGTGCAAAGTCTCTTAAGATCTAAAGGGGTACTCAAGCAATTTAGCATATTACTTCAAAAAAAAAAGAAAACTGAGGCTCCAGATGCTGAGATATCCTGACTTTGAATGCCCAGTAGGTCAAGCCTAAAATTCAGTAGCTTCTACAATTCCCAAATCAATGTCTTTCATGAGACGTCCCTGTCTGCTATGTACTCACTTCTCTTAAAACTGCACTCTATGTCTGCTGTGACTGCAACTCTCACTCTTTGGATCGACGAGTGGAGGTTTCTGGTTTCCTCCCTGGTGTTGTGATGAAGACAGCTTGCATGTCCATATGTTCACGTGTCTGCTTTTCAGACAGGGTATTGCTGTTTTTGATTCATGCCATTCACATTTAGCTTGCACAGGAAAACTTTGAATCTCAGATAAAAGGGAAGTGCCCAAATCTCCCGCGTTTTCATGTTGTAGCTAGCCGATGTGAAGCTAAATGTAACTACAGTTTATAACAGATAGAGGTTGAATCTATGTGAATGTTTCATCTTCTTGCTCTTGTGTTTTGTTTGTAAAAATAATTTGTATTGCATCTGCTCAAGCTACTACACTGTAAAATATCTAGCTAAGTAAAATACTTCAATGTACTGTACAGTATTCCTTGGATCTAATGCCATTTCAGGTAGCATTATAAAAGTATTTTTTCAAGAAATGTTGGCACACTGGTTATTTAAAAAAAAAAAAACGGCGGTTAAAAAGCCTCTCACAAGATTGTTCGTTTGCAATCTAAAATATCACCCAGGATTGTCAAAATGGATGTGAGATCGTATATTTTCTTCGGATCTACAATGTAAAAAGCCAGAGCTTAACCTTTGTGCCGTGTTGTGTTTGGAAACAAACAAAAAAGAAAAAGCTCTGAGACCGAAGGCCTGCAGGGGACAACGCTTAATCAATGAATGAATGTGACTCCCACCGAGCCTTAGTTGTATTTCTTAAAATCAAATAACCAAGAATGAACAAGTTGTTTGCCTTTTGATTTATCAAAGAACATCTTGCTGATAAGCCTGTAAACAACAAGCAGATGTATAACAAGTCATTTGCTTCCCTGTGTGAAATACTTTATTTGAATTCCTAAAAACGGTATGCCTGAAAAAGATTGAATTAGATATACTGAAGGCTCAGCCGCAGCTTCAACATGAGGTGGGTAATTTGTTGGATTCTAAAGACAGGCAAATATCAGATGTACCAACACTGCATCAAATGTTACCTTATCTCTGAGATGTGCAAGGAATAGAGAGAAGTAATCATCTCAGCACCATCACAAACTCTCTCAAAAACACAAGACTGGATCATTATTCGGAGCAAAGACCACATTATTACTTGCCCACCTTCCTTTAGGCCCTATTTTCCCCCGTTTAATTATTGGGTGATGACGTACGATTGCCCTGAGGTGTAAACATTAAGCAGTCAAGTAAATCATCCCAATGAGCTAATAAAGTGTGACAAACCCTGAGGTTAAAAGAATCCGTATAGCTTCTGCGACTGATAAGCAATATATAAGTTATTCCTGAGTACAAGGTATTTAAAAGGCTAATGAAGTGCATGGTATGAGGAGATTATACTTTAAGGGTCATTTTGCAGTGTGTAAAAGAGGCTGCTGTGAGCATCATCTTCATCAAAACATGGGATAAATCAAGAGAAAGCGCTTCAACAGTTGTTGGCGTTGCTTTGACATTGTGCGTATAGAGCAGGGGTGTCCAAACTTTTTTCCCCGAGGGCCACATACAGAAAGATATATGAAGGGCGGGGCCACTCGCTAGAGGTGAGGTGTATTGACTCATAAATTCAGTTATAAGTCAGCAAAATTAATCAAATGTAGGTCAATTATGCTTGATACTTGAAAATGCCTTGAGAAAAAAAACGCCAGAGGGTTTACTTTATTTTGTTGGCAGCTCATCCCTCAGATTGCTTATAAATAGGGGGGGAAATTAAGGGTATATTTCAAGCATGTTATGTAAATAAGTTATTGGGCCTTTTTTTTTATCAACTAAGATATGTTAGAAAATGTTTCCAACTTGAATTGACTGAATTTATTGGAAAAGTGCAGGAAGATCAATAGCACGAGAATCACTACATTTTCTATAAGGTAAATATTACCCGCTGGCGCTGATGGGTATAAATGGCCATTTTCTTGGCCATTTTTTCAATCTGACTTCATATTGACCATTTTTAACAACAGAGGGTGCTACATAACACACTTTCAGGAAAAGTCACGGACTGGGAGACTTGAATATTTTATTGAAAAAAAGTTACATACAATCAAGAAACAGCTGCGGGTAAAATGTATCCGTTGGTGGTTCTAGTGTTAAAGTGCACCTATCATGCTATTTTTAGGCAATAGCATAGGTCTCAGATATATAAAAATATATAAAAAACATGTCTATGAAGTGTTTTGCTCAAAATACCAAACAGATCACCCATTCTAGCCATGCCTCATATCCCTCTATTTCACTTCCTGTTTCAAAAGTGCTGATTTTGGGTATAAAGCTTTAAAAAAAAGGAATTGATCAAAAATAAAAAAGGAGGGGGCTGAGCTCATGCGGGACCCGGCAGCTACTGTCTAAACTAAATACTGCCGTGATGAAACGCCATATCATGGATTATCAAGGATTATTTCTGAAACAGTATGGAGCTCAAAGGCTTTCTCTCTTGCCGGTTATACCACAAGGTGAGTTCCTTTTTATTTCCTGCTTCTTCACACACATGCTCTCCAGTACAGGTTAACTCTGAGTGTTAGCGATGCTAATGTAAACACCGATCAACTTTCTGATAGGGCCGTGGGTCCCCATTTCCGATATTACGTCATATCGGACGCAAATCTGGATCAGCTCCGTTGTAGCCCCGTTTTTAGAGATTTGGGTACGGAGGAAAAGAGAGAGGGTTTTATTTTCTGACGCTGCGTGAGTTCCCTGACACACCGGGGACACATATTTATGTATAAAAGACATCAAAAAGTGCATTTTGCATGATAGGTCCCCTTTAAGTGTTTACCGCTAGAACAGTGCCATTATATGTATTATATATAACAACTTTACTCTAAGTGCCTCCTGCAGACATCCTGCTGAATACACAGACACACAGCTGCGAGAGGGGATTCAGCTAGACGACTGTATACGGAGACGACAGGTTGGGACGTATCACGTCTGCCACATTTTGCCGATGACGTCATAGGAGCCAAATCCTGGATCTGCTCGTTTGCACCCCCGTTTTTTTGTTTTTTTTAGAGATGTGGGTAAGGAGGAAAAGAGAGAGGGTAGTATTTTCTGAAACTTTGTGAGTCTCCAGTCCTTACACACCGTGGACACATATTTATGTATGAAAGACATAAAAAAGTGCATTTTCCATAATAGGTCCCCTTTAAGAAGTACAATATAAGACAAGCACAAGTTTCATTTGTGGGGCGTACTACATTATACTTTTAGAATTTGCTGAGGGCCGATTCAAAATTGTCCGCGGGCCGTAGTTTGGACACCCCTGGTATAGAGCATTGGTGGTCCCCCAGGTGCAACATATGCACAGTATGGAGCCGTAGAGGAGGGTGTCAAGGACAACCTGTTTTTGACTTTATCTTGTTTTTTTGTTAATTAGCAAGATCTCTAAAAGTACATTTACAGATTTCAAAGAAGGAACATGAGCATGACCATAACTCATTTTTCAAGACAACTCTAGGAATACTAATTAAGAGATTTTCGTGAATCACTTTTATGAACAATCTTCCAAAAACGATCATCTATTATTTCCCCTTAAATTCACAAGATTTCAAAGATTTTTCCAGGATCAGCATAATCATTTTCTGTGGGTTGATCATTTTACATTACACATAATAACAATTTAGCGATGGTCACAACATGCCACTTAGCATATTTATCACAGCGCTGAATAAGAAGGAAATCAAGATGTATAATAATAATACACTTTTTAAAGATAGCTGCAGATAAAAGGAGGGGAGGCAACTATTTAAAATAATTATAGGCCCATCTCTAAATTGTCAGTTCTGGCCAAGGTGCTCGAACGCCTAGTGAGTGAACAGGTAAAGGAGTTTTTATGTACAAATGACATCCTATCTAAACATCAGTCAGGTTTCAGAAAGCAACATAGCACCATCACTGCCACAATGAAAGTGGTGAATGATATTGCGAGTATTTTAGATAATAAGCAGAGTTGTGCAGCTCTATTTATTGACCTGTCCAAAGCGTTTGATACTGTTGATCATCGCATTTTAAAGCAGAGGCTACTCAGTATTGGCATATCCAGCCATGCAGTGGGGTGGTTTGTGAACTACCTCTCTGAAAGGTCCCAATGTGTTCACTTTGATGGGATCACTTCTGAGTGGTTAAACATTACTAATGGTGTACCACAAGGTTCTGTTTTAGGTCCACTTTTATTCTCCATCTACATCAATAGTTTAGGTCAAAATGTCGATGGAGCAACCTTACATTTTTATGCGGACGATACCGTGATGTACTGTGCATGTCCCTCCATTAAGGAGGCTGTTGTTAAATACAGGCTGTTTTTAACATTATTCAGACGCAGCTCTATAAAACCAAGGTAATGCTATTTTCAAAAGCTAAAAAGACACCAGAGACTGCTTTGGATATTGTTACTGTGCAAGGAATAATACTTGAAGTGGTTGCCTGTACAAATACCTTGGTATCTGGCTTGATGATTGTCTCACTTTTAAACTTCATGTCAATAACCTGCTTAAAAAGCTGAGGGTTAGACTAGGTTTCTTTTTCAGAAACAAGTCTTGTTTCTCACTTGAGGTCAAGAAAAGGCTAGTCTCTGTGACCTTTTTACCTGTGCTGGACTATGGTGATCTGGTCTATATGAATGCACCTGCCCATTGCCTGAACAAGTTAGATCCGCGTATCACAGTGCACTGAGATTCGTCACTAATTGTAAAGCACTTACACATCACTGTACACTGTATGCCAAGGCAGGTTTGCCATCACTTACTGTACGGAGGCTCAGTCATTGGTACACGTTTATTTATAAAGCCATGTTGGGTAAACTCCCGTATTATATCTGCTCTCTGATAACACAGAGAGTTGCAAGCAGCTATTGTCTGAGATCGCTGTATCATGTAGTCTTGTTAGATGTGCCAAGAGCAAGGACTGTCTTAGGTAAGACAGCTTTTATGTGCGCAGCTCCACTTGCTTGGAACGATCTTCAGCAAGAATCGAAACTGAGCAATTTCATTCCTCTGCATGTTTTTAAAGCTAGGCTAAGTGAAATGCTCTTTGAAACTATGGGTACTTGTAAATGTCGATAAGTATGTAAATGTAGCCTGTAAATATAATGTATGATTTCCTTTATTGTTTTATGTTGTTTTATGTTTCATGTGGAACCTATTTGCTGCAGGTCTCCCTTGAAAAAGAGATCTATGATCTCAAGGGACAATCTGGTTAAATAAAGGTTTGAAATTAAATGAAATGAATACATTTAGAAGGATTGAATATGTACTCCGAGAGAGCGCTAAAATATGTTTGCCATGTTTGTATTCACGACTATGTCTTTGTTAAGATATGCTTCATGGTAATTAGCAAAGGTAATCGGCATTGTATATGTCGCCAATATAAATATGGGATATGCAAATCATTTTTTATGCATTGCCGTTAAAAATAGAATGACATTAAGGAAGTTGTGTGCAGACCAACAATTAAAGTGGTGTGTTTTGTAAGGAGTAGTTTGTACACTGTCCGGTAAAAATATAATAAATGTCAGTGATATGAGCTTCTTTATGATCTCCTCATTACACCTATTAGTTTACAGTACATTACAGACGCTCAACAGAGTCGTTTCCCACTCCTCATACAGCATGTATATTAACACTTGAGGACCACTCTCTTTGTGTCCTTCAATTTCCACAGACACTTGTGGTGCCTGCAGACCTGTCAACCTATCACACCCACAGTGAGCACACACTGCCTGCAGAGAACAACCCCTGGGGACTAACTATCTTAATTAGCAAGTATTCCTTTTTCCAAAGTGAAGCATGGCACAGCAGAGGGCACAGTGAGAGAAGGCCGACCCGCAGCTTTCCATTAAAAGCTTAACCGAGTTGGGAGCAAGCAAGTACATCTAACAGCGGGGCGATCAAAGACGTAACACACAGATCAATGTGTACTCTACTGTACATATCTGAACACACACATACTGTACAAGTGTGTGTGTTGGAGTGCACAGGCAAACACACATACAGTGCAAACTCAGGGTTGTATCACATTTAAACCATTTTACATTTAAAAAGCAGCTGGACCACTGAGATATCACCGAGTCTGGACACTTCAGCAGGTTTTTTTATGGATATCTAAAAATTCAAATAGCTTTCATTCCCCCCCCCCCCCACATGCATCCAACTGTTTCTTTGGCCGAAGCCATGCGTTGGCAAAAGAAAAAGCAAAAACACCTTCTCTTATAACCACACAGCCTTTGAAGGCATTAGGATGAATATTGACAATACAGGACCCTGGACAATTACAGGCCTTATCTTCCTACCTCACAAACAGTCCGCTTTATTATGGGCTTTTAGCTGACACCTTACCTCGGCCTTCCCCATTGAATCATCGCTGCTAATGCAGAATACAAAATGGCTAAAAGGTTTGTCGAATACATCAGAATTGTTTGACTCTAAATTCCCTCCTTGCGAGTCCTTTTATAGCTTCCATTAGTGAGCAGTTGCATTGAGTGACAATGGAAGAAAGGACATAGGGGGAGTGAAAAGAGGAGGAATATGTACATTAATGCACTAACGTCTGAAGTAAAGCAGGGACGATGGTGGTTTATAGTTTAAAGTACATGAAAGTAGCTACAGATAAACTGGACTCAATTGCAAGCAGAACTGTGTGAAAATATATCAGTAATACACATTACAGTGTTGGTTATGTGTTGATTGACTGATATATCTCTTTGTGTCAGGACGTGCATACGGAGCACATTGTCGAACATTCCCGAGAGGGTAGTTTCAGCAGCAGGTCGTACAGATGGAGCATCTTATTTCAGACTCCAGCTTACTGCTTCCTGCCTACTACCAGCCAGTTACCTGCCTAAGACCTGCCAAAGACCAGTATCTGGGAATGTTAAGCCCTCCCACTATTTTCCAAGAGGGCGTTGCCAGATTTTCAATTTCAGGATTTAACCAGGAGATGGCGCTATATATTAAATAACTATGGCCAAACTAAGACTTAGTTTTTCACAAGAGAAAATGCAGATATTATATAAAAAACTAAAGTTAAAATCTTGTTTTCAATGCCCCAAGAGCAATAAAAACACTTGTTAAAAAAATCCTGAGTGAGGCTTTCATAAATTGCATTTAGCTGACGCTTTTATCCAAAGCGACTTACTATTTAATAAATGATAAATGATTATTCATAACAAATATGAGTGATGTGTGATTATTATTCATGCTATATACTGATATAGGGCTAAGTAAGCAATCAATCCTGCAAATTAACCCTTAGTTGTTCAATATATTTATTCAGACAATGTGAGTAGAAATATAGAAATTCTGCTCCCACCTAAGGCCAACGTTGCAATATTACAACATTTCCCTAAAAACTTACCAAAACGTAAACATTTTTAAAACTCTTTCATTTCTGCTCCAGAGGCCAGGGGTTAAATTGGGATTTGATATGTGGGGGGGCTCTGTTAGAAGGTGCGACGGGGGGAGGGGGGAGAGAGTTAGACGCTCGTGAATTGTCAACGGGGGGGGGTTGACATCAGAGCATCGTCCTATGGGCTTAGCCCCGGACAGGTACAACAGGTATTCACTCAGAGGGGGGTAGGTACTAAATGCCACCCATTTACATGTAGGCAAACAAAATCAACATACAGTAGGGGGGTGGGGGATGGTGAACGGTATGGTCAATGTTTGTAAACACAATCCCCAGGATGTGTCCTTATCAAACCAAAATAGAAAATGCAGATATTACACTCAGACATTGGAAAAGTCTATGTTAAAAAGCCTCAGTCACCTTAATTCATGTAATAAAAACATCTCAGGTCAGTAACACTGAAAGCTAAATGTGCAATACCATGTTCAGCTATGTTACTATTTATAATGTTATTGTTGTTACAACAGAATATGTTTTTCTTTATATTGAAGTTAAATGCATCAATCTGGTGCACTTTGAGGTCAAAATTAAGAGATTTATGGATACCGCTGGAAAAAGCTGCATATGCCGAGCCTGTACGTAGCGCTGTAACTTCCTCCACAAAAGCAGCCTTCTGTTTATTCAACGTGGTGGGGGCCGAGGGAACCGGGCAGAGTTTTTCGCCGGTCAACATGTGTGAAAGTTTAAATCTTCCTTATTGAGCTTTAAAACAAATGAATAACGACTATATATAATAATAAAATAAACACCGGCTGTTGTTATGCCTGCTGTAACGTTAAATTACCCCGTTCTCCGCTTAAGTAATTATGCCGTTACAAGCTTCATAGTTGTATTTATCATCTAAATTTGCCGAAACAAGTTTAATATTCTGAAAGCCAAGACTTTGTTTATTTGAAATCAGATGAATACAAACTGTAACGGACCCTGCCGTGTTATCTTGATATTTCCGGCACAGACCCTTTCATACCGGCAATGCGCGATAGAAACAACAGGAACTGCGACAGCATAAATATGCGAACACAAACCTACAGACTGCTGGAGAAGAGATATCACAGTTTTAAACAAAGAGTATAGCCTACTCAACATAGGGGGGTGGGGGCTGGTGAACGGTATGGTCAATGTTTGTAAACACTGTGACATTTTGACTTTATTTGATCATTTCAGTTAAAAACTAACGTTCATATTTCTCTTTTTTAGAAGAGAAATATGAATATGTTAGTGGCTGACCCAGCCCCATGGTCTGTCACAGTAGTGCGGGAAAGAGAAGTGCACTGTTTTGCCTGGCTGGACCTGTAATTTACAGGAAAGGAGTGCACGCTACTAAAGAGACACGCTACCATGGAATCCAAACAATGGTGTTGCTGTATTGAAGTCCGAGTGGAAACAGTCATATTTGGAGCGTTATGTTAGAATGAAACAGCGAGGTTGTGACTCACAAAAAAAAAGTGTTACTTCACTAACTGTAAGCTTGTCACTCAGAGTAACCTACAGTTAACTTAACTGTTGGAAAAGAAAGATCAGGGGGGGGAGAGAGCTGTGGGTGATGGGCCATTAGGTGTGTAAACACACAGCTGAGAGCTGCCGTTTCATTCTGACTGTTTAAAAAACGGTAACAACGGACTATTTTTATTAGCGGATGCATGTCAATTTAAATCAATACATACAACTATTTTTTAAATCAATAAAAACATTTTCTAAATCCATAAAAGCATTTCAATTAATATTGGGAGTCATGTCGTTACTTTGTTGAGAATGTGGCCATGTAATAAGCGGGATAATTTGCAGCGACTTGGTCATTATGGGGAAAAATAACACCCAGGGATCAAGATCCCTCCGCTACGCGGATCTGCCTGACAAGGCTCCATTAAAATATAAATATTTTTAGTGAATTACTGAGTTTAGGCACGTTAATAACATTTTAATGAAGTTGAATACAGTATATTCATATTTGTCAGTGATTTCATGTCAATTCGGCGAACATAAACATAAATGATCGTGGTGAAGATGATGATTAAATTAGGATTAAAAATCGAGAGCCGGCTGCATTTCCTCTCGTTCGTTTTTTTCGACTAAACAACATTATTTTGTTAAATAACAACATGGTGATGTTTTGTAAATGATTACATGTCTTATTTAGCACAGACTATGATCCTATCCGTGACATATGGATCTTAACAAAGATCCGCTATACATTAGTACCAGACATACTGTACATCCAGTTTACTGTATCGAAGTTGATTTCACATGAGCTCCAGTGTGGAACCCCACTGCACCCCCTGGTGGATCAATGATCCATTGCAGCTGGCTTCACAATAATTAAATGTATTTATCACGGGGGCGGTATCAAGTCAGACTGGGGGCTGGCTCTTCATCACGAACCGATCACGGGCCGATCACGGACCAATCACGGACCAATCACGACCCTCGCGTTTCAAACTATCTGAAATAAGATGCTCCATCTGTACTTGTTGACAACTAATGTATTATATGTTTTGATTGTAGAAACACTTAAATGGTATATTCGATTTTTGGCTCTAAATGTTAAGGTTTAATGGGCAATACTTTTACATCAGGGTGCTTGTTTTTATCCTCAGAGTTCCCCTTATTGCACTTACTTTCAAAGGCGGACCATTTGAGTGCAACTTAAAGGCGAAATTAAATGAAATCACTTTCTATAATCACATCCCAAGTCATATTGTGCACTAAAAAACAAACTATAAACCGAAAAATAAATAAATACTCAATTTCATGGAGTCTCACCTGGAAGAACAGACACCTGGGTAATAAGGCTAAGCCCATAAACCAAATATATTATCAAAATCCTTCTGGTAACTTTGCTGAAATATTCAGTTTCACAAGCAATATGTGCTGTCCATGGTGCTGAAACATCTCCTCCAGACAGTTTGCTGTCCATGGTGCTGAAACATCTCCTCCAGACAGTTTGCTGTCCATGGTGCTGAAACATCTCCTCCAGACAGTTTGCTGTCCATGGTGCTGAAACATCTCCTCAGTTTGCTGTCCATGGTGCTGAAACATCTCCACCAGACAGTTTGCTGTCCATGGTGCTGAAACATTTCCACCCGACAGTTTGCTGTCCATGGTGCTGAAACATCTCCTCCAGACAGTTTGCTGTCCATGGTGCTGAAACATCTCCACCAGACAGTTAGTGTGCTATCAATAGTGCTAAAACATCTAAAATATGCAAAGATTCTAGATTTAAAGGTTATTATCGTCATATTTACAACAGTAACAGCATAGTTTTTGGCAATGAAAGTCTTAAGCCCCTACGATAACATCCTGAAATTCTAAACCAGTATCTGCTGATCATAATAATATCAATTTATATATGTTGTTGATGCGGCTTCGATAAAGTGAATCTTCTAACAATGACATGTTAAGGTTGATTTTGTATGCGCCTATACTGTGTCTGTTTAATGACAGACAATGACAGTGACTTATCCAATGACAGTCTTGTCTTATCCTTCTAAGGACTCAAGAAAGAATTTTCATTTAGTAATTATTTTCCTTGTCTTGGGAAAAAAAGCCTTCGTTCAGCCCCACGGGCTAATGAGCTCTAATTACTGAAGGTGGCTAATTCTATTCGCCATGAGACACATGATGGTTGCCACGGTAACACATTGGGTGCCAGCATTGTGGTTGTAGTGCCGATATGAATGAATGTTGTGTAGAATATGCTACCTATTCATTAAATATTACGAAGATAGCAGTATGCTCCTGGCTTTGGGGTTTTCTATAGACCCACACCCTGGTTGACCTTTTCTGAGTGTAAAGATAAAAAGAGACAAAGTATGTTTTTGTATACAGTAAGCATCCGGTGTGTGTGATACCATCAGAGTGCAGAGACCAGGTGGTGTTTGCCATGGCCACAGAAATAACCTCAGTGGAGATGTGTGAAGGAGAAGGCGATGGAGAAAATAAGGTGCAGACAGACACTGTTTGCACACAACAAATAAGAAGTGTTACAATGTGTCGAGGGAGAGGGGGGAGCTGACAGGGTAAATAAAGCAGAGAGGCTTCTGCAAGAGAATAGTCTGGATGAAATGGACAAAAGGTCAGGCTCTGTTTACCGAATAAACAGGTTGGCTGATGGATGAATGGCAGGAGGAAATGAGGTTTAAAGTCTGGGGACATGAATAGGTACAGAAGATATGATAAATAAGCATCGTATTCTTGAATTGGGGTAAAAGATGATTGAGATGAAGAAGCCTTTTAAATGTAACAACACACAACAGGTAGCAAAGGCCTGACTTTCTTACACATTCAGAATGTAATGTAAGCAAAGCACAAGCTAACATGATAAGACATTTAACAATCTGTTGGAGTGTAAATCAAATCATTTTAACCTGCATTTAGGAACTCCCAATTATCCAACCCATCTGCAGAACACCTTTTGAATATAAAAGCATTCGGTTCGAAAGGAAATTATAGGATTGTGTATCATAGGGAACTCAAACCACATCAAATATCAAGTGGAAAATCTAATTATAGTAAGCAAAACAGTGGGTGCTCAAACTAAAGTTAGATACAGGAAAACAACCAAACCTCCAGACTTAAAATGATTATTGTTAATTAGAATGAATTGGTTTAAGTATCAGTTTTGGATCCTCTGGATATATATCTAAAATAAGTAATCATTTGTCTTTCATGCTATCATCCAACAAGAAACGTCCAACAATCTGGGACAAAGTACTGCTTTGTAGCAAAGATAAAAGCAATACAAAATGTGAATACTAAAAAGCAAAAACAACACAAACAAATAGATCTGCGGTGGCCGCGGATAAAAAGGGTTGAATGGTTGAACATCTGTGGGTCTGGAGATTGGGTGGAGTGTGCAATCATACTAATAATAAAACATAATGACGTGACCCAACTTTCTGTCATTCATTTCTTTAAGCTGAACTCTAACCAGGTAACACAGCCACTCTAAAAGCTTTTGTCTGGCTCTGCATTTGCTCTAAAAAGTTAATTTCTTCCCATTTTTTTTTATAATTGGGTAAAAGTCAAGACGGTCTATGCAGGAGATATATTTCCTAATCCTCACTGAGACCTAGTAGAAAAAAATATCTCACAAAGATTATTTACTAAACAGATCAAATCTATGCACCGACTGCACACCCGTCAGCTAGAGGCGTGTTCTCATAGATGTCACTGTCAGAAGAGAGACATACCTTCCAGATCTTGACACTTAACTTAAATATATGTAGGTTACCAAAACAAGTCAAAAAACAATTTTTAATGTTATGATTCATCTTTTTGTTGAAATGTATAAATGAATAAATATGCCTTAACCTACTGCAAAGTGATTCATTTGGTAATTAGCTGTCATTAAAGTGAATGAACATGTGTTCTATATAACTACCCTGTATACTCTACAACTTTACTACTCTGTATAACCTCAGCAATGTTTCACTTTCCAATGCAACACAAATGACTCCTGGATGCAAAACAGAAGGCAAAAGTCATTATGACATTATTAAGGGCTGCAAACTCAGAAATATAAGTATCAGAATTTCTCTTTACATTCAAATGTCAATATATATGGCCATACAAAAAAGAAGTATTAACTTTTTACCTAATTTTAAGAATTTAAAACTATTTTTAAACGCAAATCTTATTTTTAAATAATGTTCTTATATTATCACATTGTAATAAATACATTAACGCAAGTTTTAGTAATTATTTTTCTGCCTTATCAGCTGTTTTGTGAAACTGATTTCTCAATGTAAATGGCAAGAGGACAACAATGTATTAACTTTCACAAATCTTTGAGCTGTTAACGCTCTTGTGTCTGTCCAGCTTTGTGTTGTGCAAGTGCTCTTTTGACAGTTAAACACTTAAAAGACCCTCAACCTCTCTTTGATTCCCTTTAGTGCATGTTGCTGTTGGAGGGTATCATTTTGTACTGTGGCATGAGAAGCCGGTCATTGTGCAAGCTAATGAAACATCTACAGGAAGCACCACTGGGCCTGGTTGGTGTTAATGAATATTATGTCAGATCTGAATCCTATCTGGGATTCTACATTGGACATGTGAAAACAGCTCCTGGGTCAGTGGTAGGAAGCAGTGGGAGACCATCATGTACGAGTTCTTCAGGCTCCAGAGCTGCAGGCAGTCTGCCTTTGAAACGTACCATTTGTGCAATTATAAAATGAAAGTGGATGAGCCCATTAAAACTAACACACTGCGCACAACAAGAGCAGAGGAATTCAGTCTGTCTCTATTAAAAAATGTGTGATAAAATATCATTTCAGGGCATGTTTCAGTAGTAGGGATAGTTAGTTCATTATCATATCAAGGGACTTACACACTAGCAGTTCATATTGAGTTTACTTGTAGGCCCAAAAGGACACATGAATGAGAACAAAACATCCTAATTACAATAATAAAAGGCATCATCGAAAGGGACTCATGCAAAGAGTTCTGAGAATCAGTCGACAAAAGTTAAAAGGCATACATATACACAACAAATTGTCTGGATGAGGACGGATATTTAACATGTTTCAATTAGTCTCCATCATGTTCTATCTTTACTGTCATAGCAGAAATACGACCAGTGCAGAAGAAATAGTTTCAGTCGCTACGGAAACGAGCTATTGAGCCTGAGAGGACACTGTTACTGTCCAGCTGTGTGAGATGTGACTCCTCACACAAGCAGACACGCAGCAACATGAAACCGTCCTCACACTGACCTCAACAAACAGAAACTAGACCCTGGAGCTGAAATGATGGCAACATAGATACCTCATGAAGAAGATCAGTGTCTTGTAGCAACTGAGTAAAGCTTAAAGGGGCCCTAGTATGTGTTGTTGTTGTTGTTGGTCTTCCCTTTCCTGTAGTGTGTTATATACAGTCGGTGATATATTTATAAAGAGTTCTGGACAAAATGATAGGCCGCTCCAAATTGTTCTTTGATCTCAATCTCTACATGTATGGCAGCCATTCCAGTCCAGTGTCCAGCTGAATTCCAGCACAGAGAAATGTTGTCAGTAGTTTATAGAATGTTCATTTGACTCAAACACATAATTATAAATAGTCAATCCAGAGAAACTGAGAATGCTGCATTGGTCTCTTCACTTTTTCCAGAGCTATATATATATATAGAGATATATTGTTGTGCATGTCTATGGTCTGCAAAGGCTAAAATCCCAAAGGTCATTCCAGAGGGAGTTTCTCTCCCACACACTCCCCCCCCCCCCCCCCCCCCCCTGCCTGAAACGCCTCCTTTGGACTCCTTGTTTTCTTCCGTAAAATATAGTGACATGCAAGTTACTAAACATATATGCATGCTTATGCTGATGTGTGGTGCTGAACAACGACAAAAAGTGCTCATAATGACATCGTGCTACAGGATTATTAACAGTTAAAACCTGCACAGCGTACCTCGAATGTTTTGGCAATCAAAATGGCCGTAGAACTTCAATGAAGAAAAATGTGTCAATATTTCACGCCAGCAATGGCTGTTACTGTACATGTATTTGGTGCTAGTTTTAGGGTGATTTTGGGGCAGACAAGTGACCAAATGAAGTCTCAATGCAACAAGTGTGTGCATTCATATTGAATTGATGGAAGGAATGCAAGATGCAAGAAGAAAATATATGTTTTAAATATTGTCGTTTTCAACATGGTATGCTTGATTAGAAGATATTATTGAGTGTAGTTTCAGAAGATACGATAGAGAGATACTCTAACACAACAAATGAAACATTGAAAATGTTTTTGCATCTAACACCAGTCTGTGCCCCGGGTGTAAACATCATTATAAACATTTAAGAGGTTAAGCACATAGATTTATTTATTTCATTTTCTGGAATAATGTAGCAGAGGGTTTGAAAAATGACTTTGAACCATGAAAGTGCTAACAGCCTGATAAACATCAAGTGAGAGTCTATCTGAGTGTGATCTCATTTCTAATTAGAGCAATCTTATACGTTAAAGAACAATACGTAATTAGTAGAGAGGGGTCGTTACGGTCCATAGCAACATGAAGTGTGAAACCCTCAGTTTTGACTGCTCACGGTTAGAACGCTCATATATATATTTTGTTAATGAGTTTATCACCCGCTGCAGAACAGACTTCATTTCTAGTCTTTCACACTCGAGTAATAAAAAGCAATGGAATTCAAAGAGCGTGAAACAAGGTGGTATTTCAACTGATGATACGACATTATCAAGTGTGCCGCAGTATGAACAGACGCAGCAAAAACACCAACCTGTGAATCTGAATTTTAGAAAAAGAACTTATGTAGATTAGCTGACTTTTACTAATATAATATGGATTCTGTTCCATTTGTAAACCATTTCTGCAGGGCAACACATTACATCTGTGTTAAGCCTTACAGTACGTGTATGCAGTGAACAATAATACCACTGAAAACACTGAACTTCTGCAGCTGATGCATTTTAAAATGAGTCTTATGAATGAATGAATAAGCCAAATAACAGCTGTGAGCTAGTGTTACTAACCCACACATTACTTTGATCAGTAGTATTTAAATGTGTTTTACCGTATTAACCAATGTAACACTTTAAAATTGTGCCAGTTTTTTATGTTTTATAACAGTTTCTTATATTTGCATATTGACTGGTTAATGTGCCATTTCATTTGTGTTTTACGACAGCTGTATTCCTCTGCCTGTATTGTTTTGTGTGCATTTGTTGTAACATTGTTCATGCTGCCCTCTTGCACAGGTCGCTCTTGGAAAAAAGACTTAAATCTCAATGAGACTTTTACCTGGTTAAATAAAATAAAGGATATCTATCATTCGAAGCACGTTTATTTGACATGTTTGCTTACTTCCGTCTTCTATCAAACACAGGGCCCTTTTGTGAACCAACACCGTGGGTTATCCAGCATCGACCTTTCAAGCCTTTTGTGCTTCTGTTCCTCTCAACAGGTACACGCACCAGCGACCAGACGATTGTGTGTGTGTGTGAATGTTTGTGGGAGACCCCTGCAGGACAGAAGAACCTCCTGTCCACGAGTCAGCATTCAGAGATCGTAAGTACACATTTTGCCTTCCCTTTTCTGAGAGGTTTGTATGAGCCAAGGCTGGACACCACTCCTTCCGGATCCCTGTGGTAACAGCACTCTGTGAGATCATTTAAATAGCAGCAATAAAGCCAGAACCAAGCGAAGAGGACTATTAGACAGAACATGCATCATGGGATTCCTTCCTATTCAGCTTGATCCAACAGAAGAATATAAAACCTAATCTTATAAGGATTGTGTGCTAAATCCTTTATCAATGTGAGCCATAGGCGAAAGCTATAGAGTTAAATTGTATAACCTCATTCTTGCTGACTGATCATTCTGCTGTAATGGACCATTTAAATGAAGTCACGCCTAATTATTCCCAGTATATCACCCTATGACCTTCTCATTCTCTCAAAAACACAAGTTATATCCTGTTAAAGGCTCAGGCATGCTATCCTGGTGGGAAGCCTTTGTTGTCATGATATTGCAGCGGGTTGTGTGTGTGTGTGTGTGTGTGTGTGTGTGTGTGTGTGTGTGTGTGTGTGTGTGTGTGTGTGTGTGTGTGTGTGTGTGTGTGTGTGTGTGTGTGTGTGTGTGCGTCCTCTGCAGCTTTTGCTCACATCTGCAATTCCGCATTGATTCCATGCCAGTGAGCTGATGCAGAGTGGTGGGTTCTCCGTTATAGCCAGGTACATCAGCCAATGGCTTTTCCCATTACAGGGTGTGTGTGAGGCAGTTTAACGGTGCGGTAGAGTAAATGACTGCAGTCCATAGAGTGATCAAATTTGCCGCAGTCAAAATAATATGTATGGAAATGTACTGTACACACCATTATAAGTATTGCAGATAAATATAGAATGTCCAAGCATTGTTACTTGTATTAAAGCAGCACATTGTATTCCGCAAAAAGAAAAACACAGTTGGAGGCTTTACTTAATTAGCATATGAAAAACAATGGTAACAAACTTCAAAAACATGTTGTTTATCCCCACAGCGCTTTGGGATTATAATCAACTCAGAGGCCCCCTTTTGTCTAACAGAGGTGGCCACTCATGCTTGTTAGGACCCTCTATTCTCACTGCCGCGTATTTCATCACCATGCTTTTGAACAAATTAACACGGATTATCAGGGGGAAGCTCAAATTAAAAAGCCCGCTGTGCATCTTTCATATCCGCCGAGTGGGTAGCACGCTGAGCTGTTATTCACAACATCTGAAGGAGAGGTAAAGACTGCAAACGTACGAGGTCATTGATCAGGAATTGTAAAGAGAAACAACTAATTCTATAAGTGGCTGATTATTTGTGTAAAGTGTAAATCTGTCTCTGCTGCACGATAAATTATACAGCCCATGTACACTTAACTAAATCGTTTTAACGCATATATGTCATGAGGAGCTAGCCTAAACAGCTAACGCTAAGGAATTATCTTACAAAAGGAGTCTACATTGTTGCCGCTAAGTGAGGCTGAACAGCAGTGCATTAAGCGAAATGCTAGATGCTCACCACGTACAACATCTTAGTTTATTATGCCAAGTTTTTATATGAGCACTTAACATAAGTAACATCAAGGCTTATGTGAATTATGGCAATTTATCTCAAAGTTGTTCAGACATTTCAGTCTGGACGGAGTTACTGTTCGATATGCTACTGGCAAAGTTTAGTTTGAAGGAGAAAGAAACACAAAACAAAATGTCCCTCTAGCTCCACATGTGAATATGGTTGCATCTCACAAAGAAAGTGCCACTCTTAAATGTCTATGTGCCGCTGGAGGAGAGAGGGCAGCGTTGTTCACGGAGATTGCAGCGTTGTTCACAGAGATTGGAGCAGACTGTGCAGAGTGGAGGAGGCCACGGAGGAGCTGGTGTGCCGGGGATAGAGATTCAGCAAAAAGAAAAAAAGCCTGTGTGATCTGCTAGAGGGAATATAAACAGCCACTCAAGCATATGGAAGATGTTGCTATCAGAAGGGGGTTTGTTTTTCACCTTCATATGATGCTTTTGCTGGGAAATTCCTATGTGATCTGCTGTCTGTTGCATGCTGGTTCAAAATAATAGCTTACAGACCCGGCTGCGGTACAGATAAGCCACTGTTCCAGCATCAGAAACACTACAGACATCCTACAAATGCAAAAGTGTCTCAGTAGGAATGAATTGGACTCTTCCAATCTACCTTTTTCTACCTTAATGACGTATACGCCGTCACTGATTATGGGATAAACGTGGGGTTTTATTTTGTATTTTTCAGATATGAACCGAGACCCCATCTGAACCACCCAGAAGAAGTCCGATCCCTGCTTAGAGCTTGTACAATTTTAACAAAGAGATGTATTTTAAGTCTAAATCAGCAATCCCCTCCAGTTTAGAATTCTCTTACACTCTTATGCTCTGTTACTGATATGGGAGCTGACCCGCTCCAATGGCTGTATTGATCAAATTGATTAAATTACTGTCTTGCCGTTTGACTTCAAACCTTCAGACCAGACCAGAGCTTCTCCCTGTTGTACCAACCTCAGACGCCCTGTTCAAAGTTGTTTGAGCCGACATCAGTCTCAGAGTCTCAGCCTCTGGTAGATTGCTCTTATCTTTACAACGTGACCCATGTCTGGCTTCATCCCTGACATCTCTGTGCATCTCCCACACTTGACAAGCTTCCTTCAACTATTACACCTTTACTTCTTCCACCCTCAGTTTCTTGAGTGAAGTCAATACAACTTGTTTTTCTTACCGCTGGTCCTTGTAAGCTTACAGCAGCCATCAAACACGCTGGATTTTCTTATCTCTGGACCCTTGAGCTAAGAGACTGTGAGGCGCCTTACATGTCTTTCTTCTCCTGTTCAGATAGAGGGGCCATCTTCTTCTTTAGGGTGCTAACACAGCTGTCAACACGTTTATATCAAGAACGGAGGAAAATATTGAAACAGAGATTGCTGTTGCTTATCACTGCGGGCAAAACTGTGACATTGCAATCATGCGATTACAGGTAGAGTTCTGAATTTAGGCCAGGTCGCATTCTGAAATCCACTTCTATCTCAGGGGGGTCTCCATGTTTAGATATTGCGAGATGTGTGTGAGGATGCTGATTCGTCTGGTGTGTGTCTTACAAGTGTACATCAGTGTGTGATCATCTCCAGACTCATCAACATGGTGCTCGGCTCCTGTCACAACACTGTCTGGCAATGAGAGGCTCTGTCACACTGGGCGACACAGCACTCCAATTAATCACAGAGAAGGACCACTAATGAAGTCATTATGTATTCTGAGAGTTTCATCTTGACAACCACTTTTCATACAAAAGAAATGACTGATACAGAAATACACGTAAAAGGCTTACGGGCAAATTAATATTGGATTTGCAAAAAATGTAGTTTGACAAGTGAAGTATAGCTCTGTACTGTACGTGGTTGATGCAAAGTATTACTCCGTCTCTGAAAGTGTTTCATTTCACTCCTTTTGAGACCAGGGCTGTCAAATGTAGTCTCACCTCTTAAATGGTAAAATGTGTCTTTTATTTTAATGGCTCCAAGAACAAAGGACTGGAGTGCTACTCTTCTCATTAAGCAAGCAATGTCAGAGTTGAAATTGTATCGAACTTTCTTTTTCCCACTTGTTCTTAAAGAAGAGATAAAAATATGTTGATGATATATTATATAACAACCTGAATACAAATATATAAAGTATATAGTCTGGTGATTTGGAGCTAAATTAAACTACACTGTATTCCCAATGCAGGCACTTCCTAAATTGGTACAAATTGGAAGTTTCCAAGTCTTAAATAAACAGAATATGCTCCGAAGCGGAGTACAGACAGAATCCCTGAACACGATAACAACAAACTTCTTTATGACTGTTGATCCAATTATTTCTGAATTTGGCATTTAGCATCTCTGAAAACTCAAGACTTATCAAAAGACTGTCAGAACTCCTAATTGTTGTCCTAATTTTGGTGTGCAAAACAAAATCAACCTAAATTTGAGTAATTCAATTTCAATCGTCATTTTGTATTACTATCTCAGCATATGACATTTTCAGTGTTGAATGTAAATGCCCCTTTTCCTAATGAAATACGCATTGGTCTTTAAGACTTTATTAATTCATGATTTTAGTCAATTCTGTACAATTCCAAATACGGTAACACTCAGCCACTACGCTACACACACTACACTCAGCCACTACGCTACACACACTACTCTCAGCCACTACGCTACACACACTACACTCAGCCACTACGCTACACACTACACTCAGCCACTACGCTACACACACTACACTCAGCCACTACGCTACACACACTACGCTCAGCCACTACGCTACACACTACACTCAGCCACTACGCTACACACACGACACTCAGCCACTACGCTACACACACTACACTCAGCCACTACGCTACACACTACACTCAGCCACTACGCTCCACACACTACACTCAGCCACTACGCTACACACACTACTCTCAGCCACTACGCTACACACACTACTCTCAGCCACTACGCTACACACACTACTCTCAGCCACTACGCTACACACACTACACTCAGCCACTACGCTACACACACCACACTCAGCCACTACGCTACACACACTACTCTCAGCCACTACGCTACACACACTACTCAGCCACTACGCTACACACTACACTCAGCCACTACGCTACACACACTACACTCAGCCACTACGCTACACACACTACTCTCAGCCACTACGCTACACACTACACTCAGCCACTACGCTACACACACTACACTCAGCCACTACGCTACACACACTACACTCAGCCACTACGCTACACACACTACACTCAGCCACTACGCTACACACACTACACTCAGCCACTACGCTACACACACTACACTCAGCCACTACGCTACACACACTACTCTCAGCCACTACGCTACACACACTACACTCAGCCACTACGCTACACACACTACACTCAGCCACTACGCTACACACACTACACTCAGCTACTACGCTACACACACTACTCTCAGCCACTACGCTACACACACTACTCTCAGCCACTACGCTACACACACTACACTCAGCCACTACGCTACACACACTACACTCAGCCACTACGCTACACACACTACACTCAGCCACTACGCTACACACACTACACTCAGCCACTACGCTACACACACTACACTCAGCCACTACGCTACACACACTACTCTCAGCCACTACGCTACACACACTACTCAGCCACTACGCTACACACTACACTCAGCCACTACGCTACACACTACACTCAGCCACTACGCTACACACACTACTCTCAGCCACTACGCTACACACTACACTCAGCCACTACGCTACACACACTACAGTCAGCCACTACGCTACACACTACACTCAGCCACTACGCTACACACACTACACTCAGCCACTACGCTACACACACTACACTCAGCCACTACGCTACACACACTACACTCAGCCACTACGCTACACACACTACTCTCAGCCACTACGCTACACACACTACACTCAGCCACTACGCTACACACACTACACTCAGCCACTACGCTACACACACTACTCTCAGCCACTACGCTACACACACTACTCTCAGCCACTACGCTACACACACTACACTCAGCCACTACGCTACACACACTACACTCAGCCACTACGCTACACACACTACACTCAGCCACTACGCTACACACACTACACTCAGCCACTACGCTACACACACTACACTCAGCCACTACGCTACACACACTACTCTCAGCCACTACGCTACACACACTACACTCAGCCACTACGCTACACACACTACACTCAGCCACTACGCTACACACACTACACTCAGCCACTACGCTACACACACTACTCTCAGCCACTACGCTACACACACTACTCTCAGCCACTACGCTACACACACTACACTCAGCCACTACGCTACACACACTACACTCAGCCACTACGCTACACACACTACACTCACACTACACTGTTGTTCTGATACACAGTTCCCATGGCGCTTGGTCCTGCCAAACGCTATTGTGGGCTACATTTGATCGAACTCCTCTGAAATCAGCTGGCAGGGACGCCCACACACACATTCATATGCATTCGGACATAAAAAGAAAGGCGTCAAAAAAGAGACAGAGGAAAGAGAAGTGGACAATCGAATCTCAGACAGACGGTATGTTTCAGATTACAAAGATAAAGAATAGGTTTAGAGCTGCAAACATGCTCAAATGTCAAACTGACACACACATATCGACACCTTCTTCCTTCTAAATCAATCCTATTATTTCTTGGGTGAGGTGACATGTATTTTGCTAAGACAGAGAGATAGAGGAACAGAGAGAGTATGATGCCGGTGTAGAGCTGCATGTAGCTGCAGTCTCAGGGGTTAGTGCAGTGTATCCTCTTACTCACCCTCTCCTCCTTCCTAAACCCTCAGGCTTACAGCTGCTGCGTTTTAGAGATGATACTTGATGTTGCTATGGCAATAACTGACCTGAGGAATATGTAAATCATAGCTTACTGAGTCCACAGGTATTTCAACAAATAATATGAAGGCCATTATGTTTGAAAATAAGCAGGGATCAGAGAAACTGCCTCACAGTCCTATACATCAGTCTGTAACAACTAGAGAGTCCACAATATGAAAATGATCATTACAGAAAAGATCATTTGAATTAAATAAATTATACCAGTAATCGTATAAATAGACTTAAAACCATTGAAATAATGCACTGAAATATACTGGAATCATTTTACTTCCAGTTAGTTCGTTATTCTTTATTGAATGACATATGTCTTGCAAACAACAAACTAACAGTCAAAAATGTGGTAATCATAAATCATAGACGCTCTCCTGCATACAGGAAGGATGAAAATACAAAGTCTGTTATTTTTATAAAAAAGGTTTTTGCTTCCATTTTAGAGAGCTAGACAGCCTTCTCACGTCATGAAGAGATTCACAGTTATCCTCATGAAAAATCCTCACAATCATTATTGGGAGTTTTTTTTATTCTGACACACAATGAAATCCTTTATTGTCCCACCCATAGGAGTTCAAATGATGTTCAATTAATAGTTTGACAGAAAATCTATCTTGTAACCGTTTTAATAAGCAATTATCTCCCGTTAAAGTAGAAACACCACAGGAATCACTGTTTGCAGATTGCCAAACTTAAAATTCTTGCTTTTTTTAATATGTATTGTCTTTGGATTTTGGATTGATGGCTGGACCAACCAAGACATTTGAAAAAGAAAATGGGGACTCAATGTTTTTTTATATCTTAAGGCAAAAATAACTATTAATGAGGAATAATACCTGCTGATTCATTGATAAGGAAAAAAGCCGTTGGTCACTAGTGTGCCACTAAAATATTAAGACCATTTCAAAGCTCTGCTTAAAATAATGTACCAAATACATTAAAAAAATGTTGGCTTGCATATATCTACATTCTAAAAGACGCTGTGTCTGAGAATCATTATTATGTTTTTCTGTGTGCTTCTCACACACACACAAGCTTGTGTGTGATGTACATGTTTTCTGGAGCATGAAATAAGCTTTCCTGGGGAACAGTGAAGACGAGAGGGGCTGATGTCCCTTGCTATTTCTTAATTAAGTACATACAAATCTCATCTTGAAATCATAAATGTCACCTCAGAGCTTCTGGCTACTGTTCCAGCCCGTCCTCTTGATAATGACTCTTTAGTCAAATGCTGGCATAGTGTGAGTAATGCAGCACTTGGCCATACTCTTAATAAGATACTCTGGGTGAAGGGCTCTGCAGCTACAGAGGGTCAGGAATTATTATGTAATCCCACAGATAGACTCTGAAATGCAATGAGTGAAGAAATGTGTGTGTGTGTGTGTGCGTGCGTGCGTGCGTGTGATGTGCTCTGGACTGTGATGAGCTGAGAGGAGGCAGCTCGGTGATAAGAAACATATCGGTGTTCAGCACCTGCCTGCCTCCTCCTCACTGACTGACTACACAAACATGCGGAGTCCCCTCTCGTTGTCACAGCAAAAATCCCCAAACTAAAATGACGAAATAAGTGAGACTATGTACGCTCGGTTTTGCCCATGAATGCAGCGAAAAATCTAGCACATCAAACCACTTTTGGTTGAAATATAATTTTCATAATTTGTTGTTCTGTTATTTCAACATAGGAGGGAAGATGAGAGCAGCAAAGTTGTGGCTTTGAAGATGAAAGCCCCTAGCCCTTAAAAACAAACAATTTTGTCTGAACCAACCTAACCTCACTGTCATTGTGTAACAAAAAGCTGCAGTAATTGTGCTGACAGGTTAGCTTCTACGAGTTGTTATTTGCCTTTGAGCTGGGCTGTAATGGCCCTGCCAAGTCTGATCACGTGTTCCCAATACATGCAGCTCCTTTTATGTGGACACAATAAACATCCGTCTTCTCTGGAGCACCTACCCCATTACTGTGTGTCTGCAACACAGTGGAGAGGCAGAGAGAAGGCTGTAACTGTAATTTAGTACAGTCTCACAAAGCACCGCTGTTAACTATCCTGATGTCCTATAGGTTGATGGTGAGGGGCTAACACGTGCATGCTTCATAACATCTCTGGATCAGACATTGTTAGCAGTGATGCTACCACAACTCGATATGGAGTAAACCAAATATCAATCTGTTTTGGACCAACTACCTGGATATGGCGACGATATTGTACGGTTTATTATTGGTTACATTACATTTTATTCAGCTGATGCTTTTATCCAGAACGGCTCAACAATTGCAATAAACCATAGAGATACAAACTCAGAACAACTAGAAACATGCAGGTATATTCGCGACAAATTAGTCAAACCATTGTAAGTGCTGCATTCGTTTCAAATTGGCGAAATTTCAAAAAATATTTACAGTAAGGTTGTTTTACCAGTTATGTGAATTTAATGAGTAAGTGTGGAGATAAATAAGTAGATCACCTTAATGTAATGCAGCCTTTATAAAGAGGGAAAGACCACTCTTATGCCATATTACAATAAGACAATAAGACGACGGCAAGTCTTATATCAGGATTTCAATATAACATCAATATTTTGCCCAACCATAAAAACTGGTGTCTCAACGTATTCATTTTAAATTGCATTCGAATTAAGCCAATTTCTTGACTTCCTCTCCGCTCATTTCTTTCCCCTCGCCTCCAAACACATAACGCTGTATTGTAACCTCTGAGTGCCCCTGTCAGAGCGCCTCCTCTTTTCAATCAACTTTGCTTTTTCCAAACTTCATACACATGGCTGAGCACATGCTATCACACAGCGCTGAAGAGGAGAGGAGATGAGCTGTGACAGGGCCTCGAGGAGCCGAGGTGCAGCCAGGGAACACCACTGACACAATCAACACCTTGGGGACATTCACAAGTCCGATTTTAAATGTAAGAATAGATCGTATGCAGGGGTCATTCACCTTATAACAGCCTTTGCATAAAACCATGAAAGGATGTGTGCATTTTAGTGCGTCATCAAGAAAGGTTAGGAAAGAAAAGTAATATTCTTGAAATTACAAAAAATTACTAGATCACACAAAAGAGACATAAATTAGACTAATTTAAAATATTTTTTTCACCTTTACCATCATGACATAAAAGTTCCTCAGTACCCTATATGCGCAGTGCACCACTTTCTACGTCATGCATGATTTTACTAATAAAAACTATCAAATGTTACTGGTAAAGGTTCGATATTGCAGACCACCCAGAGCATTACCTGCAATCTTGTTGATTATCTCCACAAATCGATCGTCATGTGGTTTCCTCCCCCTTCATTCTCAGTTATCACTCTGTGGTTGCCGATAAGGAGCCATGTTATTGATCGCAACCCATTAACATGGAGAACACAGCCTGATTCATCACAACCCATGGTGTAGCCTTCACTGGATCACATACACATCTTTCCATAGATGTACTTTACTCCATGTGCCATCTTCAAAATGAGAGTGTATTAGAGCATAAAAGAGCAGTAATGCTGCTGCGCTGTTTCCAGACCATGGTTTTTGTCAGAAACAAATCAAAAAGGGAAAAAATTAGGCTTTCTTCCGAAAATCTGACAAAATAAAGGCGACCATTTTACTGAGCTTGATGCTGTGTCACTTTGCAAACGCCAGCTGGAACAACATCAAACATTTGGTGGTGAAATGTTCCATACATCATCACTGCGGAGACAGCATCATTGATTGGAAGCAGTGGCTCAGTGCAAAGAGAAATCCGTTGAGCATGCTTATTTATTTATCTAGGATATCAAGGGAACTTTATTTCAAAATGTGAACACCCTGACAAATGCTAGAAAACACATTATACATGACAAAGACATCCGCAGCAGGAATGGCACGCAGTCAGCGGTTCTGCTTCAAAGTAGCAGTCAAACTCTTTTAGACATGTGCATCACAGCTGTCTACATATCCCTCTCTTCTCTCCTTTGCCCAGGGTGCATTAAATGGATTAAAGCACCAAGAGCAGCCAAGCATTTATTAATTTCCTCCACATTGAGATTGAGAGCAGCAGACAGCATATTATGGAGTGTCACAAAGTCCCTGAACCATCTCACCACATCAAAGACGAAAGATTACGATCTTCAGAGAAGATACGATCTTCATCATCAAGCAGCTTTGAAGCACCACTGTTTGTTTGTTGTTCTGCGCAACATAAACAGAGTTACCGCACTCATCCGGGGAGAACAGATATGAACAACAATGCATCCAAATTTAAGGGCCAAGAAACTCTTTGCACAGCTTTTGATTTTGGATATGTGGCATTTAATAAAGTCAAACACGAGTTTGAAAACAAAGAGTGGTACAATGTTGGTTCAATCTATAAACCTGACAACTGTAAGGCTCTAGATAAAATGGGCAATATTTCTGGGGTTTCATTCCTTAATCATTACCCTTACCCTAATATTCATACAAAAACGTCCTTCTCCGTATGTTAGTCGATTGTTAACAGCTCGATTAGCAAGTTAAGACTGGAGATGGGAGCAGATGTATACATCCACATTGAGTCACAGGTAGCCAGCTTAAGTGCTAAAAAGCGAATTCATCATCAGTTATTAGCGATGGGATGGCATAATCTCCAATGCGTTTTTGACTATTCGCTCTCCACACAAACTGTTTATCTGCATACAACCAACTCAACAACAAGCGCTCAAACGTGTCCAATAGACAACAAATGGAAACCCTTCAGAATCTGGATATGAATGCAGAATTCCCGACTGAGGATTTGTCCACGCAATTGATCACAATACATTTTCAAAACTAAAGGATCTCTGTATCAGCAGATATTGTAATATCTTTATATATAGACACGCCATGTGTGGTTAGTGTTAGGGAAGCTTCAGAACAAGCAAATAAAACAGTGCACATACAAATGATATGAATGAAAAATGTAAAAACGCACAATATTACTTTAAATATTATTTAATCAGTACTCCATTATAAGGTTTTCTACTTACTGTATGTCTCGTCAGGTTTCGACTGAAGACTCTGAAGGTAAAATTACATAACACAGATATTTGTTTCAGTATCCTCCTCTAAGTTAAGTGTTTGCAGTGGTAACCTCTGTCAATGCCAAGATCCGGTTGGATGGATGTTTGATGTAAGAGGCAGCTCGGAGTTTTGGAGTCAATGTTACTTTTAGTAAAAACCTGTTCGGAAACGAATAAGCTGCAAGCTACTACTCACACAGCGGCCCAAAGGAGAGCAGCCGATCTTTTTAATGGTTTGGCAAATCTTTTCTGCTTTTACTGTGAAATTCACTATAAGTTCAGGGATCTTTGGTAAATATTGAAAAAAACTGACACATCCCGCCTCTAAATCTTTACAGACTACAATATTTTCACTGACACTACTTCAGTGCCTTGAGCATCCATACAAATGTTTATGTTTCATTGACCAGGAGGTTATATAGTAAGAAATATATATACATGTATATATATATATATATGAATATTTAGTTAAATAACTAGGAATAATGCGACCGTACAGATAATGCAGCACTATTCTTATATTCCTAAAAGAAAGCCCTGCAGCAACAAAGGATGCTGGATAATACATCTAAAAAAGGCAGCCATTCAGTTGATGGACCAGTTAATACAAATGAGGTTAATCTCGGTTATATAGCTCTAATTTCTATTGGATAAATAGATGGAGAGACGAGGTATTGTGGCAACAGAAAACAGAGAGAACAAAAGCAACACAATGCTGCTCAGTGACGGGTTTTGATCAAGCTGAGGAGGAGTGTTGCCTGGCTGAACCCAGGCAGGCGGGCCGCGGCAGCTCAGCAGGCCTCATAATTACAGCCCTGATGGAGCGGCCACTTGGTATTCTCTGCACACTCACTAAAACATACCGGCACTAGATAAGTCAGCGGTCAGAGAGTGAGAGGGAGGGAGAGCGGCTTCAGAGGCTCCTAGAGCTGCACGGCTGGGGTACAAATTAGCCTTCTGGCAGATGAAATCAACATGTATGAGGAATCACGTCAACATTTCAATAAGCACAAACAAACTCCTGGATAAAAAGCTGTAGTGTATAATACATTACTGATACAAAGAAAAGATGCACATCAGTAAGTTGTGTAATTGTTGTGGAGAGCAGGGAGTAGTAGTAGTTAATAAAGTCTTAAATACACATCTTTTCATTAGGATAAAATAAATTAGTGATATGGGAAGAACTGTGGTCCTAAATGTTGTTACAGCAGAGCTTATTAAAATGTTCTCCTTATGTTGCTCTGTGGAAATGCACAAAGAAACTAAAATAGACTTGGTTAACATGACTTTTTGTTTAGTTAAGTAGAATCCAGTAATTAATATTACAGAGAGAGGGAGAGAGATTGTGGAAATGTGCCTGTGTCAGAATAATTGTTTACGCTGCCTATATGCATAGCTGAATGTGAGTCAGAATCACGATTACAGAAGGTGGGGACGGTTATGGAAATGAGCTGCAAGCTGCGGGCTGGGAGCACTTTATGGGTAGTAACAAAAGGGCGGAGTTGGGAGGGGCGTGCGGGTTATATCTCTTGGGTGGCAGCAGAAGGGGGAGGAGAGGGAGGCAGCCACACTGTATTTCGTAGAGAAAGGGTGTCACTGTGTCGTTCCGCTGTCAGGCGAGCTGCAGAGAGCTGTGTGCTCCACTGAAGGGTGACAGCAGAGAGACAGAGCCGCACTGCTTCTGTCAAACTCTCAGTTTCCTGCTCTGGGCGGCGGGCGGCTGTAGCTGGCTGAAGGCTGCCAGACCTGAGCAGCTCATTGTGTCGTTTTCACTATGAAGGTGAAACATAAAGCCGTGAGCTAATGGTGTCATTTATACAACCTTTTGCGGTGAAATTATGGAGGAGGCAGGGATTTATTTGGTAAAGGTCAAGTGTATTAGCCTTTGGTGGTAGCTTGGCGACACTGCCAACACTTAAAACTTTTTGAACCATCTTTTTGTTTGCGGTATTTATGCAACTTGAGAATATAGAGCTCTGCAGGCCAGACATCTCCTTCCAGCTCCTGACTGATGAATCAGATGCAGTCACGTGGAAACTTCCCAGCCTGAGAACATACATTCAAGATAAGTAGTCTGGGAAGCTTTCTATCAAAGAAGATTTCTATGACTGTTTGATTTTTTTTCCTGCGCTGCTGTTTCACTTAGAAAATATTCATCATCGCTTTTATCTATACTCCATGTTTCTGTTTAAATATTCCACTTTTACTACCTGTGGCTTTATTTTATTGCATCATCACCACACCCTTATATAAAAGACCAACACACTTCATTTATGCACACATTTCAGCATTAGTTGTCACTTTTTCCTTAAAGGTAGGGTAGAAACCGGCTCGAGATACACTTTTTGTTATATTCCATGGAATGCTCTTAACATCCCGATAGCAATGAATATCTTAAGTGCTTTGACAAAAAATCCATAAAAAATGTCATCTGTGGAAGCCGTAATACTGTAAAAAGCACGACCAATCATTTTAGCCGGCCCGGCTAAAATAACTGGATGGCCTACCTGCCTGTCAGCCTTCCATCTGTGCACAAACTTATCTCGTGCCCTCATTGGTCATGTGCGCGTTCGTGTGTGTTGGAGGAGGGGCTCTATAAGGAAGTAGCAGATTTTCTCCGGTTGTGTATTTTCAAATTCTAGTGATCTCGAGCCGGTTTCTCAAACTTACCTACCCTACCTTTAAGTTTCATAGTCATTGGACTAATAAGCAACCACTTTACGCAGAAAAGCCCACCGGGCGATAAGGGAAGGGTTCTGAGTCTGCCTCTTATTTATGCTGTATGCATTTTACCTTCAGAAGACCACTGAGTGTGCTGTGCCATGAATGGGTAAAGTGGACCCAAATGGACGGTTAAGAAGATCTCGGTGTTACCGCCAAGCTTCAGTGCTATGGAGTTGTATCTCCACACTTGGCTGCTTCCACCTCTCTCAGTTTGAAAGCCTATTCTCCGAGCTACATTTTAGATGCAGCTCATAGCGAACGGGGTCATAGTGAACGGGGATTACGGCATTATGTAATGTACCATAGTTATGCAAAACGTTTTTCGATTTGATGTCAAATTGTGACCTCTGAAAAAACCTGAATTCTCTGCAATAAAGTGCAAAGTCTATTGCACAGCATCAGATCTTTTTGTAGAGGCTCTGGTTTAAATGGTGTATCAGGAGCTGTGACGGTGACTCTGAATATTGTATATATATATCGTACAGTTATGAGGGCAATGCAGAGGAATAAAAACATAAGAACGCTGACACCGCGTTGGCTTTCATCAGACAGCACCGTCATGTTTGCCTTGACCTCTACACAGTACCGCAGTGTCTGGACAGCATTAAATTGTGCTCCTTGCCCTCTATAAATATTTTCTTTATGGCCGGGGAAGTGAGTGGAAGTCGTAACAAGCTATTTCATGGATGAGCTGCATTTCTTAACCTCATCCGCCTTTTATCAACCAAGATGCTGCTCAGTGACCTGCAGAGAGCGTCAGGGCTGAACATCTGTTTGGCTAACCTCATCTACCAATCGTTGCTCAGTGACAGGCTCTTAACCGCCGCGTTGATCCATCACAGCCCGCCGTCAATGCTCTCCATACATGTCGGTCTTATCGTGTGTATGCCAGAGAGAAGGCCTGACTATTGATCCCAACCCAATGAAGCAGGCTCAAGGTCTTTACAGAAAAGCTTTGTTGTAACTGACTCCGGCTAAAAGAGAAACCCACTGTCAGATAAAGTTTGTCACAGTGCGACAAGTGAGGCCCCCCAGATGCTCAACGTTAAAAGTAGTGCAGTGCGTAAAAACTGAGTGATGAATGTAAAGCATATCATTGGGCTGGGCTCAGAACTAGCTGTCTACTAGCGTGTCACACACACACACACACACACACACACACACACACACACACACACACACACATACACACACACACACACACACACATACACACACACACACACACACATACACACACACACACACACACTCAAAACACTCCCAATAGCTTTGCTCAGGGACTGCCTGTGATCCACAACAGCTGTTTACAGTAGCCTATGGCGACCAAATTAGACACACGGAATTATATTACTACAGGGACTGATAGTGTCCCTGTGTGCCTGCGAAATCAACAGCTGACAATGCTGCAATTATTTTCATTGTCAATGAATCAGTCATTTTTTGCTTGAGCTTCGCATTAATCATTTGGTCTATAAAGATAGAGAAAGTGACCTGGGCTGTGCTATTCACTGAGCAACAACCAAATATGTTGGATTAACAATATTATAAAACAAAAAAAGCATATACCCAGATTTGAAAAGCAAAACAAATATATGTTGTTGGTGTTTTACTTACAACATGACTTAAAATATTCTAGAGTACTATTAGTTTTATTTCAACCAACTAAATTATGAATCAGCTCATACTTTGAGCTCTATTTACACTGTTTACCTATTATAAATCCTAAGAGCCAAACAGTCCAAAACATGTTTACATGTCAATTAATCATTGATTAAAATAAACACCTGTTTATACTGTTTAGAATGATTACACTGCAGGACATAGCATGAAGAGCCTGTCTTCAATCATTCGTCTTCATTTGTCATGGTGGAGGCGCTATAGCAAAAACAAAGTAACTCAGAGAGGGAGAGGGAGAGATGATGAGGAAGGTCATTTCAGGTAAGGATGCTCAGCCTGTTAAAGCTACAACTTCCAACCAAATCCATTTGTTTGTTTTTTTCATGTCTGCATATGTTGCTTAATAGAATTTGGAGAGGAAAGTGAACTCCATTGTGAGGAAGTCACATCCACTCCAAACCCCATTCACTTTTATCTTAACATTTTAACATCTCAGAGAAAAGGTACACAAAACTAAGACACACCAAGCCACATTCCTATATTTTCATTTTCTTTTCCATTTGTTTTTCACCGTGTTAGGCCCGCTTGCTTTAAGAGGGTCTGGATCCGGGTTTCATCCAAAGGAATCATCACAGTTAATGTTTGGTGTCTTACTTTGTTTCATTAAGTTTAATTAAGTTTGTTACTACTAATTACATGGAATGTCAAAGGCATTGGCAATGCAATGAGTATAACTGATCCAAATTGAAAGATAACCCGCCTTAAGTGAGCCTGAGCTGTTTGTAGCTGCTAGCATCAGCGCCAGACAACTTTACTTTAAACAGCAGTTTGCAAGCAAGAGAGAACAGGAACATGGTTTAGGTCTTGAGGTGTTGGAGAAATTGTGTTGTAGACCAATAGCCCTACTGAACACATCCTGCATTGCTACGTTTACAGCTTTAGCGTTCGATGGGGCTACACACACTAAACACAAACCTAGTTAGGGTCTGAGACCTAGGTCGGCGAAGACCCTGCGAAACACAATGTTGTCTTAAGTCAATGGAAAATGGTCCAAACTGCACCACACTTCAGATGATGGCTAATGGTCCGGCCCTCAACAGCTCTATGCCAATTATGGGATGTCATCATATGCCGTTTCCATGGCAACGCATCCCTCGCCATAAAACACAATGTTGTCTTAACTCAATGGAAAAGGTTCCAAACGGCACCAGACTTCAGATGACAGTTAATGGTCCGGCCCTCAACAGCTCTACGCCAATTATGGGATGTCATCATATGCCGTTTCCATGGCAACGCATCCCTCGCCATAAAACACAATGTTGTCTTAAGTCAATGGAAAATGGTCCAAACTGCACCAGACTTCAGATGATGGCTAATGGTCTGGCCCTCAACAGCTCTACGCCAATTATGGGATGTCATCATATGCCGTTTCCATGGCAACGCATCCCTCGCCATAAAACACAATGTTGTCTTAAGTCAATGGAAAATCGTTCAAACGGCACCAGATTTCAGATGATGGCTAATGGTCTGGCGCTGAACAGCTCTAAGTCCATTATGGGGTGTCATCATATGCCGTTGCCATGGCGACAGATCCCTCGCCAAAAAACACGGTGTTGTCCTAACTCGATGGAAAATCGTTCAAACGGCACCAGATTTCATATGATGGCTAACCATCAAGCCCTCGAGACATATATGTGTCAGTTTTGCGGACAACAGCCTGCGGAGCGTCGAAGACCCGCTCAATGCTGCTTGCAGCTTTAATTATTCCTTTAATTCCTTTGCTATTCATGCAGTAGCGACTGGTCATTAGGGGCAGGTCACTGACACCTAGTGTCAGCAGAAAGTATTACACATAATGATTACAAAAAATGCAAAGAGATGCAAAAAAATATATATATATATAAAATATATTTTAAGGTCATGTTTAATCATCTGATTCGTCTGTACATTGCTGTTTTAGTCTGTGTTCTTCTAATTAGTGTCTACAGTGCCGTTTTGAGCCATGTGGGACAAAACCTGATCATGCCCCACCCTCTCACTGTCAAAGTGAACGGTGACTGTAAAAACAACACTGCGCATGCTCAGAGTATTTTTCAATGTAATGTGTGTGGCAAAAAAAAAATACCATAGGGGCACAGAGCTGCCATCCCCACCATACATCATCTCACATCATTCAGAGCTGATTGGCTGTAAGTACGTGTGCCGCGAAAAGTGTGGTGTGTGAAGAGGAGACGAGAGAGCTGCAGTGACGCGTCCTAAAACCAGGAAGTAAGTTGCAAAAAAAAAATGAGGTTTCTCCATAGGATTTTAGAAAATAGCTCGAAATAAGATCTGTGGGAAACGTACCTGTTAGATAAATGCACGTTTTGTTCAGCCGGATAACATCCACATGTCTACCCTACTTTTATAATTTTTTTATCATAAATCTATCGATTAAATTTATGATAGACTTTTGAAACTACAAGAAGATAAGGAGGACTTTTACAAAAAAGTTATAGGCATTTTTGTCCAGAAGGATAGGCAAATGGACTTCATCTTCAAGTCAAGGTAAGACCGCAATTTTTTGAAAATGGGATCTTACTAAGAGAGAACAATCCAATATTTAAATGATACAATTACATTTTTTGGGTATCCTTTTGTTGAACTGTCTGTTTAAAATTAATCGAAGCATCAGACAAAAAAAGCTTTTGAAAATAATATAATATTTTGGTTTAGGTCAAAATATAATATTTGTAAACCTGAAGAGTCAGTGCCAGTGCCTCACCAGCCATGAACCTCACTGCACGTCACTGCAGAAGCTTATATATAGACATCTAAGTTTTTTTGCCCCACCACTTTTGTACATATAAAAACGCCACTGTATTCATGTAACACTATAAATCAAGAAACATCTTTAAAATACAGTTTCCTATTTTAATCCGCAATGCTTAGGCCCAGCGGGGAGTCACCATGCAACTGCAGTGCAAATAACTGCCGGGAATCTTGAACACATAAGCAGATAATAAAAGAAAGCTCATGCTTACATGCCTATGAAACAAACACACATTTTTGTGAGACTTAACAACATCAGGTACACACACAACTAACAACTTTTCTCCACTGAGTCACAATCTAATTAACTATTCCAACTCTTGCTGTCCAACATTAGACAGCCAGATAAAGAAATTGGCTAATTGACAAGCAGGAAAGGTGAAAAGCTCAGCAACTCAGCCAACTGTCTGTAAACATTCATTAGACATTTTCCACACATATTAAGGACCGAAGAGCTGGTGCTCTGTCTCTCCTTGCTGCATCAATCACCACGCCAGGGCTTCCTTTTAACCAAAATCCATTTTCAATTGGCAGTCAGCTTTGGCTGTTAGAGGAGAGAGACTAGGTGGTGACAGACAGACAGGCAGAGTGACAGAGAGAGGGGGGGGACAGGGAGATTAACAGAGAAAAACAGTATAGATGGGCAACAAGCTCCGAAAATGAAAGTGAGAAACCAAGCAGCGTTCTTTAAATGGCTGCCATCTGGCCCTACCAGGGAGGTCATTGGTGTAAAGAGAGGGAAGGGTGCAGCCATGTTGGCAGGCAGGCCAGCGGGCGAACACAGCCAGAGACTGACAGAGTGATGGATCCTGCAGCTGTCCTGCAGTCTGTATCTGTATTTCATATGGCAGAACTGACAACTGTGTGGAGCAAACAAGGTGCTAGCATGTCAAGTAAGGTTTACAGAGATTGAGTTTTTAGTGTTTACCTGGTAGCAGGGATCAGAGGGGTTGGCTGGAGAGTCTTCCAACAAAAGTGAGAAACATTGGACAAAGCAGATTAGATTTGTGATAAACTGTTTTTTTCACGTGTCTGGGTGTCACAGGGTGCAGTGCATATATGTTCAGAAGAATGAATAAAACTGCATAGTAATGGTGAAGGACAAAAGAGAAAGGATTCGCAAAAGATAACAGAAAACAAATGTCAGCTACTTCAATTTTTTGTCAAATGGGTCTGCCTAAGGTTTAAAGATCCCTGTAGATAGGAGAAGTTCAGGACTAACTTTGATACATCAGTATTCAATTTCCCCACAGAATGAATTTGTTGCGTTGTCCGGGGCAGCCTGCAGTGACAGAGGGGATTAGGCCCAGTGCCGATGGCTTCATCTGATTGGCTCTCTCAGTGCAAAGGTCTGTCTGTCACCACAAGTCACAACCACTAATCCTATCAAAAAACAGCTCAAACATTTAGATTTTATCACAGGCATTGAAAACATATTGAAGACAGTGCTGCCAGGATTACTGTTTTAATTATTGCAGATTCCTAAAGGCCATACACGTGACAGAGAGTATTTGTCCAGGAAGGCTCATTTCACAGGCGAGATTATTGTGTCGCCTCTTTCACAATCCTAACGGGATTTTGGCAGATTCAAGGATTGGCTGCATTTGATATGAAATGTAGGCAGCGTGCGCATAGGCTGACGGAGGATTTATCAGTGATCGAATGAGAAGTACATAAATATGTATGTAAAATTAGATAAAGCAGTGATTCTAAATATTAAAAAAAACAATATTTGATGCTGCATTATCCTTTCCTAAATATTTGTCAGCTATGGTTTGGATGCATCTTCTTAAGGAGCAGATAAAAATCACAAAAAAGTGAATTACGTTGCATTTTTTTCCCACAACCCCTACTGCTAGAAAGAAGTCTTAAACACAGGCAAACACTACACTTAAACATCAGCCATTCAAAACCGACTTTGTTTGTGTAAATTAGCAGCTAAATACAAACAGTATTTATGTTGGTAGTTGATCAGTAGGAATAACAGTTTGTTTTGGAAAATTCTGTCTGCTTTGCAATATTGTGAATTCTCCCAGATATACATGTCCCTGTTTAACTGTCTGGCTTTACTCCAGCCTGAGTTATTTATTACCAAGCCCTTGACCCTGCTTAAGCATCACATAAATAACCATTGCTCCTATTTATTATAGTACCTTATCACACTCAAATTAATTAATTTACAGTAAGGAAGCGACTAGGAAGGAAGGAGGCACATTTAAGAAACTTTGTCCAGATATAACAAACAGGGGTTTTATTTATAAAAAAAAGGCACCAAAGTAACTCACTGTCCTGCTCACTGTGTGCACACTGTGAGCAGGGGCTGTTGTTGTGATGTTCTGATCTGCCTTTCTGTGTGCTGCCAATGTCCTCTTGTCGTGCCGCAATGCTATCAGTACGTTTTATTTTTCACTTTGTGAGGAATGTATACGGGCCAACGTTGGCAAACGAGGAACAAGTAGATAAGGCTTGAGCTAGAGCCTGCTTTTCAATTGTAGAGTTTCTCATTTTCTTTGGGAAGAGCTTTTGGCTGATGTCCTTCACAGGCAGCCTATTTCCATCCTCTCCTTGAAGTAACAGAGTTCTAAGAGTTACTCGAGAAGCATCTATTAGCCTGGAATGCTATCCTCCATTAGCAAACTGTGATGTCTCAGCCTCAGGGTACAGACAAACCATTAACTCCTTGTAACTGAGTGAAATTCAACAAAACACAACTAAGTATAACTAAAACTGATGTGCACACAGCTGCACACTGACATCCAACCTCATTAACAGCCAAACTGCAGCTGCTTAAATAGATGCTTGAATCAACAGGAGTCAATCTAGGCTGTACCATTCCTGCATCCAATACCTCTCTTTGAAACAGTGAACAAGTTATCCCATCTTACTAAAATCCAAGTAGAAACACATCTTCATTGCTAGTTATATAACAAACATTTGCGATATTACATAAACAGAACACCATAAAAAAAACTACATAATTTACCCCTTTCCATACGTGGTCTAACCCAGCATATCACTGATGATGTCACCTATAAATACAGGAAGTGGATGGGCACCTCAACTTTTTGTCTCTGAAACAGGTATGGTAAGTAGCAAAGAGAGTAAATTAAACCCAAAAAACATTAACTACCTTAATAATGGGTTTAATTTGAATTGTAATGATCGAATGATGTTGACCTAATACAACAAACAAACAAACCCAGGATAGTATGTGTTTGCAATCTAGTGATGGGCAAATGGAGCTTTGAATGAAGCATCGAACCACTTGGACAATTGTTTCGAAAATAGGTTCATTTCTCAAAGCTTCAGTTACAGCGACCTCTCCTGGCGAAGTGCAAGGCTGCAGTGGGTTTAACGTATCTTTGCCTTGAAAAATATTCGATGCACACACACACACTAAGACTGAATATCATGTTCTATTTGCAATTAAAGGTGGGGTAGGTAAGTTTGAGAAACCGGCTCGAGATACACTTTTTGTTATATTCCATGGAATGCTCTTAACATCCCGATAGCAATGAATATTTTAAGTGCTTTGACAAAAAATCCATAAAAAAATGTCATCTGTGGAAGCCGTAATACTGTAAAAAGTACGACCAATCATTTTAGCCGGCCCGGCTAAAATAACTGGATGGCCTACATGCCTGTCAGCCTTCCATCTGTGCACAAACTTATCTCATGCCCTCATTGGTCATGTGCTCGTTCGTGTGTGTTGGAGGAGGGGCTCTGTAAGGAAGTGGCAGATTTTTTCCGGCTGTGTAGTTTCAAATTCTAGCGCACTCAAGCTGGTTTCTCCAAAATTACCTACCCTACCTTTAAAGATTGATAATTGTGTGTATTGGGTTATTGAGAAGAGAGTGCTGGAAAATGTGGCATTGGTTGGGTGTGCTTGTGTAATTATGGCAGGGGGTGTTTATGTGGGATGGGGAACACTCAAAGATCTTTATTGAGGTAGCCTACATTATTATTTTTATTTTGCATTTTTTTGGCCGGAGAGGGCCTTTTATCAGTTAGTATTAAAGTTGAAAAGCGGGCAATGATTAAAAGTTCATCCATTCCAGGATTTGAACCAGTTGCGCGGAGAACGTCGCCGCATGCGGGCTGCCGGCTCTATCCACTGGGCTATCTATTCTTTAAACAGTTGAACTTTTTTTTTAATAATCATAATTGTCTTTTTTTTCGCAACTTCTCCACATTTTGAAGTGTTTCCCGAGCTAGAACGACCTATCTTTCTTCCTGGCTTGCTCTATAATGATCCAATACAAATGCAATAGCAACAACAACGCGAACTACTACAACAACCCACACATTGCGCATTGTTTAGAGCGGTTATAAAGTGTTGAAGCGCCCAAATTCGAAACTGTTTCAACCTGTCACCTGTCAGAATCGAGACGAGGCAGTGCATTGAATCGCGTGATTGGACCGCGAACCAGTCAAGTGATTCATTCAGGCAATGAAGCAGTTGCTGCTTCGGACGTCATATGTCACGTGATTTGAAGCAAGCTTCGAAGCACTGCTTCTATGGAATAGGAAGTCCAGGGTTTGAAGCACGTATCGAAGCTTCAGTGTCAAACTGCCATCACTACTGCAATCTACTATGGATAAAACAAACAACTAATAAGCCTAAGCCTCGGTAATAAGGCTATAGAGAGAAAGGGGGATACTATCGTGGTTACGTGTGTAAGCATGCTAACATTTGCTAATTAAAACTATAAAACACCTGCTGACATTTGTGCCATGTTGCTAGCGTGGATATAACCTTGTTGGCTATCTTATTAACTTTGACCATAACCAACCCAAAGGATTACTGCCATCACCGCTGCCATACATAGCTTCAGCTTACAAAGCAGCAATCAAGACTGAAGGTCTGCTCAGATCAGTTTTCTACACAACAAACTGAGCTATATACAACTATGGTGGCACTAACTCCTCAAGGGAACACCAATATTAAATTGTATTGACAAAATGCATTCTAATGTTCATGAATTATTTAGCCAGCTCGAGGATCTAAGCTCTGTCTGTTTTCCATCATAAATAATCAGCGATAGCTCTCACCTTTTGTCTGGCTTCTCAAGGCGATGATCCAATAAAATACCGTAGTCAATTTCCAATTAGTGCATCACAACTCCCAAGTTTCTGCTGTTGATTCCATCTCTGATTCAAATTAAAATATATAATTCAGGCATTTACCAGACACAGTTAATCGGAAAGATTAACAATTAGTGCAACAGTAAAATAAGTGAAAATTCCTCAAGCATCAACAGGGTAATAGGCCAGATAATTCACAGTGCCGTGTGGAAGTGCCATGCTAATTGTCAGTGGAATGGAGTCTTTAATTCCTATTAAGCCATGATTAAGAATCTACATTCAAGATGCATCATCCAAAAGGCTAAGCCGCAACATTTGCATGTGGGAATAAGCTAAACTAATTAAGTATGAGTTATGTAGCATGAGGACAAATGTTGCATTAATTTACCCTAAATGCATAAATCAATGTTGGTCAAGCTCTCGATAATCTCCGATATAGCTAGTTGCAGTACAAACATTATACCATTCCTTATATTTCGCACAATATTTCCTGTAAATGCATTTAATAAAATGTATAAATGTTTTACAAAGCATGTTTTTGTACTTGCTTAGAAAAGTGAGACATAAATTAGGACTAACAATGTAAACCTACTCCACCCCTAAGCAATAACGTCTAAGTTCTCAGCAAGATTAAGTTATTAAAATACTTTTACAATTTTGAATAGATGATATTTTATTTGGGTGATATAGTCTGAGACACATGCATAATGCTTGCAGCAGGGACGTAGAGTGTAGTAAAATGTGAGATGGCTACAGGAGAGGCAACTTCTGTACCCTCTCCTCAGGGTTTCTAAGTGGTATGTCTCATTTTCCGGAACAGAAATGCAATGGCAAAGATGTCGTTCATTTTTGCTCTCAGAATAGATTAATTTGCAGTCTTTCACGGCAAATTTCCTGTAGAGCCCATCACAAGCCAAGCACAACTTTAATGGTGTTGAGGTGTTTCTGTATTTTACCGGCAATTCATGCCAAAGAAACAAGATTACTGTAATTGCATGTACAGAGAACATTTGGCAATTAGTTATTGTTTTCATTTGGAGCCTAAAAAATTGGAAGATATTCCTATTGGTTTATAAAACATTATAAAATCAAATGTATTTAATTGTGCATGAATAACCAAAAAAAGTCTCAGATGCATCAAACCAATATACTTTTCGAAAAAAAAATCTGCAGTTATGTCATTTATTAAAAAAAAATATTATTATTTTCCTATCTGTAGCACAGATACTTCAGCCACTCAGTTTCTCAATGGTTTTAGATTCTAAGAAACACTGTTTGAATCCAAACTACTGCCTCAAGCATGACCAAAGAGTTGAACCAACAAGGTTAATGTGATAAACCTTATTAGGGTTGCATATCGTTGACTTTTTTACGATACCGATACCGATACCGATACCGATACCGATACCACTGAATGATACCGATACTCAACCGATACATATCGTGATACTTTCATGTTGCATAAGGGAAAAATTGAATCATCCCGCAATTACTCCCATGAAGCGCTTTATGATGTAGATCATATGATGTCAAATGAATATTAAATTCAATTGTGGGACTTGGACCTTTTAGTACTGAACAAACAATGAAAAACACGTTATCTATGAAGAAAACTGATTCTGCAATATCATTTATAACAACCATCAGGCGTGAATAGCACATCTTGTCAATGGAAAAAGACCAGTATAATCAATATTCAACCTGAGATTCGACTGACCAGAGAACACATAAAGGATCATGAGATCTCGGCATTGCACATAAAAATAATACCATCATTAAAATCAACATTTGCCTGATGAAAGAAAACTAATCCCATCACAGTTCAGTTTTGTGCATTCATCTTCAAGAAGATGAGCATATCTGCTCTCTGGATCCAAACGGGCCCTTTCACAGCGTAGGATATCACCTGCTGAACTGAACACTCTCTCGCTTGGCACGCTGCTTCCCTGAACACAAAGGTACTTGGTTGCCATACGAGACAGCATTGGTTGGAGGTTGGATGTGTTGCCACCTTTCCCAGAAATAAACTTCTTGCAGTGGTTACAGACCCCACCATTCAGACTGGCAGTGGTTACAGACCCCACCATTCAGACTGGCAGTGGTTACAGACCCCACCATTCAGACTGGCAGTCATATGCAGCCACACTTTAGATTTTCTAAAGTGACTCGTTTGCGGAGTTTCACGGCGAAATTGACATCGTAATTCCGAGGGTTTGAGCGCGAGTTTAAGGATATTACGCCTCACTTTTATAAAAAATTTCAAATTAAAAAAATAAAAGAATAAATAAATAAAAGTATCGAAAACCGGATCTGATTTCGGTACGGTATACCGTAGCCGCCAGTAACCGGTATTTCGGTAACCGGTATGCACCCCTAAACCTTATATTTATTAAGAGTGGGTAAAACAGACTGACTGGTTAATGATGGATCAACATCGACATCGTCAGCTGATCCCTGGAACGAAATTATTTAGGAATGCTGCTGTATGAAATGCATTGTCCCTCCATTATAATGATAGCCATGTTAGAATGCAGGCCTGGGAGGTTTATACGTAAAAGGTCATTCTTCCCTGACCCTGTTGCCTGGTGAGCCGCTACAGACCGGGACTCTGGAGCGGAGCAGGTATGTGACACCCTGACCTCTTGCGCCCGACGAAATATTGGCATCTTGCAGGGTGATGGAATAGCGTCTGGCTAGCCCTCTCCCTCTCTCTCTCTCTCTCTCTCTCTCTCTCTCTCTCTCTCTCTCTCTCTCTCTCTCTCTCTCTCTCTCTCTCTCTCTCTCTCTCTCATAGCAGCCACATCACTATTCTAATCCACCCACTATCCCTCCATGCACCCGAGCTTCAACAAGCTACCGAGCGCTGTAGCCATAGCAACGTGCAGGCCTGCCGATGCCCTTGGGGTTCATTTCTTGACAGAATTCCTCAGTGTCCTCTCCCGACTAAAGGTCTGCCCCTCTGTGGAATGGCTGTTTATCTTTGCAGACATGAAAACCCCACCAGCACCCCACGGCTATCTTCGTTTATCTCCCGTGTTCACTTCCTCCTCATCTCTTATTCTGAATGCCAAAACTTGTCTGTAAATTAAGTGAAGAATTCAAAGCTGTAAATCCTGTGTGGCATCCTCAGAGGATGTGGACAGAAACAGACCGAGGAGGACATATTCCTCTGATTCAATAACTGTTACGTAGGCTTGAATAAAGACGATTTTGGTGGCTATATTTCAGTTTTCCCATTTAGCTTTGACACGTACAAGAAAGACTAGGGAACTATGGAAATACAATGATGGCTTTGTAATTAATAGACAAGGTGGGGGTAGAGGATATTCATAACAAGGTCATGTATTGTCTCCTTTGAATTTGGGAAGAGATGCTGAGGAGTTAGTCACATTCATAATAACAGACACCTGATAAACGGCTAGTCACTGGCACCTCCTTGTAAATCCAACAGAATGTCCTTCCAGAATATGGAGAGGCAGACAGATGGGAGGAAAGAGGAAGACATTAGAAGGACAGAACGGAGGAGAATATATGGGGAGACAAATGCTCTGTCAGAATCCATTGGAAGAGTCAAAGGAGAAAATAATCATTCTCAATCAAAAACATCTTATCTTTTTCATAGGCAAAACCAACTGGTGCAGCGTCATTTGTCAACACTGTGTACCTTTGATCCTTAGTAAGTCAGCTGAATATTTAATAGAGACATTTTTACTCAATTCTAATCTTTTGAAATGATTATCACAATTGTAATTCAAAGCACACGTAAAGTAATGGCTTTTTAGTCATGGACTGAGCTCAATATGAAGCCTATCTGGGACGCATCAACCCTCATCTGATACCATGATACAAGGTAGAGATCAGTAATGCCTCACTGGAATTGTAAATGAGCCATGCTTCCCCATAAGCCACTCTTATCAGAAACAAGTGACAAGAATATGAATCTAAGCTATTGACTAATGTGCCTCAGCCTCCTGTTCCTGGCAGTTTGTTCTCTGCCCATGCCACTTAGCGTGGTGTTTGCTCTCAACAGTGTACTCCTGCATAACAATCAACAGCACCGCTATATGTGTCTTTCTGTTTTAGCCCATCTGCACCAATAACATCACAATCGGTGTCTCATCTTTAGTCGGTAATCATCAGAGTCCTAGATCACAGTTATGAGCATAAATATCTGGCTCTCACACAATTATTTTCAATATTTTTTCCAGTGATTTTTCTGCCACAAACACAGAAACCCACGTGTCACATACACACTCACTCACAGTCTTTCAGTAGTCTTGCTTTCACTGCCTCCCACACAGGCATCTGTAAAAGAGCATGTGTGGTTCACAGCAGTAGCTTGGTCCACACTTAGGGAGGCTGGCAGACTCAAAAACTTCTCTGTTAGACATGCTCTATGTGCATTATGTCATAGGTCCTTGATAATTGTACCTCTTCTAAAGGCAGGCCTCTAATGTCAGATGCTTTTAGCAATACAAATAACTACATTTGTACTTGTGCTCTGTGAGATTCTTCACGGAATTGCAGGATCTTGTGAGGAGCCGACGTGTTGACATTGGAGGGTTATAATCTTAAAAGATCTTTATGTTTGTTTTGTGCGACGGTGTGCTTCTGCGATTGTAACTTTGAAAATGAATTTTCGCATGTGGAGAAATCAGGGTCACTTATTTATGTCCTTGCATCCCTTGTCTTCTCCTTTCTTTTGTCCAGGTGAATGATTGCAAAGCAGAAAGAGACCATTGCAGTGCGACCCTGTCCCATGCTGATCCCTCCTCTCAGGGGATGGCCAAGGTCCAGGATGGACACACGAACGCATGTGACAGGTATGTGTGCTACACATGACCCTGACACTTGTCACAGCAAATTCCTTTGGGATTTCCAAGAATATGTTTTATTCTTTTACTTCAAAATCTATGTTTTGTATACTCTGCAGCTCTGCAATGTTAGAGGAGAGCCAACATGGTACGGACAGTGGTACCCTGAGTCCTGCCTCAGCTCGACAGGTCACCATACAGCGCCACCCGACCCAAGGCTTCGGCTTCGTTGCAGGCAGCCAGAGGCCTGTCATTGTACGCTCCGTCTCTCTGGTTAGTGTGTGTGTGTGTGTGTGTGTGTGTGTGTGTGTGTGTGTGTGTGTGTGTGTGTGTGTGTGTGTGTGTGTGTGTGTGTGTGTGTGTGTGTGTGTGTGTGTGTGTGTGTGTGTGTGTGTGTGTGTGTGTGTGTGTGTGTGTGTGTGTGTGTGTGTGTGAGAGAAAGGGATCACATGAAGACTCCAATTAACTCAAATTTCCTTTTATCTGCATGTATGTGACTTTGCATGCTGTCCCTTTTCATATGCAGACGGGCCCTCCTTTGGCAAGCTTCTCCCAGGAGACCAGATCTTGGCCATTAACGAAGAGACGGTGAGCGACGCGCCCCGAGAGAGAGTCATAGACCTTGTAAGGTAACATCCTTTACTGTCCCAGGAGGGCGGGAGGGGGAGGGGAGCAGCAACACGGGAAAGTGAAAGTAATAGTGAAGAGGATATGGGTTAAGGGGGTGAATCAAAAGGAACAAGCTGTTTCCTATTGCTGGTGATGTGTTACATCAACACAAATATGTGGATCAGACAGTCCTTCTCCAGCTGAAGGGCAGCGAAGAAAGGGCAGATATAAACCTGGAGGAGCTCTCCAAAACAATGCTCTCCGTGGTGTTATCTAACACACTCCACTCTCTTTTGTCTTTCCACAGACGCTGCAAAGACACTATACTTCTCGCTGTGCTGCAGCCCCATCAGGTAGTATAATGGGACACTCACTCTCTTTCATGTTCCTCTCCCTTGAGATTTCTCGTACTCTTCATCAGTCTTAATACTTTCCCTGTCGCTCTGAATCACACAAACACTATCAGTGTTATGTTCCAACTGTAAGAAACCCTAAGAAGCACATTAATATGCATGGCCAGGCCTACACATTACAGTAACTTCTTTTCTAGGAAACCCTTTCCGAATAGCTCCATAACACCTACACAAGATCTTATTTCATAAAAGGTGTATGTGCAGGCATCCATGTTAAGGAAACAGAAATAGAGTATTTATTTACTAACTGAACTGGATATTTTTAGAAGATGATAAAACAATATTAATATCCAAATAAAGTCAAATACAATTTTGTATTTAGTTACCTCTATTTATTTTGTATTCATGAGTTTTGCAGCCGTTCTGCAGGGATTTTCCTATCTGTTGTCTATTACATCTTAATTGTGCTCAGACCAACAAGCACTGCAATGAAAAACTACTCAAACTTTTGGAGGTTGAGTTTCATGTAGTAGGTTGTCGCATTGCAGCAGCATTAGCCGACACACGTCTCTTTAGCGCTGTCAGTCACAGGGGCTTTTCTCTGATTTACGTCTCTTCTTTCAAGCTGTTTCAATAGTTCCTCTCTCTCTGTTTATCCTCAGTCACCTAAGTCTGCCTTCATAAGTGCAGCCAAAAAGGCCCGCCTGCGAACCAACCCGCCTAAAGTGCGCTTTTCAGAGCAAGTGTCCATCAGCGACCCAGACTCAGTAAGTTCAGCTAATCGTGTCTCCCTGTGACATGTGCATGCAATCTCATGCTGTTGCCCTGTCCCTCTATCTCCCACTGTGCATGTATTTTGTTTGATCAGCAAAAGCCTCCAGTATCCTCTCTCCATCCTCTCCTGTGTGTGTCTGTGTGAGCCTTTGGTCCAGTGGTTTGGTCTCGAATAAATTGCTCCGCTGACTGATTTGAATTCTCACAGGAGGACCTTGTGCCCTTAAAAGGCATTTGAAATGTTTTACAGTTGGTGTCCACTCTTACCTAAACGCACAGGGCAGAGCTATAAGGATCCCAATTTACTTAAAGGGGACCTATCATGCAAAATGCACTTTTGTACGTCTTTTATACATGAATATGTGTCCCCGGTGTTCCAGGGAACTCACCAAGTGTCAGAAAACACAACCCTCTCTAATTTCCTCCATACCCAAATCTCTAAAAAAGGGGCTGCAACAGATCTGATAAAAACTGATCCAGATTTGAACACTGTCCTGACGTCAGTACAGTGGCGCTACGGCTATTGGGCCAACTCCACCAATCAGGAGGAGACAGCCACGGCCATTGCCGTTCGAAAGCGCTGGAGATGCTGTAGTACATATGCCAGGCCTGTAGGTGGTGCTGTTCTCACAGAATCAACCCTTGCAAAAACAGAGCTAAACATTTTCAAATTGAGCGAAATGAGGCATGGCTAAAATGCATGATCTGTTTGGTATTTTGAAAAATAAAAAGTATAACTATGCCTTATATAGGTATGGTCCTACACTATATTATTCAAATATAGCATGATAGGTCCACTTTAAATGACGTATGAAAAAGCTGAATACATCTATTTTGTTACTTGGGTTTCACTTTATCCTAATGTGTGATGAAGACATAAAGGAATAAATATGTATGAAGCAAGACACTGTACACATCGATTACTGGAGGGCGAGAGAATAGGCTACTGTAATTTACATGTTGGCATAGGGGAAGCTTTTTTACTTTTTTCTTACCACATATTTCTTTTCAGTTCCTCTAATAACATCAAAAAAATGCCAAAAGCAGAAAAATATTGAGCGGTATGAAAATACTGAAGTGCCAACCCCTTCAGCACAGAGCTGTTCCCTGGTTCTTTTATTTGGTTGTTTTAATGACCGTTTATTGGGCAGCTCTTTATAAAATAATTTGAGAGTGGCAATATTTTCATCACTGTGTTATGTTTGCCTCAAATACAAAAAAATGCAGGCAGTAGGGGGACAAAGTAATAGAGTGTTTGTCCTAAGTGAGACAACAATAATTACACAGTCTATGATGACTGTGTTAAGCATGGGGGGAGAGGAGGTAATAATGTAAATAAAATGGGAGCAACAAGATGAAAAGAACGACAATCAATAAAGAATAAGAACTTGAAAGGCAGGTTATTTCATCATTTTATTTTCCATTTACCTGAACTTAATGGAGGAAGGGGAAAAAACGGATTGCTTATCACATGGACCAGCAGGTTCCTGATAACCTTTAGATAGGTAGACAGTTCTAGATTGCTATTCATTACAGCTGTGTTTGCCATCCACTCTAGCCTGGCAGCACCAGTAGTCAACACCACATGAAACCCAGAGATTGCTTAATCACACCTAAATTAAGACTTTAGTTAAAGCATGAGGTGTTCCCACAAACCAGCAAAGGCCAACAGCTGTATTACGTGGTATAGCAACACTGTAGGAGAGCTGCCTGGTGCCTGTTTGCCTCTTATAATTGTCAAATCTGATTGGTTGTAGCTTGAGAACAGACCACAGGGAACAGTTGATGAAGCGATAGGAGGAAGCTGCTTGGATTGGCAAAAGTGATCAGGTGTTTGAGCCACCACGGCTCAACGCATGGCAAGACATTTAGAGGCTGCTATTGATCACTTGAAGACTTATCAGTGTTAAACAGCTAGCGTGGTGTTTATTGGGAAAAGGAAAGAGGGGAAGAGATGAGGCCATGGCATTGAGCTGGGATTTGATTCTCTTAACACATTCCCTGTATGTTACAAATTGGCTGCAGCTCACCCTCACAATAAGAACATAGGTAGAGGCCTGTAAAAGAAAGTGATAGACCTGTGTGTGCCGTGTCGTCATTGGTTCACCCTCGCTTTAATTCTGTAGTATAGAGAAAGATCTGTTCACTTCCAATCTGCACAAAAGAACAGCTTGTGTAGCCTTCTGAATACTTAAGTTCTCCAAAAACAGACTGCCGGGCATCTGCTGTGGACACAGCTCTCCATTTCAACACAGTGCATTTTCTGAGATATATTGTTGCAATGAATCCACATCCCTTTACTTTCATAAGTAATGTCTTCCCTTCTGTTCTTACAAATCCAACCATCACATAAAAAAAACTAAAACAAAAAAATATAGGGAGTGATTTTATTTTGGCCTGAAATCATGGATGATTTCATCTGGGCTTTATCCTTTCTATGTCACATTACAACCCTTAGGCTGATCTTATTACATTAGGATACCTTCCTTCCCTCTGATCACAACTGTGTTCCTTTCAAACTACATAATAGGAACTGAGTAATGTTCTTAAAAAGCCCTCAGCAAGATAAAAAAATTGGGAGAGAATGACCGTCACATCCCATTTTAGCGAGAATGAACTGAACTGCATATCATAACTTTTCTTCCAACAATTTGAGTAAAAGCAGTAACCTTGAATCGAGCCTCTCTTCTTATGCCTCCCCTCACAAAACTCTGTGTGTGCTTTCAATCACAGCATTCAATTTGCCCTGCATTGCTTGCACAGTGAATTGATAGACTGGAGAAATTGAATAAGCTCTTCTTTGATCCTGATACAATGCATGGGGGTGGGCATCCTAAGGCACCGTTTTGCTCTTTCTCACACTTTCAAAAGATCAGTTGAAGTATGTCCCCTCATCTCTTCTTTGTTCCTTCACAATCAAGAAAAAAGAAGTATTTATTTTTAGTATCTATTTTTTATCTTGTTGTTGCCTCAATAGCGAAAGGCATATTGTGTTTGTATTGTAAGTAATATTCCTTTTCCTCACTTGTACCATCTATTTTTTAACTACAAAAGCTGATTTCTTCCTCCATGTTTTCCAGACAATGCTCAAGGACGACTCCTTGCTACTCATACCAAATGTGTTGAAGGTGTTCTTGGAGAATGGACAGATTAAGTCCTTTACATTTGATAGCCGAACCACTGTTAGGGTATGTATTCACTACAGATTTGCACACACGGGAAATACATACTACTTCAACTGCCCAGCACCAAATGGCAAAGTTAGAGACAAGCTGGTGAACGCAGTGGAGCATTTAGAAGCAGCTACATTTCTCAGGACCAAATCAGAGCTAGAAGTCAAGTGTTTTTTCTGACAATCAAATAAAAAGGTGATAATATGTTAAGGTTACAGTCTAACTTGCTGCGCCCAGATGGCAAAAACAATTACTGTATGTTTAAAATGAAGCCTCATATTATAAATAAACAAAAATGAGCATACTGGTGTACATTTTTGGTTTCTTTTCCATGATATATTATGGAATTGCTTTTGAAATAATATAATCATTAATTAAAAACATCATGTGGAGTAATTATCATTAAAAACCAAAGCCCAGGTGATTTCTCCATATCACCAACGTCTGGGACACGATAATGATAAATAGCTCAAGACAAATATCAAAATTATATTTTGAATTGTTCTGACAAGAAAAGAAAAGAAAGAGCTTTCATTTTGAGAAACTTCACCGTAATGAATTCAGTCAGACGGAGGTCATTTCTGTCTCTATGTCAGCCTCTAAGATGAGTGTGACAGACTCATTATACAGACTCTATTAGATTTCAGAGATCTCTCCAGTGCTCATGGGGGCAAAGTGACGGGAAAAACAGGAGAAATAAAGCAGCACTTTAAAGTAGAGATGGAGGAAGCTAAGTGTGGGCCTAATTAAATGGAATTTCAGCATAATAAGAAGGCCAAGATCAATAAAGAAAAAAAGCACAATAGGATGCCCAGTAGTAAAGTTAATTAGACTGACTGTCAACTAAAGAAGCTTTCATGCAGTATTTTTAGGCTACAATCTATAGCATTCTGTGACCTCCCCAGGCGTCTTTTAATGCAAACCACACAGGTCAATACTGTTACAACTGCATATTCTGAGACAGCTGTAGTTCAGCTCACATCAAAAAATGCCAATTCAATTGATTGGGAGCAAACCATATAATTACATATGTTTCAGCTCTTAATGAGCATCCACACTGAGACTCAAATCCAAACTACAAAACATATCCCTACATTAGAGTCTTATTTTATATCCATCCCTCTAATGGATGTAGAGGGCAAATAAATGATGAAACGTCAGGCCTGGATAAGAATGTGATAAACTGTGACATTCCCTTCAGACAATGTTCTCTGCCTGCACAAGAGCAAACGTTTGCCCGTAACACTCCCGTTGTGCAGACATGATTTTCTTAAATAGGATGAAGAGTAAATTATAACTCTGGAAACTCTCCATAGCATAACATGACAAATCTGATATAATAGGAAAGAGCCAAAACAGATCTCAATTTGACACACTACTGTACACAAACACTGGTGAATTCACGGCAAAACTAACCCCCATATTTACAACAACGTTGTTGTCATAGAATGTAATCTTACCGTGGAAATGTTTTTGAATCATTTTCCATGTCTCTTCTTGCAGGATGTGATCTCCTCCCTGCAGGACCGCCTCTCTCTGCGCTACATCGAGCACTTTGCCTTGGTGCTGGAGGCCGGTGGTCTTGACCAGAATCAGAGGTTGCATCTGCTGCAGGACAACCAGCCTCTGACACATGTAAGACACACAAAACAGGGAAATTAGAGTGAAATATGTGTGAATCAAATCAAATCTGTGATTGTCAAATGAACCTTTTGAAAGCAGTAACCACAAACCGATGCTATTATAAATACAAAAATATATATGTTTATAAAAATGTTGTAAGGGCTCAATTCTGCGTGTGGTGTGGCTCTACTGCCCCTCTATTGGTCGGATTAACAAGCGGTCATATTGTCATGAGTTTGCCCGCTGAAAGTGTGATTCTGGATGCAAATCACTTTTCATGTTGTGTCGTTTGTTGTAGCTCATCCGTTTTTTGTAGTTATACTTTTGATATTAATAAATGCAGGCTGCCCTGTTCACCTATACTCATTCTTATTCCTTCAGGTGGTGCATAGAACATACTTCCAAGGGATGAAGTGTCTGTTCCGCATCTGCTTCTTCCCCAAGGACCCTGCAGACCTCCTGAGAAGAGATCCCACTGCGTTTGAGTACCTCTATATACAGGTAAATCACTGGATTAAGTGTGGGTTTTAAAGGTTGTCATTCAATGACACTGTGTGAGAGCTGTGTTTTTGAAGCGCAACGGCTCTGCCTGATTTTACAGATACAAAATGTAGGGCAATAGACACAATGCCCTTTTGTAAAGCTATACAAGAAATGCTTTCACAACATCTTAAAAATCCTACAATCTTTGAACTCATGAGCTTTCCCAGTCATTAAGAAATAATGCTTTGAATTACATAACTGTTCCATTTTGCGATCAACTGTGTACAAAACAGCATTTCAACCTGCCCTAACAGAGTCGAAATGACGTCATCAAGGAGCGCTTCGGCATGGACTGGAAATCTGACATCACGTTACGATTGGCTGCCCTCCATATCTACATCACTGTGTCCTCCGCGCGGCCCAATCAGAAGATCTCTCTCAAGCATGTTGAGTAAGTCCACAAAATCAATTAGGCTTCAAATGAATTTATGAGGAATTACTGACAAAAAGGTGATATATAGCATTTACATCATATGAACCATATATTGTCCACAATGAAGTTTGCTCATTCAATAATGTCTCAATGATGAATAATTAATCCCAATAGTGATATAAAAAAAAACTCAAATAGCTCAAGGATCGTTTTCCCCGGGTCGTTATGAGAGCAACAAATCCATTGCTTTGTGAAATTACAAATCTCCATCTATTTGCTCATTTATTCTTCAAAACCTCAACCTGGCTAGTAATTAGTTTCTGCCATCACAGCAACTGAAGCAGAACAGATCCACTGTGTCTGTAATAGATTTAAGGTGGCTATGTCAAGCAAGGAGCCAAAGAGGATGTAAGCTTGGCTCACTGTGTTAAACCCTTTGTCTCCTGAGTTGCGACATGTTCCCCGGACTATGACTAACTACTCCGGTGTTGTTTTTCTCTTGTGAGTATACTCATCCCTCTTTCCCTTTGCTCATGACAGGAAAGAGTGGGGACTAGAGCCTTTCCTGCCCCTTACTTTGCTTCCAACGGTCAAAGAGAAAAATGTGTGCAAGAGCCTGTCTCAGTTGCTAAAGACCTATCAGCATCCTCCACCATCAGGCAACAAGGTTTGTTCATAAGTTCCATACTTGAGATATTTAGGCAATGTTTTTGTGCAGTCTTTACTGCCTTTTGTCATAATGCCTTTTTACAAGCATTGCAAATTCGTACCCTTTAAATACTATTAAGATTTTAATGAAAACGATTTTTAATGTATTTAATCGCATGCTTGATAAGTAGTAATGTTTATTAGGGCAAGGCACTCATCTTTATAGAGGAAACTGTTGCATAAGACTTTTGATCCACATCTGTGGCTCAACAGTGCCCCCAGGAGGACTTTGGAAGAGCTGGAGGATCATTTCTATTTCAAAGATGAGCATTTCTTGTTTATCATTCTGTTGACAGGTCCCTCCTCTCCAAGGAAAGCTGCAGTACATGCGTGTGCTCAACGACCTCCCGCCTTTTGGTGGAATACTGTTCCACACTGTTGGACTGGTAATACATGTCTTTGTGCACAGGAATACACATTTATCTCTTCTACTAAATTCTCTGCATCACTAATTATCCTTGTGCCTTTGAAACTGTACATGTTGTTCAACAAAGAGCTTGTTTAATAAATGCACTTATGTAACATTTTAGGAATTGTCCTAACATTACATGTATAAAGCATTATGTGATATTTCCAATATACTGCAATAAATAAAGGCAATTAATAGTAAACCCCTTGTATTCTTCTACAGGATGAGAAACAATCAGCAACATCACTACTGGTGGGTCCTCGACATGGCATTAGTCATGTTATTGACCTGAAAAACAACCTAACGACAGTTCTGACTGAGTTTAGTAGGGTTGCCAAGGTCCAGCTCTACCGAGAGAACCAGGGAGTGGCTCGTGTGGAGGTGACAATCCATGAGGCCAAGGTATTACAACACAGTCTCTAAATACTCACACTACATTACATCTGACAATGACAAGACACAACACTTTGTAGCATTGAAAATGTGTAATTGACTTACCTTAAAATGCTAAAATGATTGCTAAAAAGAGTTGAATACATTCAATTTGTATCAAGTTATTACAAAATGAACAGGCAATGCTCATTGCCTGTTCCCTAAATAGTCTCCTAATTCCCCTCCCTACCACCCCCTGCAGCCCCTGGTCCTACTCATGGAATGGCCTGAAGCCAGTAACTTTGCATGCCTGATCTCTGGCTACTTCAAGCTGTTTGTAGACCCTAAACGGACCATCTACTTCAGGACTCCTGGTCAGTCTCAGCTGACCAAAGCAGGTATGTCTGAAGGCTTTTTTGACTAGTAGGGGATCATTTTGATCACAGGCTCTGATTGGGCAATATTCATCGCATGTGAAAGAATTTACCAAAAAAATACATAAAAAGCTTTTAATGAAACAATCATCACCCATTTAGAGTTGTATACGTGACTATCTGTCAGCCTCATACTGCATGTATTGCAATATTTGGTATTGTATGGCAATATTTGGTATCTTAATTTTATGTTCAGTCTACATGGACATTGAACTGCTTTGTCACTGGCTGAGATCATTAGTAACCAGGTTATCCTGGAACTACCATCCCATGGTGCCCTCTGATGTCTCTCATCTCATCTCAGTCTTGATTCATTGGAATGGGAAACTTCATATAATTGTTTCCCAAGTTATAAACACATTATAGATTTTATGTTATGTTATTTAGTTTTTTTAACTGCATTCTTACATTTTTCAAGGATATTTCTTTCTCATCGTACAATCAGGGTTGTGCAACAAAGTGCAACTATAATCCCATTGTGCTAGTATACCATTTCTTTTTTAGTAGTGTCAACATAAACATATCTTCTGCCATCTGCTGTCTCAACGTGTAGTCCACATAAGGAAGGATCATCATACCATCACATTCCACCAGAATCAAACCCTCCAACCTCAAAAAACGTCAACTTTCAACATCCATCTCTGCGATATCACCATGTGACCACCAGCTGTCGCATCTGCTTTCCCATCTGGATCTTCTCTATCCCCACTACTTTTTAACACCTCAAACTTTCCACTGCTCTGACAATTCTATCCTCAGATTACAGAAGCTCCCACCATGCTCACCCACGTTCTGTGGCTACCAGCCTGCCAAGTGGAGGGCGGCGAGGGGATGAGAGGGAAAGCTCACACAGGGAGCCTGGGTCTTCAAGGGCCCTACTTCCGGCCGAGCCTCAGCATCTAGGCCTGTGTCACGTCCACCTTCGAGAACATCAACAATTTCAAGAGCTCCAAATACATGCCGAAGCTGAACTGGACATAAATGAAAACTTTATTTCCCATGAGCCCCCTGGGCGGCCTCGCACCAAGTCAGACCCAACCCAGCAGAGTCCAGAGGAAATATCAGAGGTTTTAGAGAGCCCAGTAGGGGAGAATGCAGGATTCAGAATACGATCCCAAACAATGAGTCAATCCCAGAAAGCCTCACGATACTTCTGTGACTCCTGCAAAGCCAGGCATAAGGCCGAGGGTCTGTCACCAGCAGTGAACAGCAGCGGGAGCTCGGGGAAACACTGCTCCAGTGCTTGTGCCTCCAGAGATGGAGGTGCTGTTGACCTTATCCACTTACCACCTCCAGGGAATGAAGAGGAGGATGAGGCTGAATGCGTTGGAGAGAAACTTCAACAACCACCACCTGCTATTGCTGCCCCACCACCTGGCTTCAGGGACAACAGTTCAGATGAGGATGACCAAAAGAGAGGGAGGAGGGCTCGAGCCAGTGCCGGCCCAGGGGTCGCCTCTGGAAAGCCCGCACAAACCAAGGAAGATGTGCCTGTGACATTAATTGATAATGTGGCCACAAGAACAGTCCGAGATCATGCCCAGGAGCTTGATGATGCTCTAGTGTCCACCTTACAGGCCCTAGAGGCTTTGGCAGCCTCTGAGGACTTCCCCCATCATCCTCAACAGCCCACACAGACTGCAGGTCAACAGCCTCAGTCATGCCTTGTTTTTTTATTATATTATGGAGAAATATTGCAGTACTTTTATTATCTTGTGAAATGGCAGGAACATACTGTAGTCTGGTTACAATGCAATACAAGTAGTACAACTAGAAGAGGTAAAAGGTTCAAGAGAACTTCCTACAGGATATTACATTTGACCAAAAATAATATTAAAATGATGATGAAAATATTATTTAATAAGAAACCAACAACAATAGATGAGAGTTACAGAATGTTGTGCGTCTTAAAGACATTGCAAGTCCATGTTTGCAAAAACTAACCCCTTTTGTAAATCCAAAAAATTATTATTCATTCTGGCAAATTGCTAGTCTTATTACTCAAGCACCCACACAAATATGCATGTAAGAGCTGCAGTTCTTTTAGGTTGGGTGAGGCAAGCCCACTGGTGCATAGTTCAGTCTGGAAGGGCATAATAAATCTGACCCTGAAGGATTAATTTCCAGAACAGATTAAAACTATTCCAAAATGAGTTTTGGTCTCTTGTGATTAGGATGAATCCATTCAACTGCACAATTCTGGTTTGATAACTAATTGACTACAGTGAAATAATATTAAAGCATATTACTATTTTTGAGTTATTACTAGTCATTTGTTGTTTTTTGATTATCCTAACTTTATACTGTGATGCCTTCCTCTACAGGGCTGATTGTCTTAGCTGCCATCACACCTGAGTCATCATTGGACTCGGGACATGAGACCAACTCATCTGAATTGACAGATGTTTCTGAGATGATGACGGCTATGAAGCAGAACCACAACCAGGCCTACCTGCTCGCTCACCATATCAACAAAGAACGTATCCTCTGCCGCCGTGACTTTCCCCTGGCTATCCCTGGCTGCACTGCAAAGACCATAGGAACTGGGGCCTTCTCTGTGGCTCAGATCCGTGCTGGCTGTCCACCCAAGCAAGTAATCCTCAGCAAGACAGTTCCCTTTAAAGCCAGTACCAGTAAGGACTCTGCCGTACTCAGTGTAATGACAGAGCAGGGAGGCAACCAAGAGACTCAGACTGAACAGAAAGCAGAAAAGAAAGCACGCTCTGAGTCCACCAAAGCAAACACCCCTGATTGCCCTTCTAAGTCGCCTGAAGAACTTAAAGTCTCAAGTTCTTCCCTGACAGCTCAAGTCAGTAAAGATCAGAAGTTATCAAATTCTTCTGGGGAGACACTGAGCCAAAAGCTTTCTGAGGGTACAAGGGTGAAGACGACAGCATCTCTTAGTACAGACCCTAGCAACAAAGCCTTACCTACCCTCCTACCCGTGGACAGAACTGCCTCTGCAAAGATTTCTCCCACTAATATGTGCCAAGATGCCAAGACTGCCTCTATTGAGACCATGAAGCCTTCAAGCTCTACAGAACTTTTGACAGTTGACGACCTTTTCTGCACATGCCCAATGCAACAAGAGCCTGGGCATCAACTAAGACTAAAAGACCCACAGGTTCAGAAGATTGTGGTGTTTCAATCCTCCTCCCCCACAGATGATGAGCGTCTTCGGGCCAAAGGCCTTCAGCTTGCTGTCAGCAAAGAAAATTCAGTGAGAGTAGGAGCAGATGCTAGTTTGGCAAAACCAAGTCCTCAAATTCAAACCAAGTACTCCCCTCGTTTGCCTGTTAAGGCAGAGAAAAAAGAGGCGATTGAAAGTAAGACTGAGGGTGCCCAGGGCAAATCCCACCCTGAGTCACAGAAATGCCCCATCAAATCCTTACCTATTTTAGATGATCTAACAACACCTAGCCCATTTGTGGATAAGGTCTCTACTCTCCCAGCCAGAGAGTCAAAGAAGCATAGCAGTGGTAAGGGAAAGTCCCAACGCAGTGCCCCTTTCTTGAGCTTCAAGAACCTTCTTTCAGCTACGTTCCCAGCAAGAATGCGGCGAGAAACAGATGAGCGAAGGGCTCAGTTGCAGAAAGTCCGCCAGTATGAGCTAGAGTTCTTAGAAGAGCTGCTGAAACCCAAGTCATCCCAGGGAGAATTTTTGCCCCAGGGATCCTCACCTGTGCCCTCAGGCACTCCTTGTGCCTGCCAGCTCCGCACCAGCCCTGTCCTAAAAGCACCAGGAATCTCCAGGGAACAGCGACGCAGCTGTGACTGTAAGCGAATGTGTAGGGGCATGCGACTACCTGATACACCAGTTGGATCCACAACTGAGACGCAACACAGAGGCAGAGAAAGACCTATTTCGAAAACCCCTCCGGCCGTCTCCGAAGTACCTCATACCCAAGGTGCTCCAAGGAGACCTCAGACCTTAGAGATAAAGACCACACGAATACGCTCTACCAGCCTTGAGTCAAGAGAGCCAAGAGGAGAGCAGGGTTCCTGCTTGCCCACTTGTACTTCTCAAACAGATTGCATAGGAGCTCCACAATATAAGAAGCTCCAGAGGCGATATAGCATTGGAGAGCTGGATAACAGCACTAACACACCTGTGTATGCTGAGGTGAGGCCAAAAGCCAAGAGTCTAGAGAAGGAGATGGAAAGAGTGAGAGCCACAGGACTCAGGCTCCCTACCCCAGTAGAGCCAGTCCACACTCAGTCTCACCAGTCAGAGGGGAAGGGGAAAAAGGGTGTGTTTTTCATTCAGGGCGAAGAGCTACTGCGTGAAAGTAAAGAAGGGACTAGCGAGGTGCTGCTGACCATGCCCAGTGAAGACAGTGATGACAAGGATAAATGCTGCTCATTTTGTTTCTGCTACAGAAAGTGTGAAGCAGCAGATGAAAGCAGTGAGAAGGATGAGCTCTCATACTCCATACCCCTTCAGGTCCTTCCCGGCATGGAGCTGGACTCTCGTACCTTTCCTGTAGTAAGCAAAACGCTCCAGGTTCTTAATGCAGAGGACTGCAGTGCGGAAGAAGAAGAGGTGGAGGAGGAGGAGGAAGAAGAGGAAGAGCTGCATAACCAAGAGATTGACCTGAGAGCCTGTGTTACACTGGAAGGGAGCCTGGCACGGGTACAGGCTCTACAGGGGGAGAGTTTCAGCTTGCCTGATGGTTTCCTTAATGCCCAGTTGGATGCTAATGAATTGCTTGCTATTCTGCGTCAGTGTGGTAACAGCCCACAAGCTGAGGGAGAGGCTCGTCTTCAGCCCTCACAGATTGCTGAGTACAAACAGGAGCTGGCCGTGCGCTTCAAAGAGTTCAGAGCATCTTGTCGACGAGTGGCGAGTGTTGAAAAAAGTCCAACACGTATGCTTGCTGTTGTCACCTCCAGCTTTCAAGTGTTATGTGAACTTACTCAGACCTTCATCAAATTGGTCAGAGGAGTTCGTTCAGAAACCCAAAGGCTACAGCTGTTAAGAAAAGTTGAGGAAGTAGCTATCAACTACACTTTACTTTTGCGTGCAGCAGAAGAATCAATGGGACACTCAAGCAGCTTGCCAACAAAGACAGTGAGCACTCCAGTTTCCTCCAACACCAATAACATGAGCTCACTCGCTCGACCCATCAAAACTCTACCTGCCCAGTAGGAATACACGTGGCAGGGATGTCATCAAAATAGTCCAGAATGTGGGTGGCTACTCTATCCAAATTCACTATTTGTTTATTGTTTACATTTTTTACAAGACATGCAATGACTCATCCTCAGTAAAAAATTGCAATGCAGCTGTTCCATCCCATGTTTACAGGCCCTGAGGTAGCCTCATGGATCTTTTTTTGAGATATAAAAAAACACAAAAACTAATGCACAACGGAATAAGAACCCTATAACAGACTGGGTGATACAGGGCTAATCACCTCATATCAATATTCACAAAAAAAGATATGTCATTATAGTATAATATTTTATATGTAATGTATATTTGAGTTGTGTCTTCTTAGCAAATAATATAAAGTTTTGTGAAGAAGAAAGTGAAGAATATATTTGCAATGTATTGAATTAAGAGAACTATACAAATTATATTCAATCATCAAAAAAATATATGTATCCTCTGGACAGAAAATACTTCAGAGATCTCGTCAAGTAGCGACTTCTGTAAATTTCATAGTCCAAAGCGTTGGTTGGTTAGATGGTGATGTGTTTGTTTGTTAAATTCTCTAACTGTTGTAATGCAAAATGGAGATCTCTGTTGGCTATGTTGACAATGTCTAGCGTAGTGATACAAGAGTCCAAATGTAAGTGACAGTGTTGGAAAATGCAAAAAGCTGAAAGACAAGTATGACATTTAAAACTACATTGACTGGCAGAGGCCCATTCTCTCACTATAACAGTGCAGGTATCAAACACACCTGCTCAGAGCAGACAATGTAGCAGAGACCCAAGTCACAGTCTTATCCACCATACAGAAATGAGTGCTGTTACCTCACTCTGCTTTAGAGAAGGAATACCCACACTGTATTTAATAACGCAAAGTGTATTTTACACCATCACTGATCCATAGCTCACTTGCATTTCACTTGTCCTGAATCATAGATTAATCTACAGCCATCTACTTGCAAGTGAGTAAGCTTATCACTAGAATTTTGCACAACCTCTGAAATTAGCTATGAGTGAAAATGTATCTTTTAATGTTGGATTAAGTGTTTTTTATTCACTCTGCTGCAGAAAATCTCACGAGTCCACACCGTCAGTTTTACATAATTCACCTCACCTCAAAGCTTACCAGTTTTAAAAAATCCTTTGTTTTTATTCAGGTTTTCAGATACAGTATAAACATATTTGCTTTCTATGTGCTGTTATACATTGTGCAATCTAGCAAATATATAAGAAACACACAAAGTAGTTTTCTATGTATTTTAATAAAACTAACACATCTGTTTCCTGTCTGAAATCTTCTTTGTGTCTCATCCTCTTGTTTTTCCTGGAAATGAACCAGAGAGGCTTTATAGTTGTACTGGCCTATCTTGTATTCGGGACTTACTGTTCAAAGAAAGTGCTGAGAAACCAAATTGATAGTGACAACTGACCTGCCACAATACCAAAAATAAGAAAATGTATTTAGTTTATTGCATAGATGTACTGGTCAGTCCTCTGGGATGTAACTTGGATCTCCAATGAACCTCAAACTAAATGTCAAAGGTTTAAAGAAAATATAGTTTAAGATGTAAACATTCAGCCTTAGTCAATTGGTGGTAGGAAACAAATGTTACTCACAATGCATACTTTCAAATGTTCATTATTTGAGAAACTCTATAAATCAATGAGATTTGGGGGTCGTTTAAATGCAAAAATATATACTTTTTGCTTAGTTCTTCTGTAAATGTGAGGCACTTACATATTTTTGTTGGTGTTAATAATATTTTTGTATTATTATATAATAGGTCTGTGTGTGACAATGTGCTTATTCAACAATTGAGCAAAAATCCCCCTCCCCCATATATTACTTTTCATTTCAAACTGAGACTTTGAACTTCAATAATTACCAGAAGTCAGTATATCATCATTGTTGTACTTCTTTTCTTGGTTTCAGAACACACTAGTGTTTACAAGCACCCTCTTTTAACGGTTTGTCCTTCACTGTTAATGTTGCATTTTCCATAACCATATGCAGTGTTTTTCTCTTTCACTGAACTGCATGTTTTCCTTCACGTATTAAGACTTTCAGGGGCAGATACTTTGGCCATTGAAGGTGATAAAACTGTTTGTACAGAAAATGTTCAAGTTCTTAAGTGGAGAAACCGGTAAAAAGGAATGCCGTGGCGGCAATATGTTAATGTTTTGCAAATGATATTCATGGAAATGTATCGTTCTACACTGTAAATGTAAATAGTAGGCTAACATATTTGGAGGGAATAAGAAAGACTTTTAAAACCTTAACTAACATTAAGATTTATCCAAATTCTTCACTATTTTGTAAAAAGGAAAAGATAAAACATGTCTGTAAGGTAATTTATTTATAGTAGTAATGTAACATAGAGACTAATAGCAAAACATATATTTTAATGAGTATATTACAAGTATAAAGCATGGGACATGTTTATTTTTATAAACAAAATTATTGGACAATGTTCTCTCATCAACATTTTAATATTTTAATATTCTGATAAACAGTTTGTGTGGTTTTCATTGTTCAGTTGCTTTGCTAAACTGTGTGGATTTTGTCTGTGTTTCATTCACACAATGAGCCCGCCCTGGCTTAATCCATTGGTTTTTTTATGTGCGCCTTTTCATTCCTGTCTTTATTTACTGTCAATATTCTTGTCATCACTGTGGTCTTCTGTCTGTGTATAAAGTTAACTCCTGTTTTACAAGCAATAAAGTATATTATATAAACTCTTTCGGAGGATTTGGAAATGACATTGCATGCCGGTAACGTGCTGTAGTTGAATACAAACCAATATGAAATATGAACATTATATTGTCCAGAAACGTCTCTCTTGCAGCTGCTAGAAGGTTGTTACTGCGCCAATTGCGTCATGTATATGCTTCTGTTGAAACCTGACTCACCAGTACAAACCTTGACCCAACACCAACCATTGACAATAAAATGGTTCTGTGTTATTGAAATGTTTTAGAGGTTAACTAAAATGACATCCTACTTTGATTTTAACTGTGTTAATCATATAATGTCTAAGCATTTCAAAAGCAGATTAAAGCTGAGCCACTGGCAGAAAGGGGAGCCTCTTTGCTTAAACAATACAAACAACGTTATGATCTTATACAAAATGGCCAACACAAAGATAATCCACTAAATATACAACTGTCTGTGGATGTTAGGGATATATAACAATACTTTTGCATGCTGGCTTACTTTCAGTGTCCTGGCTTACTGTGAATTCTTAAATAGATCGCCACCATTGTTGTTTTTAGTAAGTAACACATGCTTTTACAACTACATATAGTAAGTCAAAATATCTGCTGTGAAGAGGTCTGTACTTACCACCTCTGCATGTTGGTGAAGCATGCTTGTCCAAAAGTTTGCTATGTTCTCTCTGAGGTCCTAAGGGGGTTATCAGGCACATTATAAGGGTCTCTGCAAAAATGAAAACGTTGTATTAGCTTTGATATTGAGTATGAAAAGGCTGAATCATTGTACAAATAATATCTAAAACCAAAGAACTACGATAGAGCTTATATGGACAGTGTCTCTGTGTAGCCTGTACTGCATGCCAGAAAAGGTGGTGAATATCTTACATTACAGATTTGCAGCAGTGCCACAATTAATATTTAGGCCTGGAGGACACATGTCCACCTTGTCAGCAATATTCATGTTTTTATTAAACTATTCAAAAAAATACTGGTAGCATATTTATCTGAGGCAAAAGCATGTGCAGCTCAAACTGTTTAATCTCTGTCCATTTGTAAAACTTTGTATCAGCTTTAATTAACATTGATCATTTTGTTGCATTGATTGATATAAATAAGCCCACAGTAGTCACTTTGTATAGATTTACCTTGCTTGACAGGTGGTCCATTATACTAACAAGGTAGACAATCACAAGACCACATCATGCCATTTACTGTTTTATACAGTGTACAAAATGTGTCTGTTTAGTATCTATGTCATCATGCACTGTGCTTAAGTAACTTTGTACAAAATAACAGCAAAACCAGATAATTATACATATATAGCTGCTGCATAAATACTGTGTTGTATACCCGGACCGATATTGATGAACAGTTATTAATATATGCGCCTGGTTTAAAATACATGTATAGTCCAAATCAGGTGTTTGTTTAAGTAAAGGTCTATCTGGTGAAATTGCAAAATAATAGAATATATAGAATAAAAAACTATGATTTGTTTTTGTATTACAATGGAACCCCATTTCGTGTTACATTGGGAAGAACTAACCTACAACATGTTTAAACAATGCATCTGTATTCAAGAGGTACTCACACTAGCTGTTATAGACCTGCATCTGACAGGAGCAGCAATCATCTTTGACAATATGCGTTTCTTACGGTAACCATAGCAGTGGTATTATTGTTTGATTTTCCACACGTTCCAGAAATTGACGAAACTGATGTTTGTTTTTAAATAGTTATTAACCTGTAAGGACACAGACAGTTGGTCGGCTGGCATAACCTGTTGTGGTTTTGATTAACTAAGTAACCCAGAAACTGTATTGACTTGAACAGGCTTTCACGAAAATCTTCAAGTGGACTACTGAGTTACCGCAGCGAAGACGACCTTTTTCTGTGGTAAGTGCCCTTAACCACTTAGCACTTAATGTTGATAGCATAGTTGTGTACGTAATTTAGCATAGTCTATCAGTGTAAGTTTAACTTTCAACCTCTGGCAGGTCCTTATATAGTGAACCATGAACTGATAAATACCTAACTTTAGCAGGCTATGAATAGCAGGAAATAATGAACTTGTTTGAATAAATAACCACTTTTTTTACCATTATAAAAACATCACCCTCCAATGCAACGGTTTACAAACATGTTGTGACCGCAGTGCTAGCACTGAGCTAGCGTTAGCTTACGTTAATAGAAGTTTCACATGACCAGTTAAAGTTAGAAGACTCACCTGAAAGTAACCTGGATAAAATGTCAAAAATAGGAAAAATACTTGAGCCGAGCTTCGGTTTTTCTAGTGCAGTCTAGTATTCTTGTGTATAAATCAGAGATGTTGTGTAGTAGGCAACATACAACAAATGAAACGCGCATCTTAGATAGCTTACTGTTGTCATACAACCACCTTGTATGTTTAAGTACTTTCAAAGTTAAAGGTTTTATTTTAATATGCACATTTACAGTGTAGTTATACAATGCAACATAACTATAAGACATAAAACAATAAAACTAATTGTAAAAACTATTACAAAATAATTCAAGAAGAAACTTAGTAAAAATAGAATAGTGCAAGAGAATGTTGCAAGACTAATGTGCAAGTAATGCAGGAGAAGTACACTTTATACAAGTAAAGTAGAAGGTAGTATGCCCAATTAAATGCTGTCTAAATAAATAAAATACTGCTTATTGTAATAATTGATAAATATGTGAGATGCACACAGATGAATAGTACGAAGTTAAGTATGCATAATATTTGAACTTAAACTTTGTTGCCTTTTTGAGGCCTTTTTGTGCTTTTTGACATTTTAGTTGTAGGCTGTGTTTATGCATGGGGCATACATTTTGCCATGCCTGTAATACCCAGGGGGCAAAACCCAATTTTTTCGGAAATCAGACATGGAATGTTGTAAAAGGTTGTCCACCAGAAATGATATCTAGGACCTTCAAGGATCACAACCTGGGTGGACAACCCGGTCAACTAGCTACTGGAAAGCTACAGTGAGGGTCCAAACAATGCAACCCCTAAATGAAAAAAAGTCAAAAATTCTGGCTGGATCAGATGCCATCATTCTCTTTCTGATTGAATATCTCTGTGACAGTTCATAGTAAAGACAAACTGAGCCAACCGATTGAAAGAGCAGAACATAAGCTTTCAGGTGATGCCTTGGTTAAGCATGTTCTCAATAAGGCCACTAGATGAAACTGTGCCTTTTTTGCCTCTCCAAAGCGAAATCCATTTCAAGCAATGCACTTGTGGTCCTCTGGATTATTTGCTGTGTTCAAAATGGGTAATAATTATAATAATAATAATACATTTGATTTATATAGCGCTTTTCCTGGTGCTCAAAGCGCTTAACAAGCAAGTAAAGAAGAAAAATAACAACAAAAGTAAAAGGTGCTAAACTAGGTGGAATAAGGGTGAGGGGTTAGTGGATTAGGAGTTGAAGGCAAGAGTGAAAAGGTGAGTTTTGAGGGATTGTTTGAATGATGTGAGAGTGTTGGCAGATTGGAGTAAATATACTTAAAAGATTATTTCTATATAACATATTGAAGGGTTTACGTTAATATACAGAAGGTTTACTGCCGATGCTAATTTGAATTGATTCAATGTTTACAGATTTTCCAGCAAGTGAGAGGATTTTTAGCTAGCTAGCCAGCACTGTTACTGTAAACTAGAATTCTTTAATAATTTGTAAATCAGTTTTACAGTGTTAACATTTAACAACCTATTAATAATGCATACCCACTTAACGGGAAGAAACTCAGTTAACAGACCATAATAACAATTTTTACCTAAACGGAACACAATTCCAACACCAAGCGTCTAAATCGTCTAAAATGAAACGTTAGTGTCAATTTTTTTACTTCATGCTATGAACAAACGACATGTCATATGAAAGCTGAGATTCCACATATTCCATTGGTATAAGTCTCATCACTGTACGACCAAAACTCACTGAGCTAGCAGCCAGGAAAGAGCAACAAACTACTTCACTTTACGGAGCCATAACTATATGTCTTCCCTTTGAGGTTTCAAAAGTTGTGTTCAAGGGCATAACAACGCTGCTAAAGGTTAATCCAATGTCTCTGTGTCACTTTGAAATGAGGTGTATCATTGCTTTGATGACAAGATTATTCATATACCCCTTTTTGTTGTGAAAAATACTCATTCATTCTGGGCATGTCATTTTCGAGTCTGAGGCCTGAAAAATAGGCCCTGTGTTTAAGAGGTTAAGTAGCAAGAGGAAAGGATATAGTGAGTACTAAGTATTAAGACAGACTGTACTGCATATGCTTAAAATATTGTAATTTCTATAAACTTTCTATTGTAATCAGTCAATTGTAACCACTACTTAATTATTACAGTGGTATTGGCCTGTCAAAAATAGTAATCTAAGCCTGTAGCAAGATTACAAGCCAGCCGAAGAAACGTGTGGCAGACATTGCTATGGCACTGAAGCATTAACCATGTAAGAAGAGCTGTGAAGACAAAACCTCTGACTACAAAGAGTGTCTTATATGTCAAGAACACTCTACGATAGACCTGTACTGTATTAATCCATCAACAATTTCAAAGTTTATAAAAGCCATGAATGCTAGACAAGACGAGGTCTTTCATAGACTGCACTATGCGTCTGCAGAAGAAAAATGGTTTGAAGACAGAACACCAAAGTGGCACCGGAAATGTCGAGGATTCCTTGTGAAATCATTGTGTGACCGGTACCGAGAAATTCTGAGGGAGCTTGGTATCAAAACGGCAGATCAGTACCGATCGACTACACTGAAATTGAAGCTGCAGCAACACTTTGGTGGACGTGTTTCAATCCTTGACCAGACCTGTGGTTCAGGCTTCATATGTGCATCAGCTGTACCCCTCGGTGATGCCCTTGAGAAGCTGAAGCGACTAGAAGCAGACCATAAGGAGGACGAGAAATACCATGCATTGCGGCAAGCTGCAAAGATTCTTCGAACAGACTGTGTGAATTGCAAGAGGCAAACTCATGAGAAGCATTCAACTAAGATATCCTTCAAATCTGCTAATGACATGGTTCCTGACTCACTCTTCAACTTCACAGCCATGCTGCTTAATGACAAGATAGTGGAACTCAATGATGATGGAAGAGTCATTGTTGATCAGCCAACAGCAGAGAAAGCCATCATTATGTCACAGCACGTCCTCCGGCATGTTTCTGGTGTATCAACACCTTTGGGCATAGCCACTACCTACCACTTATTCAACCAGACACGTAGTAAATCACTCACTATGATGAATAACATATTGGGGCTTGGGATCAGTTATGAACGTATGCAGCATCAGCTGACAGCACAAATTGAAAAGGTCATGCAGCAGGTTGAAACTGATGGTGTTTACGTCCCAGAGACCATGATGGAAAAACAGCGAGATCCCCCATGTGTTTGCCATGGACAATCTGGACTGGAAGATGAAGACACTGGGGGGTGGGAGTTTTAATGCCACCACTGCAATCATAATTGAAAACCAAAAGATTGTGCGGGTCCAGGATGGTGCCAGACTCCCCACTTCTACCTTGGACAGAAAGAAGACTCTCTCTGATGTTGCTGACCTACCTGCTCCCATGTGTCACGTCTCCGCTAAAGACAGGCAGAGGTCCAGGTCATTGAGCATATTGAGAAGCTAGAGAGTCTGGATACTTCCTCAGATGGCACAGCTGAAGACCTGTTACTTATGTGGCGCCTAGCAAGAATGGTTACAACTTCAGAGTTGCTGGATGCTCCTCCAGATGCAGAAGCAGGACAGAGAAACACAACACTGGCAGTCACAAGTAGAACATGTTGTGAAGATGGTGTTTGAGAAAGACACCACTGCTACTGAGAAGTTAGAGATCATCCAGATGTCACGTCCACAGATATCAATCCTACAAGAACAGGTGTTACTTTTCCAGGAATCTCTGAATGAGCACCCAACTGCAGTTTTCTGGTCAATCTTTCTGGAGATGTCAGACATTCTCCACAGGTTCATCTACTACCAGCGGGAAGGTAACTGGGCAGGACATTTCTGTGAATCAGCACGAATGCTACCTTACCTCACTGCAGCAGGACACTACAAATATGGGCAGCAGTCTTTGCCTCTGTATTTGGCTGAGATTAAGAAACTGCCAGAGACAGCCACAGAGGCACATGAAGCACTGATGGCAGATGCATTTGTTGGAAGGAGAGCAGATGGAAACCACAATGGTGTCTCTCCTGACATGCTTCTGGAGCAGACATATAATGCAGATGCCAAGGAGGCAAGTGGTCTGGATGGTATTACACTCAATCGTGCTGCCAGGATGAAGTGGGTCTACACAAAACCACTCACTGCAGCTATCTCTACAGAGCTCAAGTCTATGCTGCACCTCCATTCCTCCAGCCCCCACCATGAATCTGGTTGGAGTCGTGTCAACAGGGATGCAGAGATGGTAGTCAAGGTCATGGCAGCAGTAGAGACCAACCCATTCACGACAGCCACACCATCCCTGATTAATATATCAACTGGTGAGTGTGCAGATCCCACAGTCAAAGACAACCTGACAAGTGTGAAAGCAGTTGGTTTGAAGGCATTGTCAGAGTCACTGTCCAGTGACCAGAAGAAGACAAGTGTTGTAAAACTAAACACCTTCCATACACAAAACAGGATGAAACCAAAGAAGTCTGGCGGGAAAACCTCTGCACCTGGCAAGAGCAATGAAGTCACTGCCCTTCTGCGCATGACCCAGATCATTGTCAGTGGTGGAGAACTCAACATTGTTGACTTCATAAGCCGCGTTCACACCGGAGTACTTTTCACCGTACTTTTCGCGTTTAGTTCCGTTAGTACCCCTTATGTCGCGTTCACACCAAAAAGAGCACTTAATCTCGGGAACTTTTACCCCCATTTTAGTGCCTGCTGAGAGATGGTACTTTCCTGGGGGAAAAAAGTGCCCCAGTTCTGATTGGCTGGGCGAATTGCAAACCACGCCCCGTACAACTCTGAAATGTTTTGTAGAGCCGACATTTTATTATCCTGGCATTAGCATTATTAGCATTAGCATTCGCCCAGTGCACAAACGCAGAGAGACTAACTTATGGCAACACAAAATAAAACATAGGAGCGGTGGAGATGAGGAGGTGTCGGCGTTCTGGCGATTTACTCGGAAGGCTTCAGTAGAAGCTGCTGGGAGTCCCAGCAGCTTCTACTGAAGGCAGTCCCCAACTCCGGGGACTTCCGGCCGGGGACTTCCGGCCGGGGACTCCGGGTGGCAGTATACGCCGTGAAGTTGTTTGCGGCCTGCCAGTAAACCCAAAGCAGAAGAAGACGAAGTGATGTCAGCGGCTCATTTGCGTAATCTTCCCTCAGGGAAAAGTACTCCGGTGTGAACGCGATCTGTACTAAATGCCCTGGGGCAATAAGTGCCGGGGCACTGAGTGCCGGCACTAAATACGGCAAAGTACTTGGTGTGAACGCGCCTATAGGCAACCACGAGTGCAGTGACCTTCCCCCATCCCTCTTCCAGGAAGATGGCAGTATGAGAACAGGGACCAAGGCAAGCCTTGTGAAGATCTTGAAAGAGAAGACCAAAGTAAGCAGCATCCCTGATCTGCCCCAAGACTGTCTTTTTTTTCAAGACAGTAGTAAGCGTAGATGCCATGTCCGCCATACGACACTGGTCTTTCCACACAGGTGAAGGATTTGGAGTTATCGCTGAGCGATATAGGCACCTGCTGCTGAATGATGTGCCTCCTGGCACTGACATCATACACTTCTGTTGTGACAGATACAGTACAACCAGCCTCAAGTCAGCTGAGCAGGAACAGAGATATGCCAGATCCAAACCAGCGAAAGTGTATGAAGTCAGTGAGCAGTACACAGCTCCGGATCCAAAGAAGTTTGTTGCAGTGTTTGCTAACAAAGCAAACCTGCTGAGCTTCATTTGTCATCACTCCATGCCCTTCATCCACAGTCTGAGTGGTAGAGATACCACTAGTTATCCATATTTCACTGGCAAGAAGGCATGGTTCAAGAGCAGCATGAGTCTGGACATACCTGCACTTGAAGAGTTTGGTGAGAACCCTGCCGATGCCATAACAGATGACCTCCTCAATCAGGCACGAGACCTCACCATCACTGTGTATACATCCAAAGCTGATCACTTTGAGGGTTCTGATCTGGGCAAACTGAGAGCATACAAGTTCCTGAACAACAAATCAACGCTCCTAAAGCTACTAGGAGCTTGCATTTCTGCTGCACCTGAAAAGAGCTGCGGCAACCATCATTGACAAGAACGCACACATCGCCAAGCCAGAAATCCCCCCATGCACAGAATTTGGATGGTCTCTGGACAATGGACATGTAGTTCCGGTACCATCTACAAAGCCAGCTTGGCCTGTGTCAATGAACAAGACAATCTCATGTGGATGTCTCAAGGGCTGTCAGAAAAACTGTTCCTGTGCAAAGAATGCAGTTCCATGCTACATAGGGTGCCGTTGCCAAGGACTGGCAACCAAATGCAGAAGGATACACTCTGCCACACTTGAGAGCAGTGACAGCAGCTGTGACTCAGAAAATGAATAGAAAGCAAAAAGCTTTCTGGGACACTATCATGAATACCACCATGTGTACATTGAAAACATTTGTACTGTATATTCAGTGTAGGTTACTTTTTCCCCCTTTCTTCTTAAAACATTCACATTTTTCTAGTTCTGGGCCATGTGAATGATTATTTTGTGTTCAACTTCTGATTATCGTGTCATATCTGTTGATTTGTAGTTAATAACTAAGAAAAGAGTATGTGAAAGTGAAATAAATGTTTTGCCACCAGGAATTTTGTTTATTTCATGATCAAAATAGGATATTTTTCACAAAAACAAAGACATTGATTTGTACAAATAATAAAAGGGTATTGATTTGACATTAAGTTGAACTTAATGTCAACTTCCAGATACAATTAACTCAGTTTGCCTTGTCCTATAACATAGAAAACCTTAAATTAAAGGGTTTTGCAAAGAAAGTGGCGGCCATTTTGAATTTCGCTGCCTGTAGCTTTCCAGTCTGTAAACTGAAACATCTGTAAACATTGAATCAATTCAACTTAGCATCGGCAGCAAACCTTGTGTATATTAATGTAAACCCTTCAATATGTTATATATAAATAATCTTTTAAGTATATTTACCAATTTTGAACACAGCAAACAATCCAGAGGACCATAAATGCATTGCTTGAAATGAATTTAGCTTTGGAGAGACAAAAAAGGCTCAGCGCCATCTAGTGGCCTTATTGAGAACAGGCTTAACCAAGGCATCACCTGAAAGCTTATTTTCTGCTCTTTCAATAGGTTGGCTCAGTTTGTCTTGACCATGAACTGTCACAGAGATATTCAATCAGCAAGAGAATGATGGCATCTGATCCAGCCAGAATTTTTGACTTTTTTTCATATATGGGTTGCATTGTTTGGACCCTCACTGTAGCTTTCCAGTAACTAGTTGACCGGGTTGTCCACCCAGGTTGTGATCCTTGAAGGTCCTAGATATCATTTCTGGTGGACAACCTTTTACAACATTCCATGTCTGTAAAATGACTTTGCCCCCTGGGTATAAGGGTTTTTTTTTTATTTGTATGTTCAACTTCAGCTATAGGCCTACTATCATTGACACATCCCTGATTAGGAAAACGTGCCTAGCATTTAGTATAACGTTCAGAAAATAATTTGGTGTTTGTGTTGGGGGGACTGGTGATATGTAGTTTAAAAACATTTACCAAGTGAAAGTGTAAAATTATATGAATGTGTAGTATTTTTGTAGCAGTTTTATGAGGGTGATTCATTGTGTAAGGTATACACAAGTAGACAATATTTAAAAAAAATGCATTTAAATCAATATTGTTGCTAAGCATATATAAGAATGTGAAACAAGTCCCCTAGAATTATTTTGATTTGTCTATTGTGTTCATGGGGAAACAAAAGTAACAATGTGTAAACAAACTGTCTTTAGAATTCAGAAAAAAATGAATATTTGATAGTGATCAGGATTTCTGTTTTATTACATTTTATTAAATGAAAGTGAAAAATAATATTAAGAAATATTGTTAAGGATTTTTTTGGACGATTACATTATTTCCTCTGAGGACATCAAACAAACTTTGTTTTGCATTACAGTGTCTTCTTGTTAAAGACATTAAGTGTTAAGTCAACCTTTACTTCTGCATCAAGTTCAAGCATGTTCCTCAATGTTGTTATATTTACTCGACTACATTTATATAACAATTTAAATGATATATACCTTAAATTGAGATCTGATTCAAAACACCTAATGGGCTTGTAAGATATGATGAATGCCCTGTTATGATTATACAACACAGAGGTTCACATAATTGCTTTAATTACCTACACTATAAGCTCCACCTTCACCAGTAAACCTTTTACATTAATGCATGAGTAATGAGTTATTATAATCAAAATGTATAATGTTTATCTATGTAGATATATATATATATTTATAAATACAGATAGATACATTTATAAATATGTATATATAAAGATGTTTTTATAAATATATCTATAAACATACATTTAGACTGTAACACTGGTCTTTTTTTCCTGCATTATGAGAAATATTCAGGGCTTGACTTTAACTTAAAAAGTACTTTTATATTGCGGTATTATTTTTACCCATTTTAAGGTTCTGAAAGCAGCCGCCAGAGGTCAAAATATTAAATTAAATATATATATATATATACCAATATATTTTCCCATTGGTGTCTATCCATTCCGATAACAACGCTTCCTCTGTTCACCTCTTACCTTTTGACTTCCCTCTAGAGTGAGCATGACCGATGGACAGATGAGGGAGAGGCGGGAGGTGGCGCTCACGATACAAGAAAACAGAGTTTCCACTGAGGAGGAGCAGCTGCCCTACCCGAACCTGGCCCCTGTAGTTTTCCGCAGCTTAACACAGACCACAAGACCCCGTAACTGGTGTTTGCAAATCGCCTGTGGCCCATATCCTTTTCTTACTGCTGGAAGTTTAACCTAACCTAACCCTAACCCTCTGACACCTGGTAAAACCAATTATGTGAAATTAGAATAAATATCATATAATTTATGTCTGACTGTCGCATATTACAACATTTTATACATTTGGCCATTATTATTATCATTAATTGCCTCTTTTACATAATCCTCTCATCTCATCCTTTGTGTTTTGACCTTAATATTTTCCTCCACTTGGATGGAGTATATGTCCATACTGATGATCCTGCTCAACTGTGTAAGTTTGGGCATGTACGAGCCCGGTAAAGGGAAGAGCTACAAACTAGAGGTACGTGTAACCGCTGTATTCTTCTGAGTAGGTCAGGGCAGGGAAATGTACTGTGTCATTAACATCTACTTCCAATATAATGAATGCCTAATTGCGAGAGTAGCTTAATTATGACATAACTGGTTAATAATAACTTATTGTATATTCTTTTTTGTAAATATATGCAATAAATTGAAAATGTTCCTCCGTGTTTCTGGCCAGGTGTTCGATTTCTTTGTCTTTGCATTCTTTCTGGTGGAAACGACCATCAAGATGGTGGCCTTTGGAGTCTATGGCTACAAAAACAGCTACCTTCCAAACAAATGGAACAAGTTGGACTTCTTCATCAACATTGTAGAGTAAGTGACTCACAATGCAAAACAGCCAACATATGATCCATAGTGTACACACTGTACACTGTACATATGCTTATCAATCAAATCTATTGTTGATAGGCTTGTTTATGAACAGACTGCTTTAATATTTAGTATTACATTTTGTGATGGTTTTTGTTTTGTTCATGAAAGAAGGCAAATTCAAACTCTTCTCCTTGTTTTAACTGTCCCTTCAGGGCGTTTGGATATTTTTTCAATATCCTTGGCACCGACTTTTTACTCTCTCAAGTCTTTGGACCGTTGCGACTGATCAGCAGAGTACCAAGTAAGTTGATATTTAAACACATTTCAGTGTTCCTTAAAACATTTTGTTTTGCAGTGTTTTCTCTTTCAAATATACATACAATAACTGCTATGTATTTGTGAGTGATATTTCCTCTTTTTACTAATGGTCTCTTACATTTGAGAAATAACAGGTCATTAGCCATGTGAAAATGTAGAACTACATTTAACAACAATTGTAAACATCTTACATTTGTATTTTAGTATTATAATTATCCCCTTTGATGAATCTTAAGTGCAAAGTGAAAAAATCTGATATTCCTATTCCAATCCTATTGAAAAAAACAATTAGTTCCTTAGTGAATCTTTTAGTATTCATACCATTCTTACTAGATATGATGAAAAAGGTATCACAATATTTTTGGCTATGATGAAAATCAAGAATGTATACATCATGATACATACACAGAAATAAAGAAAGATAGTAATACCTCTGCCATCTATTGCAATTCCATACACTGTTCCTGTAATCCCATAACAACTGCTGACGGCATCTTTTTGCCTTTATTCCTGTAGGTGTGCGGGACGTAGTTACAGTTCTCATAGACGTCGTGCCCATGCTTGCAATTGTTCTCGTCATCTTCTTGTTTGTCATCCACATCTTTGCCGTGGTGGGAGTCCAGCTGTGGGCAGGCCAGCTGCGCAACCGCTGCTTCCTGGGAGACGACATTCCCACGTAAGGTTTTAGTCTGTTTTTCCATTATTTGCATGTTTTTCCCTCTCCGTCCTGCTTTAACAATGACCAATTCCCAAATAATTCTCCAAGTATTTCTTGATTTTTTTATTATAATTGGTCTATAAAATGTCAAATAATTGTATAGTAAAATAAAATGGCCCATCCCAATTTTCCAGGACCTAAGGAGATTTATTCAGATTCGTTTTATTTAACTGACTTGCATTCAATAGGTATGTATAATACTATATATAGAGAGAAATATAGTGAAAACAATATAATGGTATTCAATTAAATGCATTTCCTCCTTTGATGTGTGAAAATGCTAAGAAAAGCACAAACTCACATTTTCTGTATATAAGAACATAAAATAATAATTGTAATTTACCTTGATGACACATGTCACGGCACACATTACATCCTGTTGTATGACTTGGTTTATATTCACATTTATCAATTATTTAACTGAACTGAGTTGTATAACTATGTATCATTAACATGATACACTGCATATCAATTCTCTATCTCCCAATCACAAAAAACGCATCATGTGAATTCTTAAACATTTGTAATGGTTCATTATTTCTAGTTCATTTCATCTGTCTTTCTTTTTCTGTACAGAAATAACAACATGTCCCTTAGCCCATACTTCGAGACCATGTTTGATGAAAAAGTCCCGTTTGTCTGTACGCGGGAAGGCAAGAGCGGGACGCAACACTGCCGAGATATACCCCCTTACCAAGAGAATGGAGGAAACTGCTCATTGGCTGCCCCCCACAATGCCTCAGCTGCGAATTGGGGAATCCCTACAGTGGCTTCACACACCTGTATAAACTGGCACTCTTTCTACAATGTCTGTCGTGCTAGTGAGAAAAACCCCCACCGGGGAGTGATCAACTTCGACAACATCTTCTACGCCTGGATAACCATATTCCAGGTAATAAGGTCTTTCTTTATAAAGTTTTCTATCTGTGTATGCACCTCAACACCAAGTCAAATTCCCTGTGTGTGTTAACCTACCTGGTAATAAACCTGTTTCTGATTCTGATGCAAGGATATGTGAACATGTGGTAGCATGAAACATGGTGAGCGCAGAGTTCTATGTAATTCACTCTATAAATGTTATTTATATCACTCTATCTCTCTGTTCCCCAAAGGTTGTCACACTAGAAGGATGGGCTGAGATCATGTTTTTCATAATGGATGCTCATTCCTTCTTGAGTTTTTTATTCTTCATGCTGGTCACCGTTGTGAGTAGCCTTTTGTCTTTTTGCAGTTAACAACCTTAGTATTTGACTGTGTTTCTAGGTCTCTAACAACCTCTGAATGATGGTTTGGTATTATTCCATGTGGTTTATTTGAGATCTGGTAGACAAAAGGGTCTGTAAAGTTGGTTAAATAACTTCAGTAACAATCATGAAAATCCAACAGCAGCAGTCAAATACACTGAAAGTGAGTCTTTATTGAATCCAAAATAGTTGGCCCAATGCTGAAACCCTGTTGCATAATAATGAGACTCAATGAATACTTACATTTTCACTTTACTCCTGACTTGCTGCAGTTCTTTTTCAAATGACCTGGAGACAGAGAGCCATCTGATAACTGTAGATTTGTGTTTTTCGCTTGGGTTAACAGCAAATGGGAGCTATGTCCTCACAATTTGTTTTACATGTGATCATGTTGAAGAAATATTAAAAGACATATAAGCTACAACTTATTTATTTTGGTTTTGTTATTTAATTTCAGACTGAGAACAAATGATTTGGACACTTGAATTGCACTTTTGCAAAACTTGATATTTTATTTTCAAATTAAACAGAGTTATAGAAAATGTGTAAGAGCATGCAAAAGAAAAGAATAACCAGAAAGAAACTGAAAGAAAATGAGAATGAAGAGGAAAGACAAACGAGGCTTGCTTTAGATTTTTCCCAGTTTTTGAGCAGTTGCACTAAATACCCTTTCTTTACTTCCCCAATCAGATGGGCTCCTTCATCATAGTCAACGTCTGCGCAGTCGTCATCGCCACCCAGTTCTTGGAGAATATGAAACTGAAGTCAGAAGAGCCGAGTCCCGGTGCTGCGTGTAACGCTCTGCGTCTGCTCTGTCGAAGGTTTGCCTGTTGGCTGCGGAGGTTCAACAGGTAAGTCACTCTTTAAGCTCTGCATACCGTACAACCAGGATGTCAGTACCACTTACTGTAAAATGCATTGTGTTTTTGCCGTCAAAATAGTACTTTTCAGTGCTGTTGTGTGTACAACGGTGTAAGATTATGCAAGATGTATTATTCGATTTCTTCCAGAAGGTAATCCTACAGTATATGCAAATGCCGTAGTCATAATATAACTTTTTTAGTTTCAGGTTGGGAATGTCTAGGTAGAGAAAATAAATGTCCTTTACACCCAGAGACGAAGGTTAAAGTGTAAATGAATCTTGAATATGATCTTAGTTCAACGTGCCTACTGCTCTCCGTGTGAAACTGAATGTGTTGGCATGGAATAATCGCATTAGTCAATATGTGTTTTCTCAGAATGGGACCCCATAAATGTTTAGAGGCAATTCCAGAAAGAGATTCATTCAAAAGCAAACAAAGATGAAAATGCACAGAACAAAACATGAAATCATTATTTAACATGGAACTAACTCTCTCTTGGTCTTTTTTGGTTACTTACTGTTGTTCATGTGCTTCAACCCATAGAAGTAACAAGGTGCAACCCAATGCCGGCCAAAAGGGAACTTTGGGATCGGTGAGGCTCGTCAGCAGCTTTCTGCAGAACCAATGTTACAACACTGCTGCCCCATCTAACTGACTCCCTTATCTTTTAGATTTTGAGACCCTTCAACAAGCACATTCGGACGTTGGTTGAGAGCTCACAATTCGACCATGTGATCATGTTTGCTGTTTTCCTCAGTATTATCACCATTGCAGTTGAACATCATAATCAGGTGAGGAGCAAAGTGTTTCTTTGTCTAGGCTTCTATGGATTCCTGTGGTTTGATTAGAGTATGTTGTTATGCTGGGGGTGAAAAGAGGAATACTATAATGAGATATTAACAATTTCTTCTTTCCCTTCTTTATTTTCCTTTTGGCTCTTCCAACAGCCTCCTAAGATGACACACGTGTTACACATCTGTAACATCGTTTTCACATTTGTATTTTTTGTGGAGATGACGTTAAAACTGATCGCACTCTGCTTCAAATACTTTTTTGATCTGAACAACATCTTCGACTTTGCCATTATTATTGTCAGGTAATGTAATCCCATCCAGTCCCACATGAGAACTACACTCAGAGTTATATCCTGTAAAATCTTTGAAATGTATATTACATTCAACCAATTTCATTATTTGGGGTCTGACAATTCTACACAAAAATTGAGGTTTATGACACTGACTCCATGTATATATTTATACAAGTTATCAGTGTTGGAATGTAACTTAGTGCATAATTCAAGTATTGTACTCTAATACTTAATGTATTAACCCTCATAGTGAGTTACAAATAAACACACATGATACGCTGATATGATATGATTGACCAACCACATCATTAAAATGATATGACGTGTATTTGTTGACGATAAAAAGCAGAATAATATTATGCTATGCGATACTATAATCAGTGCTGGAGATAAGTTAAGTTCATGCACTCAATAACTGTATTAAAGTTCATTGATAAGTACCTGTACTTTACTTAATTACTTTCATTCTATGCTACTTTAAACTTCCACCCCTCTACTGTACATTATGCCGCGTTTCCACTACACGGCCTCGCTCGGCCCCGCTCGGTATGGCTGGGCCTCGTTAGGACTGGCTCACTTTATGGCGCATTTCCATTACAGTTTAGGAACTGGGGCAGTATCTATAGTAACGCAGTGTAGGCGGAGCCGTGACGTGATCTTCAGAGGACCCCAGAAAAACAACACAGCCGTTAGCTGTTAGCACTCAGAGCTCACAGCTCCTCATATATGTTCAGAAACTAGACAAAAGTTAAACAAGTACAAACCACAGACTGCCTGTGTCATGGTGAATACAGTCGCTGCTTTATTTATGTCTGTATAGGCCGTTGTTGTGAGTGTGGACGGTTGGAGCATATACTGCGTTAGCTTGGCCAATCTCCATTTAGAAAACAAGCATTTTAAAAGGTTTTTCCCCTGCCGTCTGTCTGCAGACTTGACAAAGCATTAATTCATGGTTTTTACTAACCGGTATCAGTATGTTGTTACTTCGGCATCATTTTGAAACGTGTATTACAATTAAATCACGGTCAAATATGTCCATCTTGTTGTAGTTGTTGCCCCCTTGCCAGCGACGCTCTCTCTAGTTTAGCATACTCAGCCCGACTCAGCCTCGTTGTCTCTGGCCCTGGACCCACGATTTTATGAGGCCAGAAAACTGTGAATTAGGACCCGCCGGCCGGTACTAGGCCAAGTGGAAACGCAACCAAAGACGGGCCGCTGACGTCACAGCCCTCTTAAACCGGGCTGCGGGCTGTAGTGGAAACGCGCCATTATATGGTTCTCTGCCAATAATGTCCATATCTCACCTAATTTTTAAGTTAAAGGGAAAGTACTTCAATCTACATTTTGCTGCTAATACCTTTACTTAAAGGGCCCATGTCATGGCCATTTCCACTGATCATAATTCCATTGTTGAGGTATACTAAAATATATTTATATTGTGCAATTTTCCAAACTCACATTGGTTTCTCATACAGCATCTCTGTAAACTGCGTGTATTCACTGAATTTCACTCTCTGCCTTTAACGGCTCGTTGTAGCTCCCAAAGCTCCAGCCCCCACCCTCCCTGTGAGCACAGTGTGCTCTGATTGGTCGGGACGTTGTGAATCGCGCTGAGCTCCGTGGAGGTGTTGTTTCCTTGTTAGCGATACACAGCCAAACACAGCCAAACTCATCCTGAGCACACACAAAGTCACAGCCGAAGTAAAAACAATAAGTGTGGCTTGATATTGAGTAAGAAAAAGGTTGATAAACGCTGTGAGAATGGGTCTGCAGAGAGAATTTCGCCGCGATCCCAACTGTCTGTTATCAGCCTGCAGCCAGGGAGGAGAAATCAGCTGAGCTGCCTGCTCCCTGCACACAGATGTGTGTGTGAGGAAGTCCGTGGATTGGTCAATTTGGACCAATCAGCGGGGGCTTAACGTAACGGCTCCGCGGACGTAACTTAACGGCTCCACGGATTGGTCCATTTCGTTCCGGGTACGGCTTGACATCATGCCGTACCCGGAACGAAATGGAAGAATCAAATGGACAATGACGTATCTCCAACGAGGCGTTTTGGGGAGGTATTTTCTGTGTTAGAGTTTTACTCGCTACAGGGTGTACTTTGAGGGTTTGTGACTCTGCACACCGTTTACATGCATAAAAACCCTCATAACACACAAGGGGACGGGTAATAACCGGAAAAGCATGACATGGGCCCTTTAAGTCAGCGTTTCTTCTTGTTTGTGGTGTTTAGTGTGTGGGAGCTAATTGCCCAATCAGATGGCAGGTTGTCAGTGCTGCATGCTTTTCGTCTGCTGCGGTTTGTGAGGCTTCTTCACTTCCTCCCATACCTGCTGAGACAGCTGCTGGTGCTGAAGAGGACCATCGCCGAGGCAGGCCCGCTCTGCATGCTGCTGCTGTTCTTCACTTTCGTTTGCAGGCATGTACACACAAAGATCCAACCTCCCTCTCTATCATTCGTTCGAGACATTTGTAGTATCGCAGAAAATCCCATATTATATGTTCTATTACTACAATAATGATCACCCATGAGATACACACATTTGAACAGTGGTAATTGAAGACGTATACTCAAGTACTTTACGTAGTTATAATTTGGAATACATTAATATTATCTGGCACGAGGTAAACATTTTACTTTTCTGCAGTTAATTTATCTGACACTCGGTTACTTTTTATATAAATAACATGGTGTGTTGATAAGATATATACACTACTATTCTACTCAGCAGTACACAAACTATACAACATGTTATCCACATGAGTACTTTTACTTTTGATACTTTAGGTACATTTAGCTGATAATACTTCTGTACTTTTACATAAGGAACATTTTGATCTCAGGATCTTTACTTGTAATGGAGTATTTTTAGAGTGGTATTACGTAATAAGTAAAGGATCTGAGTATTTCTTTCACCCCTGGATTTCAATGATTTTGACTACATGTTGTGGTTTCTCTGCAGTGTACTGGGTATGCGTCTGTTTGGTGGTCAATTCATATTCAAGGACCCTCAAGGAGATATAATCATTGAGCGAAAAAACTTTGACACCATGCTCTGGTCCATGGTCACTGTGTTCCAGGTACGTCTTTGTATTTCTTAATTTGAGCTCTCATGATTGTAATCCACCCTTATGCATTGTTTGCCTTAATATCTATCAGTGATATACTCCTTTAATCTATCAATCCAGATTCTGACTCAGGAGGACTGGAACCTGGTGCTGTACAACGCCATTACGGCTACCACGCCATGGGCTTTCCTGTACTTTGTCACCGTCATTATGTTAGGAAAACATGTACTTCTCAATATTCTCGTGGGCATAGTGGTTCAGAGCTTCCAGGAAAAGGTAAAGACCTCTGTCTTCTCCAAGAGCTCGATGTTTTACACACAAAAGCTAGGCACACTCAAACACCAATGCCGTACTCTACTTCCTGTTGTTCCAGGAGTCCTCAGAATGCGATCAAGACTCTTCTCGCGTTGACGAGGATTTCAGCGACTCTGTAACCAGCTTCACCTCAGAGACAGTAAGTCTCTAAGAGTCATGAATCTTTGAGATGTTGGTGAGAAACGTTGTTGCTTCTCCCTTGTTGAGATAATAGTTACGGTTTGTAAGACATGGGGTGATGTACCTGCTCAGTCATAGACACTGTCCCACACACACCTTGCTATTTCATTTTGTTCCAGGACCCCTCGAGACCCAGCCAATCTCCCTTAACCTCTGAGAAAGACACTGAACCAGCAAATACCCAAGAAGACAATGCAAGTTCCTATGAGTAAAAGTTATAGTATAGAATAGAATAGATAGTTATTAAGTCTGGTTTTGAACTCAACCGAGAGTTAATCCTGGGGTGAAAATGTTAGGTTACAAACAATAATGTTGCATAAATATGGTCATGTGTCTTTGCCAGAAATCTCTAAGCAACATGTATGCTAGTGTACTGCTTTAATGTTCATGGGGGTTCTTTGAAATATTTATTTCACGCTTTGGCTAAAGAGAGGCAGCGGATGTGTAACTTCTACCCTCCCTCTTCAGAAACCTTTGACCTGTATCCAGCAAATGCTCCACTGGTGCAAAGAACATGAAGAGTGGGCATTCTACGTCTTTTCTCCACAGAACAGGTACGATTAATAGGTAACGATATTTCTATCATCATCATCTGTACTCAAAACATTTAATAAATAATAATTAAAATGTCAGGGCCAAATAATCAGTTTGTCCATCATACACTAAAACTTTTGGATTGTGAAACAGGTTTTTAAATGCATTGCATGTGGTGTTAAAAAGTCTTATGAATTATTCATATCTTAAACTGCACTGTAACTTTTATCCATGTATTTTTTCTTTTAATGTTTCTTTTATTATCTTTTCTTTTTAATGACTAATTTTAAATGCCATTTTCTTAATGTCTTCCATTTTTGTAAAGCACTTTGAATTGCCTTGTGTTGAAAGGTGCTATATAAATAAACTTGCCTTGCCTTGCCCTTGCCTTGCCTTATGCTTATTTATTTTTAAACTGCAGAATCTGTGTTGTATGAAAAGGCGACCAGTTTGAGCCAGTCACATCGCATTTGATTGATACATCTATGTGTACATTTCCGATTTCAAAATTAATATTTCATTGTTTTACAGGAAGTGAAAGAGAGAGATTTTGATAAACAAACTTGATGTATTTTTTGCATATCCCAAGGGAATCAAAAATATTTAACACCTCACTTTCTTGTAATTGCTTCCTCTTATGTTTAACGGACTTTGTTAACGAAGGTATGTGTGTATGTCTTTAGGTTCCGAATCTATTGCCAACGTTTGATCTCTCACAAGTTGTTTGACAACACGGTTCTCCTATTCATCCTGCTAAGCTGCGTCACCATTGCTATGGAGAGGCCTGCAATACACGATGAAAGCACGGTGAGAAACCTGCAATTACTGTTAGTCTGGAGACATAAATTAAACCCTCAAACACAACCCTATCTAATCAGACACACACAAGCATCGTACGATCAATGTAGAACACACACAGTAATCATATTACATGTACTGTGGGATGAGAGGAGGCATCAATGTAGAATAAGAGACACACAAAGTCAAGATTAATGTTTTGCATCTTATGGAACAAATAATATGTAATATGATTAAATGTCATACAAATACAGGCAGGATATAATTGAATCTCACCCTGCCCTTTAGGAGCGATGGATCCTGAATATGTCGCGTTACGTGTTCTCCAGTGTCTTCCTGGTAGAGATGCTCTTTAAGGTAAGATCTGTTTTGTTTTTTAACAGTTTTAACTTTATGACCCCTAATTTGTTAAATGAACTGTCCAATACCTGCTGGGTGGAGATCAGAAATGAGAATTAAAGGAAAATGTATAAACAATATATTGCAAATTAAACGAAAAGATAAAGTTACGTTTTTGTATTCATAATTTTCTAGCTTTAAATACATTTTGTAGCTCAGATTTTCAGGAGTATTTGAAAAAGGCCCATATTATTGTATTAAGACGTCTTAATTGATCCATTGTTGCTGTAACAACAGGTTGTAGCTCTCGGTGTGTTCTTTGGGAAGGACTGCTACTGCAGCTCTTCCTGGAACGTCGTGGATGGTTCGCTGGTGATTCTGTCGGTAATTCATATCATCATCTCTCTGGCCAGTTCGGGCGAAAACAACATGCTGGGCATTCTCAAAGTTTTGCGCCTGCTACTGACACTTCGCCCACTGAGGTACAGCAGAGCATAGATGTTTGTTTTCTTTTTGTGTGGATTTATGCACATGTTTATGTAATATGGCTGCGCTGGCGTCACACCTCATGTCATAGTTGGGTAATTTGGCAGTGTGTGTGTGCTGGTTCTAAGAAAAAAAGTTTGTTTATGTCTGTTTTCCAGGGTGATCAAGCGGGCCCCCAAATTGAAGCTGGCTGTGGATGCTTTGATCACATCCATCAAACCCATCGGTAACATTGTTTTCATCTGCTGCACCTTCTTCTTTTTCTACGGCATCCTTGGGGTACAGGTACTGTGGAAATGCACGCGCACACACACACACACACACACACACACACACACACACACACACACACACACACACACACACACACACACACACACTTATCCTATGCATCGAAAGTTAAGGCTTTGTAATGACATGGCAATGGTGGATTAACACTCTGTCTCTGTTTCTCTCTCACACTGTACACTGTAGCTGTTCCAAGGGAAGTTCTTCCACTGCTTGGGTCAATACACAAAGCACATCACCAACAAGTCTGACTGTCTCTCAGCCAACTATCTCTGGGTGCAAAAGCCGTACAACTTTGACAGCCTGCCTCAGGTAAGGACTGACGCTCTGTGAATGAGACAGGGAAAGGCATGGAGGCTGCAAGCATTCATGACAGCATCTCCAAACACAAAACTAACAAAATAGACACTAGAAATGAAATTGGTTAATCATGCTTAACATTCATATATTTAAAAAAATGTCATCTTATCTTCACCCAATGTGGTCCATTATATACTTAAATTACCCTCAAAAAGGTTTTACTTTATTGTTGTTTACACAGAGTTATTTGTAGTGTCTTTGATGTTTAAGCAAATAAGATTAAAACTTGGAAAATAGCAATGTGATAACTTTACAGTTCTTTCTTTGTTTCCAATTTAGGCTCTGATGTCCCTTTTTGTCATGTACTCAAAGGACGGATGGGTGAACCTAATGTATGATGGACTGGATGCTGTGGGAATAGACCAACAGGTATTTTTGTTGGCAATATGCAACATGTACACATGGTATCAGAAGAAATAAATTCTTATGTTTATTTTCTTCTCTTCTAAGCCCGTGAGAAACCATAACCAGTGGATGCTTGTTTTTTTCATCACGTTCATGGTTATGAGCTTCTTCCTCCTCGATATGTTTATCGGTGTAATGGTGGAGACCTTCGCCCAGTGTCAGCAGCAGCAAAAAAAATAAAATAAAGAGGAAGCATCACATGACCCGAGCAGGAGTAAGGAGCCTTTTAAAGTCTAAAAACCACAAACACTGAAAACAATGTAAAAATGTATTCAAACAGATAGTGTACTGGGTTTACAAGATTATTTTTGTTGAAAACTAAAAATGTGATGTGTCGATAGGAACTGCACAACCGTATGTGTGTAAGTCTTCCAATACACACTTCATTGCACCCATTGTCGATATAGAAATATCAATAAATGCAGTTCTAAATGCTTTGGGCATTTGTAACTAATATGTCTCCCATCTCTGTTCACATTCATTTGAATATCTCCATGTTTGTGTGTCTACATTTCAGACAAGCCTAAGAAGATACCTACGCAGACTCCATATTACACATACTACTCCCCGATGCGTCGCTCCATACACACTCTGTGTACCAGCGACTTCCTTGACGTCTTCATGGCCGCCGTCATTTTGATGAGTGTCCTCATCATGGCCTTCCAACATTACAAACAACCTCTGGTAATTGCACACACAGTCCCTGTCTACAGCTTAGAAATGCCACAAAAAAGGAATGTGCATTGACTCTAGGAGGGGATGGAATTAAACCGTTTGCTGTCTGTGTGTTCAGTATATAGAAAGGCTCACAGAGTATTCGTACTATGCCTTCACTGTCCTCCTGATCATTGAAGTCCTCTTGAAGATTCTGGCGTTTGGCATACGGAGGTTCCTCCGAAACAGGTAACACGCTACAATAATGGAGAATTCAATTTCCTTATTTGCATGTTAGGAAACGTCAGTACTCATAGTGTTGTGTGCATAATGTTTGTGTTTGTTTAGTTGGAATCATCTGGACTTGGCGGTTGTCTTGGTTTCCGTCGCCAGCATTGTTTTCATTGGGATAGAAATGGCCGACTGGATTCCCATTAATCCCAGCATCCTGAGAGTCTGTAGAGTTCTCAGGCTAGCAAAAGGTACACACACACACACACACACACACACACACACACACACACACACACACACACAATCTCAGACACACACTTGAAAAAGGGAAACGTTTCTTAAGGATAGCTTTTGGTGCGAAAATGTCTAATTAAGTGTATGTGTTTTGCATGCACATACACAAAGTCATTCCCAACATCTCCTGTGTCTCTCCTCAGTGCTGAAGCACAAGAAAATAAGAGTCCTCCTGAAAACAATTATCAAGACGCTGTCACAGGTAAAAACTTGATTTTGTTTCTGCTACATTCATTATAGATGCAAAGTGAGAAATAATCATTTTAATTTCCATAGGGATGTTCCTGCTGTGCTAGAGTTGATAAATATTTGAATGTTTAAAGTATGCAGATTGTGATCCTGATGTATCTCTGTTTGCAATCTGTTTGGACCCTAGAGAGCCTATAACGCTAGTCAGTTTTATTATTGAATTTGCAAACCAATAAAGATCTTATTGTATTGCTTTTACAGTAGTCGTAGATCTCTGGTCATTTAAAAGTTCTCTATAATTTTACAGATGTCTCTGTAAATGGAGCAGAACATAAAATGCTACTAAAAAAAGGTGCCATGCCTAAAAAACATTGGTAATCAGAAATAAAGGCCTGTAATTTCTTCTAGCTAAGGCACATAAGGTCCTGGGGCCCCATTAATAAACGGTGCGTACGCACAAAAGATGGCATACGCCAGTTTCTACGCACTGTTTGCGATTTATAAAAAACGAAACTCTGACCCATGCGTACGCACTAAGCACAAAAACGGGAGAGACGAGAAACTGCGACACCGTTGGCAGAAGGAAGAATGGAGAGAAATATGTGGAAATAATACCATAAATAGAATGTTACCTCTCATTTATCAAATATGAAGAATTCATTTGTAAACATTGATTAAACCCAATCTTAAAATGATTAAACAAACGCCTGTTTGAGACTCCTCAGTGCACACAAAAACATAACTTGGAGAAATAAATAAATACGGAAATGGTATTGATCACCCCTCGATTATGTTTTCTTGTTAAGAAATGTATTCTCATAAATGATGCGGTAAACAGAAGGATAGAATTACTTTAAACTGACGCCGTTTTACATTTCTATAGGTTGTATAGATACGAGCATGGTTTGATATATTATCATGTTTAATCATGTTTTATGCCGTTCGCCAATAGCCTACTTGATAAGTCGCTCGTAAAACACAGGAGGTATGGAAACTAAGAACACCATATGTGTTTCTCAATTGCGAGTACGCTTGCTTGGTAGCACATGTCTGCCGAGCATCTTGCTTCAGAAGCGAGTCAAGAATACTTCCTGACATTTGGAAAACAAAGAGTGGAACAGGCTAGCAAGTGTGCAGGTGTGCGTCATATGATAGGCCCCGCCTTACATTTTCCGCTACAGATTTTGGAAATTGGTCCGTGCGCAAAGCATTGTGGGGATTTTAAGACCGCGGAGTCTACTCATGTGCAGCCTCGATATTTCTCCAAACGGAGTACGCCGGGCTCGGTAGATTTCCAAGTATACTGGAGATTGGAACAGTACTTCGGCGGCACTCGATGACGTAGTATGCTTGAAATAGTGGCTCTGCAGCAGCTTTACTTGCGATTGAGAAACACCCAATGTGTGGTAAATTGTACAGCTAATATAACACAACACATTAGTTGGTGGATTATGGATATATAGTTGCTGATCGACAGCTGCAAACAAACCACCAAATACAAAAAAATTATTCAGATCCAGTCGTCATGACTCCACTCCGGAGGGATTCCCCGATCATTTCTTACAGTTTCTCATCAAGGGGGTGTCTCCTGTCCCCGATACAAACACACTGGCCGTTTCTCAATCGCGAGGATATTGGCTTCCAAGCCAATATTTCAAGGATGCTACGTCATCAAGTGGCGCAGCAGGACCGTTCCAATGTCCAGCATACTTGGAATTCCACCGAGGCCGCGTCCTTGGTTTGTGGGAAATTTCGAGGCTGCACATGGGTAGACTTCGCGTCCTTAAAAACCCCACAATGCTTTGCGCACGGACCAATTTCCCCAAATCTGTGGCGGAAAATGTAAGGCGGGGCCTCTAATATGACGCACACCTGCACACTTGCTAGCCTGTTCCACTCTTCGTTTTCCGAATGCCAGGAAGGATTCTTGCCTAGCTTCTGAAGGAAGTGACTCGGAAGACATGTGCTACCAAGCAAGCGTACTTGCGATTGAGAAACACCCACTGCCTGAGGAAGGTTAGGCTATGTGTATTGTTTTTGTCATTAACCTTTTTCAGACCACTTATTTATTTATTTTGGTGACGATCCGACCTCCATGCTGCTACTCTGGTTCAAACTGCATCCACCAAACAATATGATTTATCTCGACCTCCCCAAAATAACCAAAATCTGACACGGTGTGAGATGTCTTTTTTAGCTGTTCTGTCGTCATTTCCTGCGATCTTCTTCATGCAGTCAGTCAAAATGAATGAATGAATGGGCGTTTCTTTGACTATTTATAGGCAAATATGGGCGTTACGTGAAGCCCGCAAAAGCTGCGCCGCATTTCGAGTTGATTGTGATTTATAAAGGGAAACCGGCGTAGGATGTGCCGTACGCAAGTCCTGTGCAGTCTTTTATGAATCGGAAAGTGTCGGGGCGTATTTATTTGCTTTGTCCTACATAAGTAACCTTCCCACGTCAATCCTACGCAAGGCTTTATAAATGAGGCCCCAGGGGCAGATTGTAGTGTTTGTTGTGTGGGAGATCTAACATGCATTTTCATTTTTTTTAGGTTGGGAGCATTTGTCTTCTGTTCGCTTTTTTTTTCTTTATATACGCTGCGCTGGGAGTGGAGCTCTTCGGCAACCTAGGTCAGTCACACTACTAGCAGAATACACACATTTTCTTGATAATCTTTTTTTTTTGTGGATGAATAGACTTGATTTTTGTTTGAAAACTGTATCTGTATGTTTGAATTGTGTGCTGCTGTTTCCATCAGAATGTACCGAAGAGAATCCCTGCCTTGGCTTACATCGGCATGCTAACTTTAAGCATTTTGGCATGGCCCTGCTCACGCTGTACCAAGTGTGCACCGGAGACAACTGGAGCGGGATAATGAAGGTAGGTCACTGCTGAGAGAACAGTCTGTGAGTCAGTCCATCAGCCTTTCTGAATCCTGCCCTTTGTTTCTCAAGGACACTTTGAGGGAGTGTCATCCCACAGACATCGATTGTGTGACCTACCTCTCCCGGGTCTCCCCCATGTTCTTCTCCTCCTTCGTGGTCATGGCCCAGTTTGTACTGGTCAACCTGGTGGTGGCAGCCATAATGCAGGCTCTGGAGGACAGCAACGAGGTACAGTTGCTACAACAATCACAGACCAAGAAAGCACAGAAACACATAGCCAGTGGGTGTTTCTCAATCTCGAGTAAAGCTGCTCCAGAGCCACTATTTCAAGCATACTACGTCATCAAGTGCCGCCGAAGTACTGTTCCAATCTCCAGCATACTTGGAAATCTACCGAGCCCGGCGTACTTAGTTTGGAGAAATTTCGAGGCTGCACATGTGTAGACTCCGCAGTCTTAAAATCCCCACAATGCTTTGCGCACGGACCAATTTCCCCAAATCTGTGGCGGAAAATGTAAGACGGGGCCTCTCATATGACGCACACCTGCACACTTGCTCGCCTGTTCCACTCTTCGTTTTCCGAATGCCAGGAAGTATTCTTGCCTCGCTTCTGAAGCAAGTGATTCGGAAGACATGTGCTACCAAGCAAGCGTACTCGACATTGAGAAACACCCTGGATTTATAAACAACAGCTGTAAATCTTTATTTAACAGGTTTTTAATTTCTTATAATTTATAATAAAATAATCCTATTAAGTTTCTTTTTTCTTTTTTTTGTAATTCTTTATTTATTTGGGGTCACATTATATTAAAAGTACAGTTTTGCAAATCATATATTTTTAGAGACCCGAAAATGATAAATTAAATACCGAACAAAATTAGTAAAATAAAATAAAAACGAAAAAATACACAGGGGTTGTTTGAATTGACAAATATCTACACATGTACATTAAGTTTCATGGAAAGAGCAATATAACAGCTACTGATTATTTGGCATTTAAATCTTAGTTTGAAAGCTAAAAATACTATTAGATCATACAAAAAAATATTAATAATTATAAGACAAATCAACTTTTATGTCTTACTTTAAGATTTAAATTCCAAAGTAACAGAGGAATATTTTAATATTTCAGAGCAATCCCACTAATTTCTGTCTCCCCCTGGAGAAGGAGAAGGAGGAGGAGGAGGAGGATCCGTCGGACAATGCAGGCGCGCGTCTCCGGGGCAGTGTTGGTGTTTTAAGTAATGAGTGAATATTTGTAAATGTGATTACTTGAAGTTTGATTCTTTGTTTTTTTACCTTTTTTTCATAACATGAATAAATAGAACAGACTTGATTTACACATGGATCACTTTTTACTTTTCTATTCATTCATTTCTTGTTTTGGTTGTTATATAAAAATACTTAGATCCAGTATGAAGAATCAATATGATAAATGTGAAACACCTCGACAAAGTCCCTTGGCCATTATGACAATACGACAGCAATTGGATGGAAAAAAAACACACGAGGCAGTCCTGAACACATAAATACTTAAATTATTAAGAGCAAAGTCTGCTTCTTTAAAGGGTAAGGAGATGTCAGAGGGTGGTATGGGAACATGTAACAAAAACAGAGCATGAAACATGGAGGCTTTTAGATTTTCAGCATCTCAAGTTTTGACCTCTTTACAGGGAGAAAGGCTATTGCAAATGAACGTGTAGTTTTTGAATGTATATTTTCCTGTTCCAAAAGAGTAAGCATACAACAGGATATTACAGGAAGACAAAGAAAAGTCAATATCACCTTTTCTCCTTTATTTAATTGATTTCAGGGTACACAACATAAGGTCATTTGCTCAAACCATAGCTTGGCTTCCATAGTTAATCCTAGTAAGGCCAGTCACAAAAATATACTATAATGACACAACATATTTGCAGGCAGAAAAATGTGTATGAAAGGTAACTGTTTTTCAGACCATAAATAACAATGACATTGTATTAAAAACCACACCATTGAACACATTTTATGAAAATAAATGGTAGAAATCAAGATCCTCATCCATCTTCGTATGGGGACATGATAACATCTGCAGTGAAGAAGGTTTTTTCTCTTGAAATGTAGGTTTTTGTTTACCACAGAGGGGGTCTGCTCAGCAACCCCTTCCAGCTGTGAGAGTCTGCAACCTGCAACAAAACAGGGAAGTGTGTGCAAACACAAAACAGAAAAATGTGCAGTAAGAAACACATCGTATGCAAAAACAACGGAGAGACTTAAATGATATTTTGAAACCTTTGTGTATGTTTCTGAGATGTTTGCAGCTAAATGAAAAATGACAATAAGATGAAGTATTTATTTGTGTTTGATCAGAATGACTTGCCTGCATTCTCTTATGAAGAAACCTCAACTTCTGGTTGAGACATTCAATCTCCTGAGGAAAGACAGAGGCCATGGTCACGTGGATGTAGGGATAACTCTTAACAGTATAATCATAAAACAAACTATCCCTGTTATATTGTCATATTTTCACAATATTATCAAATAATTGTTCATGACTAAATGGTCAGGGTTACGCTCATAGGCATGGCTGTGGTTAACATTGCGTTCCCTCTTAAAACCAGAGGAAAATACCTGGCTTAGTTTTTCGTCGCGTCTGAGTTTGATCTCAGGCAGAAGCTCTTCCAGTCTCTGAATCTACAATAAAACATGGAAACTTAATTCATGTTGTGCTTTAAAATTCAGACAAAATTAAAATTGCATGAAGAAACAGTCAATTCCCACATAATAATATATTTACAGTAAAACAGGTAAACAGACTTTACCAAACACTATGTATTTTAGTATAGTTCTCAGCTGTGTTTTCCTGCACTTAATAATCTCCTCATTGACACATAAAACATAATGAAGGCTATTTCAAAGGAAACACAAGAAAGCAATGTTATGTTAGAGCAGCCCTGCTGATTAAACCATGAATTATCTGCGATAACCAAACCTCAGTTATAGTAATATGACTGTGTCTGTCTTACCCTCCTGTCAATAGTCTGTAGCCTGGTCTTCATGCTCTTGTTCATCACGGTCATGGGAATGGTTCTGGGTGCCGGACGCACTGGGAACAGAAACATCACAACCTGTCCAGATCTGGATCCACAGCTTAAGAAAACATTATCAAAGGGAACAAAACGTGACTCCACTCTTACCATGCTGAAAGATCTTGGATACTTCAAGCACATAAGGCCTGTTGTAAAAAAAAAACACATGTCACCAGATGATATCAATAAGTGCTTGCACTGAAAAGACCGACTACAGTCAAAGACTCCTTACACATGCTTGCTGTTAGCAGGGATCGAGCTGTTCAGAGGGATCAGACAGCCACCGTGATTCCTTATCTGCAACCATAGCAAAGTTAAATTAATCTTTCAACCATTTCAGCAACAACCAAACGCTTGTTTTCAAATCAGTATTTTTCAGTATTCAGTTTTGTTTTCACCTTGTGTGTCTGTGTTTGCAAGTTTGTCATTGTGGCTAAATGTGCTGGAGGCCATTGGCTCTCCCACGGTTTGTCGTTGTGGCATCACTACTTATTTTTCTTTTCAACAATATCATGCAGACATATAAATATCATTCAGACAAAAATAGGACTCCATCTCTCACATGAGGACAACATAGTTGTTTTACCTTGAATATGACATCAGAAGAGTTCAGCCTAAAGGTAGTGGTGAGAATCTGAAAAAAAAAATATATCAAAAGTGTAATATCAAACTATACAACATCCAAAAATAAAACCACCAGAGCATTTCAGTTATTTAGGTATTTTCATAAATGATCTCTAGTAATATTGTAATGTTTATATATTTATATCTGATAGGTGAGCAAGAACATATTTGCAGGTGCGATTATAATGTGAAAGAAGGAGGTTGAAATGCAGACCTGTATGACCGTGGGGACCTCAGCTGCTGGAGGAATGGACACTTCTCGAAGAGCCACCACTCTGTCATCTGCAACAGATACAACATTAGATACTGTCTCTCTCTCTAAAGGCTTTATTAATGAAGAATATGTTTTCTAATTCTGTATAGTTTAGTGATAAGCTGTTTATCTATGCCCACTTATATAATTTGGTTTTCTTTATAAACATACAAACAAGATGTCTTGAAATAACAACTATTGTAAGCCGATCACGATCCAGTGCAACGTACACAAGTGTGATATTGACCCTTAAAACCTCTAATAATGTTTTTTTTGTTTACTTTATAAGCATATTTAAATGATGTGTTAACCAAAAGAGCACTATTGCAACTACAAACACACACAAATACCCGGAATCATTTAGTTTAGTTTAACATTACTCCCATATTCACAGGATATAGGATTTGTATTCACTCTTTGAATAACTAAATCAGAGATCTGGGCCGCAGCCAATCACTCAACAGTCAGATACAGCTGTTGTTGTTTTCCTCTTTGACCATTTATAGAAGTAGGTTTTAAAACAACTGACATTTGTAGAAGTTAAAGAAAACAACTTTCGAAAGGATGAATGACATTAGTATGCTGGATGTATATCATTTCCATGAGCCCAAATGTAGTCTTGAATGGGTTAAGGAAGCTGGTTGCCATGGACACAGACGCACACACAGAGTCCATCTTTAGCTCAAAAAATAATATATCGCTGATCGCAAAGTAAAAACAAAAACAGAAGGCTACGAACCTTTATTGTCCAGCCGTTTCACAGTGAACCAGACCTTTGATACTCGTGGTGATTTATCAAAACTGACGTGAGACATTTTGAGAACAGCAGCACGAGACATGAGAAGAAGCCTTAAATTCCTACGACATCCGGTCAGGGACTTTCAAAATAAGACCCTGGCCGACATAAATCCATCGATTCTGCACTGTTGCAATTTGTTTTTGTCAATTATTTAAGACAAACGTAATGTTTTTGGTCTGTTTTAAGTGAACAAATTGAACAAGGGCTCTCGGGGATTGACCTTTAAAAAGAAATGGGCTATGATATTCGAAGATAGCAGCAGCATGAATTGTATTTTTTGCACCACACGTATTGAAGAAAACACTTTATTACACTTAACCAATTAATGATGTATTGTTTCAAAAACAGTATATCTCAATGCAAATGTACTTGTCAAATATAGTGGAGTAATAGAATATAACACTATTTACCTCTGAATTGTAGTGGGGTGGAAGTACAAAGTAGCAAACAATTTAAATACTCAAGTAGACTACTAGTATCTCACCAGTACGCATGTGGCAAACGAGACAACACGCGCCCGCGCCCGTGCCCCTGAATGACGTCATCGCGGCAAAACGTCTGTGAAAGCGTGCGCGCCGCCCCGAGAGGAAGAGCCACACGCGTGATGTTTGGGACATAATGGTGGATAGGTAGGGACGATACGAGTTGTTTATCAGCTGTTGCCATATTTTCCAGTTGTTTTCTTGGACCCATCGGCTCGAGACCCGCCCGCTGCCACTTCCCGCTCGAACAGAACGACGCTCAGGACTGCATCAAAATGCCAAACATCAAAATATTTAGCGGTAGCTCACATCCAGACCTATCTCAGAAAATAGCAGACCGCCTGGGTCTGGAGCTGGGGAAGGTTGTTACCAAGAAATTTAGCAACCAAGAAACATGGTGAGTTGTTTTTTTGTCTTTTAAAAACAAGCCTAGAACCAGAGGTATACCTGATACGCAAATGTCGTAGCCCAGCGACATTTAACGTTATTAAATAGAAACGTGGTGTCATGGTGAAATTGCCGCGCAGTGTTGTTAGGAACTTGTAGTCCACCACGCATGGCTAGGAACTCATGCTAACTCACAAGCTGTCTGGTGGTTCTTCTGGGCCACAAAGCCATCGTACTGGCCTCAAAACTGAAATAATAATGTCCTATCACAATGATAATATTTGGCTCATATATGCAGCTCAACTCCACGAAGTTAACCTCTATTAAGAAAAAAAAGCCAGTGTTTACTGTGTCATTTATCTCCTGCTTGACATGGTGTGTTAACTCCTTCGCACTAACTGCTGTTTGTTTTGTCACCTCTCTCCTGGCAGTGTGGAAATAGGGGAGAGCGTCCGTGGGGAAGATGTCTATATAGTGCAGAGTGGCTGTGGGGAGATCAATGACAATTTGATGGAGCTGCTGATCATGATCAACGCCTGCAAGATCGCCTCTGCCTCCAGGGTCACGGCTGTCATCCCCTGCTTTCCGTATGCCCGGCAAGACAAGAAGGACAAGGTGGGGGTGAGGGATATCTGTCTAATTACTTCAGTCATGCCATTTGCCATCCAGCATCATGACGAGAAGCCTGCAGCCCTGTCCATCAGTAACTGCTTGACAAGCCGTATTCCCTTTTTGTATTGGTTTGTTTTCCTTTTCTCGTTTTCCCTATGCTTTGCTGAATCAACTCCATCGCTTTTTGTTGTTTTCCTGTATCTATCCTGCTCATTGTCTGTTATATTGCAACATTTGAATGATATTTGCGTATATGGGATTGTTTTAACTACAACATCTAATCTGTTAAGAATTACTATGATGCAAGAAAAAAATTGATTTTGTCATACGTGTATTATATTGCAATCTAGGTTTTATTCCTTCTATTTTATAGGCAAAATTGCAGTTGGGCCAAACATTTATGTTGAACTTATGTTACTGATCCAAATGAAAGAGGAATGTCTGTTCAGCCATCCTATGTACATCCTAGTGATATTTGCATATTACCTATCAATGGTCAAACTATTTTTAAATTACTAATTTTAAGGTCTATAGTCGGCTCTCAGTGGAATTTTATTTTTAGAAGCGAGCCATGCTTGCCTGTTTGGTTATTTCATATGGCTGAGTAGATCAATTTGTGTTGCAGAGCCGTGCTCCTATCTCTGCCAAGCTGGTTGCCAACATGCTGTCGGTGTCAGGCGCTGACCATATCATCACTATGGACTTGCATGCCTCACAGATACAGGTGAGCAGCACAAAAGCAAGACCTAAACAGCAGTATCATGAGTATCCTGCCATTAATCTGTCATATGGCTTCAAATGACCTACATTAGAAACGTGACTTTCACAGTCTTGACTTCACATAGATGTCAACAGAGATCAAAGGGAGATATGAGCCTTTTATCGGTCCTTCCAGCACATGTTCAGCTCCTGTGAACCCAGCTCATGTACCTCTCTTGTCTTTTTACAGGGGTTCTTTGATATTCCTGTGGATAACTTGTATGCAGAGCCAGCCGTGCTGAAATGGATCAAGGAGAACATCCCTGAATGGAAAAACTGTACTATTGTGTCACCTGACGCCGGAGGAGCCAAGAGGTAGTTGTTGTACCCTTGAGCATCTCCTCTGAAATGTATTTTAGATTAAGCTTTTGTATGCTTTGCTTATCACTGACAAGGCTCTGAATTGACTGCGTTATACACTTTGGCACTTACACTTTTGGACATTATACTTGCAGGGTCACCTCAATAGCAGACAGACTGAATGTGGATTTTGCCCTTATTCACAAGGAGAGGAAAAAGGCAAATGAGGTGGACCGCATGGTTCTCGTTGGAGACGTGACGGATCGGGTCGCCATTCTAGTAGATGACATGGCCGACACGTGTGGCACCATCTGTCACGCTGCTGACAAGTAAGCCCCATACAAATAGTCTTGAAGACCGGCATTGGGATGCTGCGATTCTGTCCTGATGTCAAACTAACTTGGAAACAGATCATGACTGGATTCAATTCAGAGATCTCTATTCAGAATATATCCATGTCATGTGGAGTTTTGTCATTCATTATGCTGTTTCTATCCCTTAGGCTCATTTCGGCTGGTGCCACCAAGGTGTATGCCATCCTAACCCATGGCATCTTCTCCGGCCCAGCTATCTCACGCATCAACAATGCATGCTTTGAAGCTGTGGTGGTCACCAATACAATCCCTCAGGAAGAGAAGATGAAGCATTGTCCCAAAATACAGGTCAGGATACAGCATGTACCAGGGTTTGAGTAAAGGTTGCATTTTGAATCTGAAAAAGAAGCAATATCCCGAGCCAAAAGGATGTAACGAAAAATAATTATATCAAATGTAGCCGTATTTAAAGTAATATTATTCAGAGGCGCAACTCCTCTGTTTGAGCAATGATATTTTGAAATTGTAACTTAGTTCATACATTTTTTTTTTTGCCATTATACAAATCATCCAGTCTAGCTATATTCACAACCTCTTCTCCTCTCTCCCTCCAGGTTATTGACATCTCCATGATTCTAGCAGAGTCCATCCGTAGAACTCACAACGGCGAGTCTGTGTCGTACCTGTTCAGCCACGTCCCCTTGTAACAAATGATGGCTCCCATCTAACTGTGTTGTTCCACCAAATAAGAGAAGAGGGAATTCCCTAACCCAAACATAGCAACATTTTCTGCTAACTTACCTTGAAAGAAAACTGATATCATGTCTGTTACTAACGCTGACCCCGTCACCTCCTTGAGCTGTTTAAATTCATGTCTGGCACCAAAGCAATCGCAAGCAGCTAGGCCAGCCTATTTATTGTACTTGGATGATTAAGTGTTTATCCACTGTGAACTTTGTCCCCTCTTTCATACAACTGAGGAACAGAGTTTCTTCTGACCAATTCACTTCTCCAAAAGTCATTTCAATCTAGTCTAAAGAGCTTGTGGTTGTCAGGAGAAGCATCTGCCATATAAAACTGTTACAGTGCTTTCTGTTACAATGACTGAGTGTAGTTTTTAATGTTGCTCCTGTGTCCTCTGCCGTTTGGACGATGATAATTCATGAAGTGAATGTGTAGTGAAGTAGTTTACAGTGCCGCTGAAGCTCCACTCAACCAAGAGTGCCTCAACAGTCTGAAATTGAATGCATTTTTCCTCCAGTCTTCTCCTTTCCCCACCCTTTTTTAGCTGTGCTTATTTTTCTCCCCCAACGACTAATTTTTACACATCTCATCAGGCTGTAAAGATGTTCTGGGATGTTTGTTTTTGACTCTTGAGGTGCACTCCATTGAGTGGGGTTTGTCCAGGGTTTACCTGTCGAGGTTCGGCGTTGAAGGTCTTTCTATAAAGAAGCTCTCTGGTTTTTAGTTTAGGGTCTCTGCAGGCTGGAGCTCAGAAATGTTCACCTGCTTTTATTTTTTTTATGTCTGGAGGAAGGATTTGTCGATGTGCATATTCAAAACCTTAGGGTTTACTTTTTCAATAAGGTGAATTCTTGGTTGGCATCTAAGGATGAGTTCTTAATAAAAATGATTTGTAACCTTAAATGTGGCACTATTTCTGATAACAATATGTCATACATAAATGCATATTCCCTTGTATAATTGCTAATAAAACTTATATGCAACCAGGATCATACAGGGCAATAACTGTTTATTTAACAGACAATTCACAATACATTTTTGCAGGGGCTAAAAGCTAATATCAATCTGTCTGAGAATCAATGACATTTGTATTTGAATAACGGGTAACTTGGAGAAGGCTTCTAAACAGCATTCATTTGATAGCAATAACATTTAAAATGGAAAGGTATTGTATGTATAAAATAAGACGGTAGGATTTTTTCATTGAGAACACGCCCTAGTACGGTAGAAGACAACAAGTTGATCGACAGACGAAACAACCAATCAGCCGCCGCGCAACGTATACCGTCTTGGCCAATGGTATTAAGAGGCGGGCCCTCGCATACATCGGTAGATGCTCAGTGCGCGCCTGTTTGATACTGTCATACATTGACCTGATTGGCGGATGCTTCACAGTTTTCTCTGGATTAAGGTCAACACATGTAGAAAAGGTGTTGCCATTTTAACTTCATTAATAACGAGAGATAAGCTCCATCCAAGTGCAGTCCAAGGAAACAAAGACGCCTTTTCTTCTCCATCACTGAACAGAGGGAAATGTAAATAGGAACTACGCTATATAATCTTTATCGTTTTGCTTTTTCTCTGTTTACTAACGGCTTGCTGGGTAAGTACATTTCATCTCTGATATAATTTCTTTATATTTAATTTATTAATAATAATACATTTTATTTTAGGCGCCTTTCATGACACCCAAGGACACCGTACAATTTGTTAAAAAAGAAAGAAAACGCTAATAGGCAACAAAACATGATAAAAACGCAAACAGGAAATCATGGAGGAGACAGTCAAGTGGACACAAATGAAACATATAATGGGGAGCACTACAGTGAGTATAGGCAGATTTGAACAGATGGGTTTTTAATTGGGATTTGAATATGGTGCTTGTGTCTGACTGTCGGATGTGCGGGGGGAGGGAGTTCCAGAGTCTGGGAGCAGTGCAGCTAAAAGCCCGAGCACCCATGGTGACGAGGCGTGGGGTGGGGACGGTTAGCAGACCAGCAGAGGAGGAGCGAGAGGGGGTGTACTCCTGAAGAAGGTCAGCCAGATAGGGGGGGGGCAGGTTATGTAGGGCTTTGTAAGTGAGCAGTAGGTTTTTGAAGTTGATTTATTATGTAGGTGTATTTATTCTGCAGTGGAGTTCCAACCTATATGGTAACCTATGTTTTCTGTTTCAGTTTTGGTTTCAGTCTACATATTTCCTGTATTTTTTCATTTTTATATATTTATATAAACATGTTAATATTTGCTGATTACTGACAGTTTACTGTGTAAATAAATTCATTTATGATATTTTATTTGTGTGTAACATATTTCTCTGTGGTTTCCTGCTCTAGTTCCTGTTTCATCCTCGGTTGTCAGCATCAGTCCAGCTATCCTGCATGCATTGATGCGACACTGAAGTGATTTGTGGTCAATTTGTACTCAGCTCAGGAATGGCAGGAAGCCTTAAACCTAAACAAGATGAAGAGGGCTGCCAGGATCAGATGGTGCGTTCCAACACCTTCTTTCATGGGGGGACCTCAAGTTTACTCTCCACCCTCATCACATTTCCTGTCTACAAAACGGTTTTCCGTCAACAAATCCACAACGCTGGTGTTTCTGAGGTAGTGAGGCAGCTTTACAGTGAGGGACATGTAAAGCTCTACAGGGGCGTGGTCTCACCACTTCTGATGAAGACCCTGGGTAATACTCTGCTCTTTGGCCTCCAGGACACCATCCTCCATCAGCTCACCCCATCATCCCAGAATCTCATCTCCCCCTCAGCCCTGCCTGCTCTGGCTGGGTTTGGTGCAGGCATGGTAGAAGCTGTTGTTTGTACCCCCCTTGAGCGTGTCCAGAGTGTGTTGCAAAATGGTAAAAACGACCGCAATTTACCCACCCACAAAAGTATTCTTGTCAGGCTGAACGCACAGAAGCGGTCCTCAGGGTACTACAGAGGCCTTCTGCCCATCACAGCCCGCAATGCTCTTGGCAGCTTTATCTACTTTGGCCTGAAGAAACCGTTAAAGGCTGCCGTGGAGGGGCGGGGGCTGTCTCCAGTGGTTTCCTCCTTCATCTCAGGGATGCTGAGCTCCATGGTTATCAGCTTGCCTCTCTATCCACTGACTGTGCTGGCTGCAAACATGCAGAAACAGGTGGGAGGGGAGGATAAAGGGGTCATGGCTTCATGGAAGAAGCTGTGGGAATCGCGGCAGCGGAGTGTGGCTCTGCTGTACAGAGGAGGTTCTCTGGTTGTTTTGAGATCATGCATTTCATGGGGAATCACCACTGCTATCTATGACATGCAGCAGAAATATTCAGGCTGAAGGGCAGTTCAAACCCTACTTTCATGAGGTGCTGTAATCATTGTCTTTTCACTGTAGACATTTTGGCCTGTCATAGTAGAAAAAGCATATTGATTTTAACATTATTGGTTGTGATCAATTCATGTGTCACCCTAAACGGTGCCATGTATCTTACATGAAAAGACCCTGAAGCTGATCTAAAAGGAATTCATTTTTATTATTTACACCTCTGCTTTTCCTTCTGCGACATGTCAAAAAGGTTTTGGTGGAAAAATTCAATGGAAATTGCAGGTTTAGCCATGATGCATTAACTAGTTCAAATCAACACATACTGCCAATCTTTGTCTGTCAGAATGCCAAAGCCAGGGGAAATCACCACTGTCAGGACTTGAACCAAGGTCTCTATAGTGGTTGCTGAATATTAATCATCAACCAAAGTTGAATACAATAATAATATACTTCTATATTGTGGGCATGGAGAGGGTTGCAACAGTTTGAATGATTTTCACATTTTGATAACCATCTCAGAAAATATCCCAATTTTACAGTACGGTTTAGAATTATAATAATAAACTTGAAAACAAAATAAAAATAATAATAAATTGCATTTAACTTTAACATGTCATGTAACTAAAGCGTGTTAAATGACATGGTAGCAGCACTATATTATCTCCGTCTTTTTTCATCAATACTGTAGAACAGCAAATGATAAATGTCAACCGTCATTCAGGTAAACCTTGAAACAGGTACCGCTCCAATCTTACTCGTGAATCCCAGGTGCCTTGTATTTTTTATGTCTTGTAGGGACATTTCATCAACTAACCTCCTCAAAGTTAGTTTACTCATCAGGGGAAGTGCAGCTCAGGCTATGAAAAAAGTGTTTTTATTGTCCTCTAGGCCTCTTGAGGAACAATTATTTTTACCTAATAGTAGCTTGTATATACAGTTTATAGCAGTAACCCACATTATGAATTTGGGTGTGGATTTTGTAAAATGTGGATTCCAGCAAGGCAGGATCTAAAGAAAATTGGCTTCAGTATGAAAAAGTAGCATTCCTAACTTTAGGGCTGGACCCAAAAGGAAGTGAAGGTCAGAATATTGACCCCTGTTGCCTTGAACTCGTCTTTTAAAGTGCTTAATCATTTGACCATTAACTGCATAAAGGGAGATCAAAACATTTGTATTGTGTAAAGTCAAAAGATTTTAGAATGTTATGTATGATAAAGATGATACATGTGAGTTGAAGCACAGGAACAAATAAGACAAAGTTGTACAACACTGTTGCCTCTCAGCAAGAAGATACTGAGCTATAATGCCGTTGGTGCTGTCCTGTGTGGAGTATGCATGTTCTCCCCTTGTCTGCATAAAGGATACATAGACATGCAGGTTACATTAGTCAGAAACTAAATATAAATATGTTATCATGTGTTGTCTTTGCTTAAAATAATCTTGATGTATCCCCGGGTGAAATCTAGCAGATTAAATAGCTGCAACATTAAAGTGAGGAACTCTCAGAATTATAATCCATTATACAATATACATTAAGAAATGGGTTATACTGCTCATACTTTTACCAGAGTACATTTTGAATGCAGGACTTTTACTTGTAAAACGTTTCTACTTTGTGGTATTACTATTCTTTGAGTATACCTGAGTACTGTGTGTACACCTCTGAACCTGCGCCTTTACTTTCTTCTAATTTACCAGAACAACCTCATATTATATTTTTTCAGAATACAAGCTGTTTCATCAAAGTGCATTAAAAAAATCAATTTTATTGGCCAAATAGTTTTGTGTTTTCTGTGATGTAGCCTACATCTTACTAGCGTCCTATTGAAAATGACTTTTGTCAAACCATGTTATGCCTCAACCAGTCCAGTAGATGGTATGTGTGTGTTAAAAATGAAAAAGCATCCAGATCCATGACAATGGGAGCCCAGTGTTCGTGCATTCTTCCACCCAGGTACGGGGCGGAGGAACAAATGATTGAACAGATAACAGCATTCCTTGGCAAGAACAGGCAGCAGCCTGTCATATTTCAGGGAAGTCAAGCAGCAAGCGTGTCCAATCAAATTTCTTCCTGCTTTGGGAGCCAATCAGAGCCAGCATATCGGTGTCCATGTTGGCGTACAGAAGGGTGTGTTGACTACTTAAACCGTTGTCTTTTCCCAAATTACGCAGAAGCATTTTACCCGTAAAGAATCTACGCACATCTGCACCAGGTAAAGTTTTTCGGGAATGTTCTCTGTTTTTCAGCTCGACCGCTAAAAAAAGATACCTAACTATTGTTATGCAAAGATCATTTTTACAAGGAAATGCGTTTTAGGCTTCAGAGGCGTGTTGGAGTTTTTCTCCTGCGCCACAGACTTTTCATACAGTCAGTTTCCTGTTTATTTCCTCTGTTAACTGTGCTGTGTGTAGTCCACCTGGAAGCGCTGAATTCCTCAGCAGGCAGGCTGTTTTACTGCATGAGTTTGTTTGTTCTGCAGGTTATAAAGTGTGTTTCTTGCGACTGGCTCGCATTACTCCAGAGTTAAGCCAAGTTCTGTTTTTTTCTTAACTGAGGTGGGGCTTTCTTTGTAAACCCGCATGGGAATGCCCTGCAGACAAAATACATTTTGTGTGATTAAATGTCAAAGGGCTCATGTTTTGATGCTTTCTTCTGCGTTCTTTTAACAGTTTGATGCCTTTTTTGTTTTTTAGCACGTTTTGCTTTTGATCCTTATGTTAGCTCTTTCTCTCCCACTTCCTCCCATTAGACATCTTCCAAAATGAGCGCCAAATGTCCAATCAAGCAGGAAGTGGTGGACTTTAATAAGGGACAACTGAAGAGGACTGAAACTGCCGAAAAGAACCCTCTTCCAACGACGAAGGGTAGGTGTTCAAAACAAGTGTGCTCCCATTTTAAAAAATAAATAAAACTAATCATCCGCCCTTCACCAAGGTTTTCCACTGCCTATGGTCTGTGTTAGTCATACCTAAACTCCTCCCTGCCTATCTTTATCAAGGCAACGGCAAACATTGTATTACTGATAAACTGCATGTACACACCCAACCACCTGAGAGCTCTCCTTGTTCTGTTTAAGGCCAACCTGTTCAGTGGAAAAACATAACCCCACCCTCATCTGTGTATTATGACTTCTGTCTCTTTTGAAATGTTTATTATATGAAGCTTCATGCCAATGGCACTGGGGGTTGAAAAAGAAAATTGCAGCCACTTCATGCAAATAGTCCAAAAGAGGCCCAGATGTACTGTGCAGTAGAAAAGCCTGATTTTTAGATCTGGTGTGACCTGACTCAGCAGGAAGAGGGGAGTTTAAGTTAAAGTGTGGCAAAATGCTCATGTCGGCTTTACCCTGAGTCGTTAATGGCAATTTTTCGTGTAGAGCTATTTTATGTTGCTCTGAAATTATTGTGCTGGTGTTTAATATTGCTTTAGCACAATGTGGATCTTTTACTTTCCAGTATTAGCTTAGTTTCAAGCATTACATTGAGAATATGTTGCTTAAAATAGATATTGTAGACTTTTCCATGTAAATAGACTGAATTTTCTCAACTTAAGTTACAATTAAACTATGCTTGAGCCATAACATTTGACCATAACTATTTAAAAAAAAAAAAGTTGCATTCTTCACAGTTTTGAGTGAATCATATTATATAACTGTATTCATATATTTGTTTATTTCCCTGAGTCTTCAGACCTATAAGTTCATAGCTTCATGTTGCTGATGAGATCATAGGCATAAAATACATTTAAAAGGGGCCACTCCATACTTGGTTAAATTGTCTTGAGGATAACTGTACAGTATGCGAAAAACTATGCAAAATGTCTTCTGTGTGACTTTATGGAGCTGTGTAAAACTGGTTGAGGTGTGGGGGTTGAAAAGGCACTGACATTGTGCATGCATTCACCTCATAAAGATGCTTATAATTTGCATTATGGAGAATGTAATGAAATGTAAAGATATCTCTGCAGATTTTTTAAATAATTTGTTTGTCTATTGCAAAAGAGTCCCCCTTCAAATTCCCTAACATGTATATACAATTCAGAAAGAAACCAAGGGGGATAGCCTGACCATTGACAGGCAGTTCTGTATTCTTAATCGTAACGGAGCCAAACTCATGACTGGATCCATGTGTCGCCCCAGCTGCTTCACTGTCAAATCTCACCCACCATGCAGTCTTTGACACTGCTGCTTTAGATTACTGTTCTGTGGTGGTACATAAGACTTTTTATTTTATTTTTTTATAAATGAATGCTTCAGGATGATGTTTAAACGCAGTGCTACATCAGTTCTCTCTTTTGATCACACAGTAATTGATGATGAGAAGATCGCCATTGAAGAGGTAAGTTCCAGAAACGTACCTGCCGCAATCCTTCTCTTTCAGTCCTGCTCTGTTAGCTGCTCTTCTTCCATTTAGGAATCCTATCCTTCACCTCGGCCTCTGCTTGTACATTTCTCTGACACTCTAGTGCTTAAAGTAGATCCTGCGCAGAATACATGGTCTTCTTGCTTTGGTCTTTTATCTTCTGGAAAAAACCTTATGTCCTCAAACTTTTTTTCCCACTCGGCCACACCTTTCCTTCACTTTCATATCTTCCATGAGGTTTGATGGGGTATGGGATTGTAGTGCAGACTACATCTTGAATGATGAAATACAAATGGGATCATGTCTTCATTCTTTCATCTGCATTCTCTTATAATTTGTACAGGCCATGTCAATAATCAAGATCTGTGTTTTGATTTTTGCTCTCCCCCTTTTTTCCATTAGAAATGTGCCAAACTGCCACTCAATAAAGAGTTGGAAGGGTTTAAAAAGGACCACCTCAAGAAGGCGGAAATGAAAGAAAAAAACCCTCTTCCAACAACTGATGGTAAGGGGAAAGCGGTGTACTTCAATTCAGGCTTTAGCTTACACCCCTTATTCGACATAGTCCCTCCCTGCCATCATTATGAAGATAAGATAAGCCTTCATTGATTCCCCAGGTGGGAAACTCCAGTGTTGCAACAGCACAAAGATAGAAAATAGTCCATGTAAATGGAGAAGTAAAACAATAATAAAAAAAGAAGAGGAACGTAAGGTTATGTAAAGCAATAATAATAATAAATGTTGTTAGTTTCCTTTTTTTCAGGTCCATTACCAATTATTATTATTGAAGGAGACTGTTACCGGTCAGGTAAAATTTGCAGGAGCATCAACACTTAAAATAATACTAACTTCATCACTAGACTTTGTTTGAATGCCCATAAGAATATATTTAATTTAATGCTGAAAAATAAACTTTTTAAACATAATCTTTGAAAAAAGAAAACTCTATTGCTCTTACCATGCCCACACCTTCTTTTCAGAGTGTTGCTCTGTATTTGCTTTGGTTTATGAGTAGGTGTGTAAACTACACTGCAGACTGGATCACACCAGCCTCTAGCGACTAGTAATTATGAAAGGAGCAAAGGCTAAACACGTGTCAGTGTCACTTTCAGTTTGCAAACGTAGTCATTTGAACCCAAACCACAATAGTTTCCTACACCTAGTTATTTTGTTTGTTCAAAACATTACACCAGTGATACAAATAGATCATCGCATATATATGTCTCTGTCTCTCTTGTGATCACACAGTAATTGATGACGAGAAGATCGCCATCGAAGAGGTAACTTCCAGAAACGTACCTGCGTTGATTCCTCTCTTTCAGTCCTGCTCTGTTACCTGCACTTTCCTTTAGTTCTGTCCATCACCTGGGCCTTTGCTTGTGAATTTCTCTGACACTACCGCTATAAGTAGATTTGACAATGTATCTTCTGGAAAAACATTATGTCCCACTTGGACACACCTTTCCTTCACTTTCAATTTCACTTGTAATTTTTACACGGCATGCTAATATTCAAGATCTGTGTTTTGATTTTTGCTCTCTCACTCTCACACCCTCTTTTCCATTAGAAATGTGCCAAAGAACCACTCAATAAAGAGTTGGAAAGCTTTAAAAAGGACAACCTCAAGAAGGCGGAAATGAAAGAAAAAAACCCTCTTCCAACTACTGAGGGTAGGTTTTAAGCAATTTGAACCCAAACCACAATGTTTTCCTTAATGTAAAACAAGTAGTTCTGTTGCCTAGACTTTGGGTTGTTTGGTTTGTGTTCAAAAGATTACATCCCTGTTACATTGATCATCTTATTTATGTCTCTGTCTCTCTTGTGATCACACAGTAATTGATGCAGAGAAGGTCGCCATCGAAGAGGTAAGTTCCAGAACGTACCTGCTGTGATTCCTCTCTTTCAGTCCTGCTCTTTCTCTAATGACAAATCAAGTCAATCATCCCCGCCTCTATTTTCTGTGATCTAACACTGTATTGCTACAAGCTGACAATGTTTAGCTGCAGTTTGGTTTTTGGCCATTTTTCCTCATCTCTTTCTTAACCACAACACAAACGTAGCTTTCTGTTCAAGTAGGGCGTTCTAATCCCCATACACACTCTTGTGGAACTGAACACCTGTAAATAACAGTGTAACATGACACCGCAATAGAGCTGTTTGTTCATTGTGAGGGGGCTGCTACGTGTTGTGACCGGTTACATAACTCCAGAGTTCAGCCCAGTACTGTCTTTCTAAATGGAGGTGGGGCAGGACTTGTGTACCTGTATTGGACTGGAAAATCCTTTTGATGAAATGATAATGGGATTATGTGTTTATTCTTTGTTTAATGTTTTCTCTCTTTCTCACACACTTTTCTCCATTAGAAAACTGTCAAAGAGCCACTCAATGAGGAGGTGGGGTCATTTAACAAGCAACAGCTCAAGAAGACAACCACAAAAGAAAAAAACATACGTCCAACTGCAGCGGGTAGGTGTTTAAAAAGTGTCTCTCAGCACTGCCCAGTATTCTGGTTTCTTTAGCTCCTCCCAGCAAACAATTTTGAAAGGCAACAGCAGACATTCCTGCACTGATTAACTGCAGATACACACCCAATTTCCTGCTCTTTCTCAATCTGACGCCAGGCTCCTTCCGTATTGAAGAAGGTGACCCTGCTGGTGCATGTCGGCTTACTCTAAATCTTTAACTTCAATCCTTCTCAGGAGAGCTTTGCTCTTTGGCAGTGAAAGGAAGAACCTGTGCTCTTTATAAATGAGAAGTTCATTTGATTAGCAATGACTCATACCTTTGATCAATAAAAGTGGTGGTTTAAATATGGATATTTCTGAGACCGTTTACTGACTTAATGGCTCTGTTTTTCTTGAGCTACTGTTAAACTACATTTTGGCATTTTCCCTAATCCTGCAAATCCTTTATATTTTACACATGAAGTCATGAGGAGTATTATACAGACTATGAAACTGTTGTATAATGTATTTTGTGGCTCTGAAGGAGCTGTGCACACTTGAAGAATACCGATTTATCATGGATGGCCTATCGCTAACTGGGAGACTGGAGTTGAATAGACATGGCTTATTATCTAATAGAATCTGCCACTCGGTTGCATTGTGGGAAATGTGGGATCCTGTCTTTTTTTTATGCGGGCCCCATACTAAACTGTAAAATACTTTTAAAAAAGGGCCGTGGTAATTGCTCGAACTTTGATTTTGACTTCCGTGACTTCTTCAGGCCACACACCTATACAGTAGATTTGGTTGAATAAATCAGTGTTTTTTTTCATTTTATTTTTACTACAGGATGATATTGTTTAAACGGCATGTTATATCAGTCGAATCACCATGTCTGTCTTTCTTGTGATCACACAGAAGTTGAAGCGGAGAAGAAAGCCCTGAAAGGGGGGAAGTAACTGAACCGTGCCTGCCATGATTCCTCTTTCAGTCCTGCTCCGTTACCGACTCTTCTTCTGATAAAGAATACTGTCCAGCATCACGCCGCCTGCCTGTTTGAAGAAGTGTTTGGGCTGATGCATCGGAAAGGATGTTCCTGTACTCCTTGTAAATGAATGCAATAGATGTATTTTTGTGTTTTTTGTCTGTGCTGATTATATGGGGCATGGAAAAAGATAACAATTAAAAGGATTTTTTTTTTCAAAAACATGAATTGTATTAATGGAAATCCACCAAAAATATATTGCACCATAAGTATGACTGTAAATGTTGTCCTTCAGAAATGTTCTGAGAAATGACACTCAAACGTATAACACTTTCTTTTTTTTTTTATTAAATAAAAATGGATATGTTAACATTTGATTTTGTAATTATTTTGTCAAACAGTCTTTCTAAACCATCTTGCATTCGAAGCTCAGTTATCACAACAACTTTCCAATTTGTTATCTATAGACCTCGGGCATTGCCGCTTAAGAGTTTCGAAAGTAATCTGGATGGTTTATGTATTTTCAGCCTTAGGCTAGAAATTAGTAAATGCACCCCAAAATACATCTGAAAAGATAGATTTAATGCATTTCATGTATTTAACTACACATTTTTTTGTGTTTGAGTCATAAGATCTACTTAAAACACTCGTGTCCATTGTTATTGCACAATAAGTAACCAAAAAGTAGGAAGATGGGTGAAATTGTTCACCAGCTGTGTGTGTTTATCCGTCATACGCGAAAGCTAGCATAATGTTAATGGTAACAAAAAATGATACTGCTGGACACACCTTAGGGGAAAAGGGGCTTGCATCCAAGCCTGTTGAAATGTCCAAGATTTTTGAATAATAAAACTGATCCATGCTTGTGATCATTCAAATTCTATTTGACTTGGCTGCACATGAGATACATTCAGTTAATTTGAATTCAGTTGTGAATGGTTGAGTGAATAATAATCATATAAATTACAACAGGTCTAATCCTGCCAAAGAAAAAAAGTGGATCTGCTTCAGGTGTTACACATTCCACACTGCCTACATGGCTTACCTTGGAAATGTGAGTTTAAATTTAGTTGCCATATGCAATAATGTCACATATTTACCTCAAATGCATATAAAATACAGCCAAATATTCAAGTTAATATTGTATCTTTGCAGTATAAAAATGCTTTGGGAAGCTCAAGGATCAGTGGCTGAGCAGTTTTCTTTTCTCGTACTACGTATGGGGATTGCTTAAGATAATACAAGCTGTGTTTTTACACAACAGGCTTGTTCGAACATGCTGACACAACAGCATGCTGGCACTTGAAGCAAAGACATAGCATGTAATTGTCTTACATTGGAGTTAAGGCACCAAAATTACAGCTTGTGCACATTTCCCTTCTGTTGTAAGGAAGCCTGTCAAAGTTCATAACAAAATAATACTTCCCATGGGAATGATAGTTTTTATGAAATTGGAAAGTAATGGAATGCATGTTTTCTTTTCCGGATATCTTTGAGGCTCAGACGAGTCTGTGCACCATGACACAAACTAAACAAGGCAGCACAAGAAGACAAAGACCAAGTAAGGACACAGCTGAGGATGACACAGATTTAAGATCTGATTTAATGTATTTTTTAATCATTCTAAAGCCATGAAGTAAAATACTTTTTTCTTGTATGTGAGTTGACATTGTCTACCTAATGTAGAGCAAAAAGAAAAATGAAGACTATGTCATTAAACTACCCCTGCAAAACAACCAATATATCAACTACCGTGTGCATAACAGTTTTCATGTATGCATTTATAACACAATTTATTAGTTTATTTTCTTTAACAGTTTCACTGGCCTGCATTTCTGTATGCACAAATAAAGAAGTCCCACATTTTTAAGTAAGCTTTTTTTGTGGGATTCCTGCACCACAAAGTATATTGTCCTGCAGTGAACTTCTAGAATGATCATCGTCCTCCTATAGCTGATAGACATTTGAATATAAACGTGCAGAAACTCAGTAAGAGTTGCCCGTTGTGAGATACATGCTGTCCAGTCAAATGGAGTGCAGTAACATGTCAATAGTAGAAAAATGTACACATATGTAAACAGCGACACCCAATGGCCTCAATATAGATGACGCAAAGATGTTATCGCACTACCAAATCTCTCCAATAGGAGGCGCCAAATGACAGAGACAGCCCAGAGGGGGAGGGCCGAGGCTGCTGCAGGTCTGTTCACTAAAGTCCATCAACAAGCTAGTTAGCAGAGAGAGCGATACCATATCCGTGATGCTCAAGCAGAAAGAAAACATGGACTAGCCTAACTAAGAGATATATTCCGGTGTCTTGACAACCACTCTCTAACGTCGGCGGAGGATCAATCCAGGTGTGTGTAAATCTCTTCTTCATTCATGCGGTCGTTGCTGCAGCGGAGAGTCTGAGCTGCGAGTGGCGGGCAAGCTCAGTCATCAGCTCTGCAGGGACAACTAGGACAACACGGCTCACTCACCGGTACGGTTGTTTTCCTGTTAGCATGCTAGCTCAGCTAACATTACCTATAAACATGAACGACTAGATATAGTACAATGTACCTGCTGGAGATTCACTGCTTATTCTTCTTATGTTCTAGTCTAGTGGCTAGCTTGTTGCAAAGGTTATTGGAGTTGCATAGTTAGCCACGTAACGAGAAAAAAAGTGGTCGGCGTCATGTAAATACTGGTGATTATTAGCTGAAATTAGCTAACATGTAACGTCAGAAGTGGCGCATTGATACCAAAGCTACTTCATTGTATCCCAGACCAAAAGCTTTGCATGTGAATGTATGAGCTAGAGAATATATTTGTACTGCTTTCTTTAATTTACTGGACCATGTGCTGAGTTGTTGTTGTTTAGTTGGGAAGATGGTGCCCATTCAATAATGGTGTAGGCAGAAACATGTAGTACTATCAAGCTTGGGCTAATATTTTATACAGCCTATGATGTCGCCCTGTTGTTTATTGTCCTCGTGCAAAATGTAATGTTACTCTTCCTCCCCAATAGAGCAGGAGCATGGTGGTCCCGGACAGTGCCAGCGTGCTCCTCCAGGCCGACAATGGCAGTCCCACTGGCCTCATGGAGAGCTCCAAGACCGGGTGCGAGGAGGAAGAAGAGGGGGGTCAGGACCTGCCAGGGGAGGAGCTGGAGGAGGTCCGAAAGCTTCAGGAGCTTGTTCGCAGGTTGGAGGTCCAGAACGAGACCCTGCGCAACAGAGGGAGCAAATCTCTCAGCCACACAGCCTCTGTCAATATCAACGAGAGGCTGAATTGTGAACAAGTGAACAACTCTCACCTCAGATTGGAGCACTGTGGTGAGTTGGGCAGCTCAGACTTTGAGCTGTCTCCACCTCAGGACAGCAGCAGTGGTGAAGACATGTCCCCTCTGCCCATGGCCAACAGGCTGGAGGAAGACGATGAACAGGGTCCACCGGGGGGATTTCTCACCTTGACCTGCAGCAACGGAGCGGGACAGTGCCAGACGCCAGAGAGCCCCTCTCAGGAAAGCTATGACTCAGAGACACTTGCAGAGAACGACTCCGGGGTGGACCAAACTGCACTGGATGAAGTGGATGTCCTAGATTTGGAGGATGAGTGTGCGGAAGAAGACAACGAGGATAGTTGGTAGGTTTTAATATCCACACTTTGTCCTGATAATGCTTTGATAACCTTCTTTTAGCCCTCTTATTTGGGTTATCCAATATATATTTCTGTCAATACTAAACAGACCAGTCGAGGCATCTGAACATTTGCACATATGAGATAGATATCAAGTAAAATACATCATCATATGGGCCAGTAAATATGAGTTACCCTCAAGGGAATTTAATTTCTTGCAACCCAGGCAAGAGCAATGCTACATTTAAAGTTGCGTGTTACATTCGGCTGTGTATAAGTAGAGAGGAGCCCCTTTAGCCATATGAGTCACTGCTCTTTTTCATTTTAACCTCTAACTTAAAAGTGTGTTTCTCCCCCACAGGAAGTGACTATGCACTGTTCTGTAAGTTATTTGGATTCGAAATTAGACTACGTTTCTGACAAGACAGAAACTGCATTTTTTTCCTCATTTACAGGATCAATAATTATTTTCCTGTACTTTCAAAGCTTTGCTTAACTGTGACCACTAGCTCAGAATATTTACTGTGATTAGGAGGTCATGAGGAAGTGTTATGGTTGGAGAAGAGAGAGTAAGAGGGACACGGAAATAAGGAGGAGGCGGTAAAAAAATAAGCGTGAATATAGTCAAAATACAGAGGTGAGAGACAGTCTATTGTTTCGTTAACTTGACTCTGAGCTCCCTGACGGACCAAGGTGAACAACAGATGTGACCTATCTACAACCTTTTTGACAGGTTATAATGGAAAACATTTTTTTTTAAATACCAAGCATGAATGAAAACAATGCGGTCACAATAAGCGCTCCCTTAAGCTTTTTCAAGAAAAGAAGCTATTTGAAAATTGTAATAATAATAGTTGTTATTATTGTTGATAGATCTACATTCACTAAACCGTGTAACACAATGCACTAAAGATCAACTAAGCCATATCTGCATTCGTTAATTCCGAAATATGGGACAGGTTGACGGTTGACCCTTATAAAAACCCAGTTTGTTTTTTTCAATAAGAGGACCTTTGCTCATTACCTCCAGTTTAAATGGCAGAATATAATCACCTGATTACCTAATTACGATTCTAATTACACAATAGGACCAGTTAATATCTAATCCATGTACATTTCATGCCAGAGTTCAGTCTAGACATATTGTTAAATGCTGTGCACATTGCCTTAAACAGCTACCATATTGTGTTCCTGATGGTCACTCTAGCAGCTTAACAGCCTGACCATTCGCAGCTTATTTTCAGTTTCACATAATTAGCCATACCATATGTGCTTTGGGAGGTTATCATAGCCAAAACATCCAGTAATCCCAACGCCGACATAATCTCCTCTGCTCTGAGCTGGATGCAGCCGCATGGCTAAACTGCTTTGGGTGGGATTGCGCAGCATGTGATCCGAGGCCCCCCTTGTGGGACCAGAACGCAGCACGGAGATACACCCCCGAGCTGACGGCCGCTGCAGGGCCTCTTGTTGTGCGTCTATCATTAAAAGTCCTAGAGTACAAGGGAAAAAATAGGTTGCCAATGGCACAGTATCTGCACTCCAAATAATAGTTTCCACGCTTGATTGATTGGACAAGGTCAACTAAAATCTGGCATGTCAATTCAAAATTGCCATGTGAATGTCCATCTTGTTCTTAAATCACCATCATTTTCCTCTTCAAGTTTATTTTGAGGATTACTTTGTAAACTCTTAGCCTAGTAAAGTGGTGCTTATTAGACTTCCCACACAGGCTTAAACTTAAAACATCCTAATTTACGCACCGCACACTGGCAGTCGAGTAGAATGAACCTACCATAACATAACTATGAGGTCCATTTGAAATGATTGTAGAACCACTGTAAAAGTATAGAAATGTAAAGAGTTCTATGTTGACTGTTCAAAAAATGCTGTTCCCTACATCTCAGATAAACTTCAATATTATAAGAAAATGTAGGCTGTGATCATTCCGGTCCGGTGTATTTGTTTTGGTGTGGTACTTGTTGATGGCACTACATTTGCAGACCTGTGTCTTGCATGAAAGGCAGCAGCCAGGTGATTACCTGTGACCGAAACTCTTGATCAAACACAAGAAGAACTTGAATCATTATTCCACATCAAACACAAGTATCGTGAGTGAAAGAAGTAGCTCCTGCCCCCCCCCCCCCTACACTCACTCTGGCAGTGTGTGTGACCTGAATATTGCCCTCAGTATTGGTGCTCATTCCGGTGGGAAATGGGTCCTTTTGTGTTTGCCCAATGGGAAGATGATTTCTCGTTTATTGGTCCAGAACCAGTCGGTCCGGGCCTTTTGTGTATCTAACTCAAAGAATTAACCATGTGACCGGCAGTTCAAAGCTTGTGGTGAACTAATGGCTGTTTGCTCTCAGTATGGCAACACAGGACGCATCTCAGAGGACGCTTTGGAAAGTCAAGTGTTGCTTTCCGATGGGGACTTTGTGTCACTGCATAAAAATGTGGCTGCTAAAACATGTCCGCCTGTCTGTGGCCTGTCATTACAGGATGAGCATGATATGTAAGGCAGATTTAAGATGAGGCAAATGTGTATTTAGCAGTCATGATTGAGAACCAGGTGTAGGCTGTGATAAGGATTTTCAAGGATGCATTACCGACTTAAAGTATTTACCCACTCACTGTTTGATCTAAGTACATCATTCACTTTAAACACACTGTGTGGGATCTTTTCTGCTTCACAGCGTTTTATTCAGTGGTTCAACGTTAAATCTGCCTGTGTTGAACATTGTGAAAAACATTCTTACTATGCATGGCATTCTCAATACTCTTAAGTGCATAACTAGGTCAGGAGTTTACCCTAATCTCCAGCTTGTGTTTATTAAATCTTTTTTTCGGTTGTTGCTGGCACTTTTGACAAACATGTTTAATAAAAAGTAGATTAGGCTTACTTCTGGGCATTTCCCTACCTCAGTTTTCCCCACTCTCCCCATCCCCTTTACTCTTTGTCAATCCTCTCCGTTCTCTTGTTAATAGTTTGTTTTTCTTTTGTCCATCTCTTCTCTACAGGCTGTATGTGTCTCCAAAGAAGCAAGTAGCCGGGTCAGAGTCTACACTGAAATGGTGTCGGCAGGCTCTTGACCATCGCAGCCCAGAGACAGAAATAGCTTGTCGGACCCTGATTAACCGCCTGGACCAGAGTATGTAAACACACACATACATTTTCAAATCAAACCCTTTGAAATGTCTTAACCAACGTATTATTAAATCTGCATTTGTATTCATTCCAGAGATTACTAATCTTCCAGTCCATCACAAGTCTAAGATAAGAAAACGTTAAAAATAAGAAACTGTATCAAGTGTTGCTCCCTTAGAGCTGCATTAAGGCACCTACATCAGCACAAGGAGACAGTGTTACCTCCCTGTGTGAATGGGCTGCTTTCTTATTTACTGCTCACCACTATTGTGTGGGCGCACCGATCTGTGGGTGTTTGAGCTGTGTGACAAAGCCCGAGCTCTCACAGCGAATGTGTACATGGTGTGTACATGGTGTGTACGTCTCTACGTGAGTGAGGACAGAAGTTGGTGTCTGATCCAACAGGCCTCATATATTATTTACCCTGCCAACGGCGGCTCCTACTTCCTGCACACCGCACAACCTGAACAACAGAGCCATTCACACCAGGGCTGAATGACCACATGAAGTCATGGGCTGGGTTGGATTACCCCCAAAACCCCCCCACCCCTGTCGGCTTTCCTTTTTAAACGGCAGCAGCAGGCCATGAAACTGCCTGTTTGCATAGAGACTATAGGGTTAGCAGAAAATGTGAATTAAAAAAAAAGAAGACATTTTATAAAGACGATTTCTAAAGTGAACTGTATATTATGTATGCAATATTGCGACAGCTTGATCTTAAAGCTATTGTGTCAAATAGTTTACACTTGCTATTACTAGTGCATTACTGTGGTCAAAGCAGGAACCCGGCAAATAAGTCTACATTTATCCATACAAAAATATGGTTGACTCTTATTGCATACATTGACCGCTGCAGCTTTATACACTGCTGTTATTTAATCCCTACAGCCCTCTGATGGAAGCAGGACACATAAATCAGATACAAATGACACCTAGTTACAAAAAAACACACATCTGTCTGGTCGGTTATAACTCTGTCTACTGTCCATTTATGCGGAAGACATCGGGTAACTGGAGCTTATTAATTCTGTGCGTCACAGCCTCGTTTCCCAAAAAAAAGTGCTTTTTTTTTTTAATGCATTATGAACTAGAGCTGCGGTCACATTTAGATCTAATGTAAATATTTATCAAAAATATTTAGCCATTCTAACTTAAATAGAGTTGCATTGATGCATTCATACATACTCCTTCACCAACCGATTATTACATTATTTGTTTAAATCCAATTAAGTCTAAAGTACCCCTCACCATCTGCCTCTGGCGGCAGATACTGTGTGTGTTCACATCGTGTCGCTCTGCACCATCCAGGCAACAACAGGATTTCCTGGGGATCCGATCCTTCATTTGTTCAGCTGTCGTCATGGGTCAATGTTATTTATTTATCACCACACCCTCTTATCTTTCTTCGCCTTCAACTCACTCTTTTGCGCTGCTGCACCTACAAAAGTGTGCGCTAAGACCTACACTTAAGATGAGGCCATTAAAATCAATCAATCCCATCCATATTTTTAGCTTCATGTCTCTCTTTTATGTCATCCTTTTGAAGTATGTGTATTCTTCTGGGAGAATATCTAACCTCTCCTCTCCTGTTCCCCGCAGCGACTCGATGGAGGAACATGTACAGTAGCCCAGCAGAGGCAGGCTCGGCTGGCTCAGGCCTGATCTCTCCTGGGTACCACAAATCAACTAACAAATCCCTACTAACCTGTGGCAGCTCAGGTATGGCATGACATTAACACACTCTGCTCCTCATGTTCTGCTCAACACTACAGTGGGATTTACGTCAGTTATTGTACGGATGTAGGTCAGTTGAGTTGTGTGTGCACTAATGCATCAACACTGTGTCTCCTCTGGGATCCCAATGGTTATTTTCAAAGACAATTCGAGCATGTTTTACACAGCTGTGTGTCGCATATACTGCACATTACTTTAACCATTTTTCAAAACATAACTTACGTTTTAATTGAATTGAATATCTACTTGCACCAGGTAGTCATTGTTTACCATTTGTTATGACTACAAATAATAGTTGAATAGCTTCTTAAATGACAAAGGTTTTTCTTCGTCATCCCGCCCAACACACATGAATGCATCACAAACAGATTCTGCCCATCCCTTCACTTCATAACAACCACAGTATTATTATTTTTATGATGAAAAGGTTATTGTTATTCCTAAATAAAAAGAACAGATACTATTCTCTACAGCTAATAGTTTAAACATGTCAACTTCCCTTGAGTTGTTTAAGTTGACTGTAAACAGTGTGCACCTGGCAGACAAACTGATCTATAACATCCGTGTGTTTTGAAAGATGGTCAGTGATTATGTAAAGTATATGTGGTTTGTACTAATGGGATAAAAACACAGGTTTCTGAAGGTGTTTGGCAATGCTAACCAGTGTGAAATGTATAATGCTGGTGATCTTGACTTTGTCGCGATTTTTACTTTGCATTTGTGTTGCTCCTCACTTTGTCTCGCAGCACCTGGCACTTCACTGTGCTGAGACCAGCCATGCTGATGTTGTTATGAATACCCTGAAAATAACAAATATTTGCATGATGGTGTAAATGCCTGGCTTGTCAGTGGTGATGCTATCTAATCCCAGACTTTTACATAACCAAATGCCCCTGGATGCTGATGTCATTTCCTATTTACCTCAGTCTGAGTGTTGCGTCTGTGACGGACAGAAACGCCCATGGCAGGGGAATTTTGCATACTGATTTCCTGGGCTTTATCACAATACCAAACTTTCTAGTAGTGATTTCATTGTTGGAGGATAGACTGCAATATTTCAAAATGTGTGCTCAAGAAAACGTTGCGGCTTCAGTCAAAAAAGTATAAGAATAATTCAAAGCTTAGAACAGATGAGCAAAACTAAACTGCACTGTATTCATGTAAAGAAAAACTCTTATTTGTTGTGAATATATGCATAAGTAGGAATGTAGCACAGCAGGGAAGTGAAATAATTGTTATTATACTATGATTTCAACCACCAAACCAAATGTAATTGTCAAATAAAGATTGATTAAATATGAATAAAGATAGTCTGCATTCCCACCATACATTCTTGGAAATGTTGCCAAGCCAGTCTGATAAATTACGTTAAGTTAGAGTCCACCTGGTGAATTATAAACTTTAATCTAAATTTGTCCTGATGCAGGCAGCACTACTAAGCTGAGGTGAGTTATAACTCACTCAACTCTAGCTGATTGGGACCAATAAAGCTTCTATTTTCCAAAATGTAATCTACTTATTTCAGCAACAGTGTGATTTAATACTCTGCTTGTTTACCTTGAGGAGATTATATGTTAAATGGTAAATATTGATAATACAATTATATGAACCTGATTAACCAGTCTCTGAGCAGAGTCTGACAGATACCACAGGCAGCAAATCAATTCAGTCACCACATAGGTGAAGGTCTGCCATTTGTCATACTCATCTTTTGGTTCAAAAGGGGGATAGTGCCTTGAATGAAATGTGTTATTTTGTGTGGTGAATTTCTTTTTTTCTGCTTGGTTTAAAATATATTTATCATCCGGTGATATGATTGTCATCTGGCTGTGCTGTGTATATTTTAACCTGGCACCATTGTCAGCACAATGAAGGTATAACCTGTCACTGCTTAGGTTTATTTAAGACACATTTAAATGCATACTAGTCGGATAGGTGTTTTGAATCATGAGGAAGGTGTAGCCATTGTTTCTTTCCTATCTGGAGAGCTTTTCTTTGAACACTTAGTATTTCCTCTTGAACAGAAGTGGAAATAACTGCTTATTGTTACCATGTATGTGTCAGAAGCAGCTTGTCGTAACAAGTACCCCACTGTGTTTCTACAGGTGTCCCAACAACCATGCATTCAGCCCTGAGCTCGCAGTCGTCCATAGACAGTGAGCTCAGCACATCAGATGACTCCATCTCTATGGGCTACAAGCTGCAGGATCTCACTGATGTCCAGATCATGGCTCGCCTGCAGGAAGAAAGTGAGTCATGGTGTGCTGTTCCGCTAGGATTTTTTCTTGCCGGTCAAATGTTCGGAAATAATTTATTTTACGGGACAAATTCGAAACTTGCCGGTCATGTTTCAATAATAATAATAATTGTGTAGCAGAGTTTCCATTAGCAGGTAATTACAGGACTATGACCGGTAATATAATGCTGATGTTTAAAACTCATTTTTATATTGCTTCAGTTTATAATCGTAACAGATCGAAAAGTTCAGATTCATTTTTCAATAAATGATGCGCTTCCACAAACAATAAAAAACATAATTGTCACATTCAAACAAACTACTTGTAGTAGATGAAGTACATTATTCAAAAGTTTACATTAACTTTGGATAATAACACGGGAGAAATGAACGGAACCCTTCTCTCTCTCCTGACAGCCCGTCAGTATCAGACTCATGCAACTCACTGATCCAGTAATGAGTGACCCGACAGTGAAGAATAAACATATTTATAACTAGTTTAGCTTGTTCCAGAGGTAGATAAAATAGCTAAGTGTGTTAGGTCTAACTTGAAGTGTGTGTTTTGCTCCGCTCACCGGTCCGTCACAGCAGACAGAGCTGCAGGTGATCATGCAGAGCTGCGTGTCTCCATATAGCTATTTTATTGTCTTTTTCAGACACCTTAAAAAACTGCCAGACTGGTGAAGCCATTTTGGTGAGCTTCTTTTGCCGCGCTCAGAGGAAAGTCTCGTGTTTTTTCGTCATCTGATCGGCTCTCCTGATCAGCCTTTATAGAGAGCACCGATCACTATTAAGAGTGAATATCGGCCGATAGTGATCGGCGGCCGATCGATCGGAGCATCCCTAATTATTACCGGACATTTTGACCGGCAGGTTTTAAATTTACCTGGTTTTTATACATTTTACCCGCTAAAAAACGGTAATTACCGGCTAACGGAAACCCTGACATTTGATTGTGTTTTCATATTTTAAACAGTACACTGCTGTTGGTGAAAGCTGATAAAGAAATGTAGAAGCACAGTAACACTTATTGCAATGATCTTTTTACACCTCTGTAGATATTTAGATAGTTTTTTATGAATTTGCAAGTGTATTTGTATGACTCCATGTATATGCAGTTTCCTTTTTTAACTGTTTTTGGTGTTAGGTCTGAGACAGGATTATGCCTCGTGCTCAGCGACTGCATCCCGACGCAGCTCCACCACCTCTCTGCATTCCCTGCGGCGGGGCGGCACCTACAGCGATCAGGAATTTGACAGTTACAGCCTGGAGGACGAAGAGGACGAGTTCTGCTCCATGCCCCAGCGCCGCCATCGCTTCACGCCCTCGCCATTAGGCTCACCACGGTGCCTGTCCCCTTCCACTTCCAACCACGGTCAGGAATACAGCAGCCGACTCGGGGCCCCACGCACAAGAACACCCAGACGGTCACTTCAGGGCCCCAGTGCAGAGCTGCTGAAATTTGCAAAGAGCGAAGGTAGGCTAACAACACAGATAGAATAGCATTAATACCATATGTCGAGAAGATCAGCGTGGCCATCACAGAGATTCTTGTTGAACCCAAAGCTGTGATTACAAACACTGAAGCTGAATGTGTCATGTATGTGTGGTTCCAGAAGAGTTGAGGCACAGCATGCCTAACCTGGCCCCCCGCACCAGCCTAAGATCCCTGGAAGCAGTCAGGAACAGCCGCAGCATGGAGGCTAACCTCCAAAGCTCTGGCAACCGCATGTCCCACCTGACCCACTCCCCCTCCACAGGTAACCCTTCCCTCTTCACCTGATCCGCACCACCCCATCTGTGTCTGCCTTGCATATACCTAATGTCACTCTAATCCTAACACTTTATTTCCTAAAACCTCTGCATGACCTCAGCTAAAAAACACAACAAACACTCACACATTTACTCCTCTTATATATTTTTCACGTGTAAATACTTTCCTAAACATGTGAAAACTCAAAAAGAAATCTTTGAAAGTCTTTGAAGGAAATGTATGTATTTCCCTTTGATCACCCTTTTTATATATAAAAAAAACAGTTATATATTTAATCTAATACTCACTCATACAACATGTGACCCACATGCAAACCATCACAAATGTTGCCACTACTCCTTCCTTGACATACCTGAAATGTAGAGGTAACCCTCCTATCACTTACCTGCTACATGATTATTTAATTACTGTCCTTTAACCTCAACCTTGATAATCCAGTACTGCTCTTGCCACACTTTCCTGCAACTCCCACAGGCCACAAATGTAGTTTGAATTTCAGTTACAGCTTATTTATCCTTTGTATATTAAATCTAAGTTGTCAGAAAGTAATAGAAGTTTGAGATTCTATTATACCACTGAGCCTCTCTTCCACTCAAGGTATGGCTAGTAGTCGGCTGCATGGCAACGGCCAGTCACCTCTCTCCCTGCGGACTCCGGTTAAAGCTGTCCCTCAAATGGCAGCTGGTCATTCTTCAAGAGGTCTTCCTGTTGTCCAAGCAGCACCTGCAGGAGGGGGCCGCAGGGTCCAGTCCGTCGGCTCGGCTAATGGAGGAGCCTACACCCCCGGGAGAGCCTCCACCGGGGCAGGGAGGGCTGCCGCGGGCCGAGGACAGGCCCCTACCAGAAGTAAACTTTCACAGCCCCCCAGGAGGTGAGTGCTTACAAACTATTAGAGAATTTTAACAAACAGAGGATTTTTTACTTTAATTATGGCAATATTGTATTTATGTCATTTCTATGATACTTTGTCTCTTTTGTGAATGAATGCTAACTTTCTATTCTTTGGCAGGTCTTTTGGCATGACTAAAATGTCAGATGAATCCTGGAAAGATGGCTGTTACTGAGCATTGCCGGTGATGGAAGGATGATAACTGCTGCAACCCTCCCCTGACCTCTCCCCGTTATCTCTCCTTGTACAAAGAACACAGCCACTGTGTCCACAAATGTGTTTTACAACCTTTGGGTCCCCCAATTTTAGACTGGAGTGCTGGGCTGCACTGGATTCGTAGTCAAGACTCATCTCTTTCCCTAGCATGAAACATTGTCAACCCACACAGAGAGGCACAGTGTGTAGGCAGACAAGAATGCACACATGCACACTATACTTGTGATATGGACCAACTCTGAGCTTCCAGAAGATTTGTTTGTGTCAATTTTACTTATTTTTCTATGGTAATTGCGAGAAACTGCTGGAATATTAAAGGTCCCTGTTCTGTTGATGTAATTGATATGAAGACGGTCTAAATGAAGATATTGGTGGTTTGTTGATTTTCTGTGGGAATTCCTACTAGATGAAGGTGCTGAGTGTTGCATGCTTGTTTTTTTTGGGTTTTTTTCCCCCTTATCAGTGTAACTGCAATATGACAAATTTTTCATGTGTCCCACAATGATGTGTGAATTTGATTGTTCAATGGTTCATTGTGAAATTATCTATAGTTTGGTGTTGTATTTGAGTTATGGTCTTTGCTTACACAGCAAGGCAACTCATGTAAACCACACTGCCCTTATAAATAATACAAACATGGAAATATATGGTTTGTGCCAAGGTGCATTTCCGCTGCAACACTTCAGAAGAATCTTGACATCAAAGGTACTGTTATAATACTGCATTTTGCAGGCATTTTTACTGCATATCTATAGGTGGTTTTAAATGTGCTTTTGGATACCACTGTAATGAAGAAGATGTTTATGCACGAAGGCCTTGTGCCTTAGACAGCTATGCACCCTCATGCAGAGTGCCTCTGACAATTAGGAGCTGTTATTAAAATTAAAAAAATAAAGGCTACCCTGAAACTTTAATTTCTGCATTTGTTTTTATGTTTGTATTATATAAACCATGCAACTAATTTGCAGCCATTAGGCACACTATTTAATCCCTCCGCAGCACAAGGAGTAGCGGCAGCATCTCCCGGATATTTCCTGCCTGGGTGCATCACCAAACGCCTCAAATGAGTGCTCGACGCTACCCACCCCTTGTGACAAAATGGCCCACAGGCCTCATCTGCGCAAACAAAATGTGAACGAAGTCGGCACCCATGTTAAAAAAAAAATGTCATGATGTGATAATATTTGAATGTTGTGTCTCAAATCCGGGCACAGATATGTTCCCATTAGGATAAAGTGTTTTAACGTTACTCTGCTCTCTTATGCATGACGCAAATAGTAAGGGATCAGCGGTAAACGAGGCCACGCATTGTCTGCCCCCCGCCCTCCCTCTGCTTGTCAGGAAGAAAGCTGATTGGCCGAGGCCTAGCAAAGGGTGCCCGGGGATCCAAAACTGCAGGCCGCACTTAGCTTACCGTCAAAAATAAACCAAAACAATAACAGACAAAACTGAGAAGGGGGAGAAACACCGATAGAGTCAGAAGAGGACGCTATCAGGTAATTTTATTTTGAATCTGTTAGAAAGGCATGTGGAATAAGACGCAAGGGCCCAGTCGGCCGTAGCGGGCCTCTTTCAGCCTTTTGGAAAACAACATGGAAGATAATGCGGCACAAGCTGCTTCACTTAGCTTAGCAAGCTAGCTAGCCTACAGGAAGATCGTCGTCGCGCGGATTAGAGCGACTTGCATAATAATTGTCATATATGGCATGTTGGTTTGTTGGTAATGCGGGTGCCTTTATTCAGAGTGTATAGTTGAATGCATTTGAGTTTAAAATGGTCAAATAAGAGCGGTTGTCGCATTCCTTGGAGTAGCAGTTATGCTAGAACAAAATGGCGCCTCGGAGGATCAGTCCTAGCTCGCTTGCTAGTTAGCTCTGGTGGGTGGAGGGCGGTAGCCGCCCTGGTATGCATTGCATAACGTCTGCGGTACTTTCATTGGCGGCCATAAACTCAAAGCTAGTGTTGATTTTTTTGAAAGTCCAGAAATAAATACTTTTTTAATAAGACCAATGCATAAGCTCCTTGCTTATTTTATCCTTAAGTTATATATCCGCGGGACCTTAACGTCACCACAGAAGACATTACCCACTTGGCTTATTTTGAACCGTCATGCGACGGCAATACATTCATTTATACATAAACAAGCAGGACTCATCTTTCAATAGCTATCAGAGCTGCTGACTGTGGGCTCGTCCTCCTGCACACTGAGCGGGACAGCCCTTTGTCTCAGCTGGGCTGCAGCCATCAGGCTCAACCAGCTCCAGGTGTATTGCTATATCAGGTTGAAGCCGCCTGTAGTACTACTTATAAGCAATGGATGGAGCCAGTGGTCAACAACAAAACTGCCCTCCTCCTCAGTGAAAGTGTTCGGCCCTGTGTGTTAACGTTACACATTCCATTAATTATGGTGTTAACACTGTTCTTATTATAAAGCTGAACATATGTATACAAGTTGTGTTGTAACGTCTTTACATACCTGCCTCCTTTCTGTTCCCTTCTATTATGTGCACAATGCCTATGAGTACCAATTGTTTATGTTTGTTTTTTTCTTTTACCAAGGGATTGATTAACTTGATGGAAGGAAGCACATCAATAACCCTGTTGGTTGTATTCTAAGGGGTTTGTCATCAAATGTGAAGGTATGTATTGGATACTAGTCTGTGTTGCATTTTGCTTTCATTTTCACTTTAGTAAAGCACACTAACACAGTACAAGAAAACTGCTAACAGTGTACACTGTAATTTTAAGGCTTTTCCCCAAGTAAAGACATGGATCAAGGAGGAGGAGTGTTGGAGCTACACACTCAGGAGCTTAAGATGCCCCACGCTATGATCATGCAAGACTTTGGTAAGTGGTCAAATAGGACAAGCTGAAAACCAATCATTTCAAAATGTAATCCAATACACACCATCCGACAAATTAAAGTATAGCTAAAACCTAAATATCTTTAAGATTGAATCAGTCATTTCTTAAAATAATGTAATCACTTTTAACTATGTAAGAGAGCTGCTCTAGACACACTTTATAAACTATACTATACTTCTATACAATCAGGTTGATTTGGTCTCCTCCGTCACGTTGACAGGGCCAATGTCATTTGGTTTTATTGCCTACATAAATAAAAAAAAGTCACTGTTACAAACATTGTCATTCTGACGTTTTCCCAACAAACCACCATAGAGCAGGTGATACCTGTCACCAATATTATACAATATTCTGTTCAGATATCTCTGCTGTAGCTACAATGTTAAACACACTCTGCAGCTTATATGCTCATTTTGTTTTAGGAAACTCTTTGTCATGCAGCCCTCTCTGTGTGTCTTGTGTTTACAGTTGCAGGCATGGGGGGTCTGGCTCACATCGACGGGGAGCATATTGTGGTGTCTGTGCCTGAAGGTATGCTTCTTTCTGATGTGATGACGGACGAGGGCATCCTCCTGGAGCATGAGCTTGAGGTTCACTGCCTGGAGACTGAGGTGGTGGAAGAATTCGAGACGGAAGTGGTGGAGAGCTTACATGCAGACGTTGACTGCTTGGAGGAAGAAGAGGTCGAAGGGCTAGAGACACATGTGGTAGAGCTGGAGGCTCAGGTTGTCGAGGGCCTCGATGACGAGGTGGAAGTGGAGGGTCTGGAGGCGCATGTGGTTGAGGGCCTGGAAACTGAGGTTGATGTCGAAGACCTGGGAGTTCACATCGTCGAAGGCCTTGAGGAAGAAGTGGAAGTGGAGGGTTTGGAGGCGGAGGTTGTTGAAGGCCTGGAGGTAGATGTGGAGAGTCTGCAGTCGCAAGGAGTAGAAGCCCATGAAATTAGCTCTGAAGACATGGTGACCTCAGAACACAGTGTGATCATGCCTGAGAATATTCTGGGCACAGAGGTTGCAATAGAGGAAGATCTGGACCCCCATCATCACCATCACCACCACCATCACCACCATCATCATGTCCTCACTGCAGACCTCATCCAGGACTCAAACCACCATCATGATGACATGCCAGACCAGGTGTTTGTGGCGGAGCTGCTGTCTGAGCACCAGGACAACACGCTGGACCACCAGTTAGTGTCAGAAGGCTTGATGGTGACCGAATCCAACTCGGAGACCATCATCCACCAACAGATGCCAGCAGAGGCTGTCTCCCTGCAGACGGACGAGGATGATGATGCAAGAAGCAGCTCTGAAGATTACCTCATGATCTCCTGTAAGACATAATTTCATCATTTATATGTTAATTAACTTTGTTCATATGTAATACCATGTTTTATTATTGATATGTTTTATGAACTATGACTACTTGTGTTACTGTAGTGGATGAGGTGGGAGAGAAGCTGGACATAGGAGACACTCCCCTGGAGATCAGCACTGAGGTAATGGAAGACAAGGAGTGTAAAGAGGAGGACGGCTCCGAGGTCATCAAAGTCTACATTTTCAAAGCTGAAGCAGATGATGACTTGGGTAAGTGACTTTTTAGAATAATCAAATCATTTCAACAATACAACACAATTCTTCCCTGTTAAACGTAATGTTGATCATGGATTGGATTTCAATTGTAATGTTATCTCTTTCCAGGTGGAACAGAGGTAATAACAGAGGATGATTACCAGAATGGCCATCCTGACCTGGAAGCTGCATCGTCAGGCAGACTGGGAGTTGGCCGTGACAAGATGGTCTACATGGCGGTCAAGAACCATCCGAAAGAAGAAGAGGATGATGAGGATGACAGTGACGAGGATGACGATGATGACATCAGTATGTCCCTTTGTGAAACCACTTTAATTGTATTGTGTCAGCCGGGTCGTGTGGCTGTAAACGAGCAAAAGGTGTCAATTAGAGTTGCATGACATGACGAATGTGTGCAATACGTTGTTTAATATCGCCATAGCAATACAACATGTTCATCACTGTTAAATACAACGGTTAAAGTGTATTCACTTCAGCCTTCCCACTGCTTTTTGAATACTGCTAAAATACAACAAGTTGCTTGTCTGTCTGCGATACAAATCGAAAGGAAAAACACACCGATAATAGATCTAGTTAAACACAGGCACAAAACAAACAATTGTTAGTTAATTAGTTATCTAATTATGGCTACTAGCTGAAACAATCTTCTTTTGCGCCCATAATAAACAAGCAGTTTCTTTTGCGATGAGCTGACATTGAAATGATTATGATTTATATACAACACATTGAGTGTTAGAAGGAGATCAGTAAGAGGGGGTTGCTGTATGTCAGCAGTCTTTTTAAATGAGTAACCTTTGGACAGTTTGCACAGCATGTGTCACAGCTCAGATATATGCCATATTAATACATTTTGAAAGTGCATTAGAGCATATTTTCAAATAATCAATTTTAGCAAAACTTACAATTAAAAGTTAATTCTATTTTTTCCGTGCAGGTAATACCATCGATCAGGTGAAGAATGGAGCGGCTTCACCGTTTCTGCAAATCCGAGAGGGACTCGGGGACAACCGTGTCCTTAAACCCAAAACTAAGAAAAAGAAGAAAGGAGATATTCGACAGTCTCAGACTGGTATGAACAGATTTAGAATTTGTGTGAAGAAGATAATTTGCTAGTGAGAATGTAATATTTTTGGATGGATAACAGTATTTCCACCGCTCTCTTCCAGCTGTTATCATCGGACCAGATGGGTTGCCCTTGACTGTCTACCCCTGTCACCTATGTGGAAAGAAGTTTCGCTCAAGAGGCTTCCTCAAATGCCACATGAAGAACCACCCGGACCACCCGCTGAAGAAGAAATACCAATGTACAGACTGCGACTTCACCACCAACAAGAAAATCAGTTTCCACAACCACCTCGAGAGTCACAAGCTGCTGAGTCACAACGAGCGCTCTCCAGAATACAGCGAGTACGCGCGGCGCTACCACGAGTCCAGCCCTCTGGGCTCCGACAAGCTCATCGTCAAGGACCGGGAGAACAAACTGCATCACTGCAAGTACTGCGATTATGAGACCGCTGAACAGGGTCTGCTCAACCGTCACCTGCTGGCTGTGCACAGTAAGAACTTTGCACACGTGTGCGTCGAGTGCGCCAAGGGCTTCCGCCACCCGTCAGAGCTGAAGAAACACATGCGGACCCACACGGGCGAGAAGCCCTACCACTGCCCACACTGCGAGTTCCGCTGTGCAGATCAGTCCAACCTAAAGACTCACATCAAGAGCAAGCATGGCGCCGATCTGCCTTTCAAGTGCAGCCACTGTCCGCAAGCATACGCTGACGCACGGGAACTCCAGCGGCACATAGAGATGGTGCAAGGCCACAAGACCCACCAGTGCCCACACTGTGAGCACAAGAGCACCAACTCCAGCGACCTGAAACGACACATTATCTCTGTACACACCAAGGACTTCCCCCATCAGTGTGACGTGTGCGAGAAAGGCTTTCACAGGCCCTCGGAGCTGAAGAAGCACGCAGAGACACATAAGGGCAACAAGGTGCACCAGTGCCGACATTGTAACTTCAACGCCCCGGACACCTTCACTTTGAGTCGCCACATCCTGTCCTTGCACACGAAGGACCTTCCCTTCAAGTGCAAGCGCTGCCGGCGAGGGTTCCGGCAGCCGGCGGAGCTGAAGAAACACATGAAGACACACAGTGGTAGAAAGGTTTATCAGTGCCAGTATTGTGAGTATAACAGTACGGACGCTTCTGGCTTCAAACGCCACGTTATCTCCATTCACACCAAGGACTACCCACACCGCTGCGACTACTGCACCAAGGGCTTTAGGAGGCCTTCGGAGAAGAGCCAGCACATAGCCAGGCACCACAAAGACATGTTGATGTAATGTCATCGCTCACACACACACACACACACACACACACACACACACACACACACACACACACACACACACACACACACACACACACACACACACACACACACACACACACACACACACACACTCCTCCTTCCCCAGTAAATCTGTGTCACACACCCAGAGGTAATTTTAGTGTATTAACAAAGAAATGACAGATGTATGCTGTTGATGAAGACGACAACATCATAATTGCTGTTCTGTGTTGTAATGGGTGTAATCCTCCTCCCCCAGGGGTAATGCAAGAACACATTTTAGATGGGGTGAAGTGTAAAAAAAAAAAGACAATGTACACTGAGTGGGACAGCTGTAAATTGTGTTTCGTTTCGTTGCAGAAAATCACATATGAACATATATTCAGGGTCTCAAATGTCTATATTTTTATACCCCACTCAGCGGAAATGCTGCAAGATGATGACTGTGTCCTGTAAATCAGAAAGTGGTGCTTAGTGAACGTCATGCCAGTTCTTCAGATGATGTGGAATGTGCACCGGAGAAGTTTACCTCCATAGTACACACTAGCATCTCTGTTCCCTATTAACCAGCTTTTACCCTGACATTTGTGTTCAATGCCATCATGTCTTTTAGAGGCAGGGCCATTCATGACTTCATAGATGGTTTTGAGTGATGTTGACACACATTACGCACCTTGAGAAGATAGTTCATCAAATCTAACATTTGAACTTCCATCATTTTGGATTTTCCTCCCAAGCTTGAACACTTGGAGCTCCACTAAATTAATCATGTATGATATAGGCTGTATTCTATTAAATATGTCTTAAAGTTGAATCAGAGATTTTCTGGTCTGATCAGCAGTGTCTAACAAGGAGGAGAAATGGTGTCGCTGGTATATTAGTAGAATATCCCTTTAGTGTACACAACACATTTCCCATAGTTCACAGGTGTATGAACTTGGCAGATTTATATGAACTTCACGTTCGGTAACCTTTGGACCTGATTACATCTGACGGCCATAGTAAGCTGCATCGTGCGATGTTACCTAAAGCTAAATGTGCTCTCGGCTAACATCGACTGCAATCATGCCTTACATCTGTCGCTCTCTATCCCTTAAGCACTGAGGAACACAGCTAATCAGAAAGGAAGTGATTTTTAACTCTCAAACATACTGCATCAAAACCATTCTCTCAGAGATTGTGTGTTTGAGTCAGTAGAAAGCACTTTAATAACTTTTTTTTTTTTTTTGTATTTTAATTACGTGTGTGTACATATATAGATATTTAAATATATCTATATATAAAACCTAGATAATAAACAATTACAGAGCTTTGTGAGTTGGTAAAAGAAAAGTTTGTTTTGAGTGTTATCTCTAGTGGGCACGATCCATTACTGTATCCAGACGGAATTTGATTGAAAGTGGTGGGTTAACCATTTATTGTTTTGTTCTATGGATAAGTGATCTGGTTTTGTGTTTTGTTTGTGCTCACTAACAAGTTTCCCCGACCCTCGTTATTATACAACCCAAATCCCAACCATGGGAGTATTCCCTTCAGTCAGTGGTCCTATTGGCATTAGTCTTTAAAGTATGCACACATGCTGTCTCCATGAAATTAAATGTGGTATATATTAAAGATCCCCACATTTCGTGTACCTTAGTCTATATTTTCTTTCAGTCTGATTGTGGATAAACTACTGGTGGGGAAGAACCAAAATAAACAATTATCTTTTTACGCTCTTTGTGCTTTCTGTCCTGCAAACAGAAATGATCTTTACATGACATCTTAGAAGAATACTTGACCAAAAAACGAACCATTTGTATATCAGGTACCCTACCTGTATTCTATTGAAGAAGGTTTTCCTGCATCGCTCCACAGTGAACAAAGAATCAGAAAACAAATAAGGTTTTAATTAAAGTCAACGGACAAGCACTTCTAACTGCCACAACAAGTGTGTTTAACAAGCAAGAGACTAACAATCAGGAAGTGTGAAGGTAAGGTTTTAGTGGTTGGGAAGTAGCATGCATTGGATAATAATTCACAAAGTAACAAATATTTAATCAAAGATATTCATCACTTTGGATTCTACGTTTACCATGGAGGCATGCTAGGAAAACAAATTCAAGCTAACACTGGATTTGTTTTCGAACAAAGTATAACATTTAATACCCTGTCAGCAGATATTCACCGTCAACACAGGTTGTATGCTCCATACATGATGAGAGACAAATATTCATTTAGATTAAACACAGTCAACTGTTTGAAAGGATCACTTCTTGAATTTAAATGAGCGACTAACATCAAACAGATGAAATTGTTCCATGCATCCTTTTTTCATCCCCTGATTTACAGGTTTTATTCAACGAGGACAGAAAGCAGGATTTTCGTTTTGACATATTTCTACCTTGACTGACAATAATGTTTGGGGGCAGATGAAAGCAAGGCAACCATCACTCTATCATCCTGTTTTGGAACTTGAAACCTGCTTTAATGTCTGTGTATATTTTAAAACCTCTAATGAGTGTCTGTGGTTTCAGTTGTTGCTCTCAGTTCAACAGCTTTGTTGTTTCAAAGCTAAAAATAAAATTAGGTTTCTTTTACAGAAATAAATCCTGTTTCTCTTTTCAGACAAGGAAACATTTAATATCTGCAACGTTTTTACCTGTATTAGATTATGGTGATCTGCTATACATGAATGCCTCTGACCAGTGCCTAAAGAGCTTGGATACTGTGTACCATTGTGCCTTACGATTTATTACTGGATGTGGATATCGAGTACACCATTGCACTTTATATGCTGCTGCTAATTGGCCATCTTTGTCTGCTCGCAGACTTTCCCATTGGTTGGGTTTTATTTATAAATCTGCTTGGGTTGGTTCCCTCCTACATTTGCACATATATGTGTCAAAGAGAAAGTCTATATGGCCTGCGCTCCCAAGATTGTATTCAGATGCTGGTTCCTACAGTGAGAACAAAACTGGGTAAAACAGCTTTTAAATATGCTGCCCCCACAGCTTGGAATAATGTACAGAAGGAGCTGAAACTCAGATGTAATCACTATGGGGGAATTCAGGTCCATCCTAAAGGACAGAGAACACGACACCATTGGTAGATGTGAGTGCTCATATATCCAAAAATCGTTTTAAATTTTGCCAGTTTTTAATGATTTTTAATAGTTTGTTTTATTTTGCATATTGACTGGCTAATGTGCCATTTTATTTGTGTTTTACAGCTGTATTTGTCTGCCTGTCTTGTCTGTGTTTTATCTGTTGTAACTTCGTTCATGCTGCCCTTCTTGGCCAGGTCACTCTTGGAAAAGAGATTTTAATCTCAATGAGTCTTTTACCTGGTTAAATAAAGGATATATATTCAGCACCACACATTTATTTGATTTTACAAATGTAGTCAACTATTGAGAAGTGATGAAATAAGCCAGTAAGCCTCGGTAACTGCGGTGCCAGAGGCCAACAAGCAATTTACTGGTTAGTATAAAGGGAATTTGAAATTTCACTGGATCACCAGCTCATCCTCTGACACATCTGTGCATAGATATGATTTATGTGTGAGCTGCACTGCAAAATCTTGACACCATCCCGGCACACCGTAGTTTTCAAGTTCAGCTGACGAAATCAAGTTGATACAAAATGTGAGAGCTGCCGACCTGAAGTTTTACCCTTTGATTTCAACTATTTTCCCGAATTGCAGTGATGCAATTCTACAGTGTTAAGAGGGTCGCCAAGCTCAAGAAGTAGATAGAAAACATACAGTACAAGTTGAAGGCATTCAGGTGTGTTGAAGAGTAAACAGATCTTTGCAAATAGCTAAAACAGCAGATAACCAGCTGGAAATGTATACCATTATCAATGCTGCATCATAAGTAAATCCCAGCCTGTTGTCGGACTAGTTCTGTTATAGATCCACTTATGAATCTGTGTGTTGATGTCATGTGTGTGTAAGAAAAGCCCAGTTGTTACTAACAAATTGGAAAAACAATACCAGCACGCAGAAACTTAAGCAGGTAAATGTAATTCAGTTGACCTTAATTGTGTCATTTACACCTGAGCTTTTTTAGTGTCAAATGTTATAATGTCTTCCGTGAAAAAAAGATAATGTTGTCTTCAAATGAATGTGTGGTCTGTGATCAGATCACTTCTGATTATAACTAACTTCAGAAATGGTAGTTGCAAAGAAGGCAAGTAAGAGGGATGTTGATGAATGTCGAACAATAGTTGTGAAGGTTGTACAAATTTTATAATGCAGAGGGATAACATGATGAGTTTGCGAGTGGCCTTGGCGAAGGAGGAAACAGACAGATTGATGAAATGATGTGGGATTGGAGTGACCATGAGAGAGAGGAAGAGCAGTGACTGAATCAGGAAGAAAGTGCAGTAAAGTGATTTAAAAAGTTTGTGCAGGTGTCTCCATGTAATCTTTCTATCAACTGTGACTCATTATAATATAAACAACTTCCTCTCTTCCCTCCACACAGAGACTCCCAGGAGATTTGACTCTTTCTACGCACCAAGACGTGTGTTGCAGTCGTGTTTCGCTCCCATGTCACCCGTCTTGAAAGATGTACGATGCTTCATGCTGAGGGAAATGAGGCTGTGCAGATGGGTTCACATACACCTGAAAGATGCACCAGCCGGTTCATTTTCTGTTGATCCCACAAAACATCTCATAAATCACTTAATGGTGCAGCTGTCAACAGAAACCGCTGAGAACGCAGAGATCAATATGCAGACATATCCATAAAATGGTCCCTAAGTAACCGTTTCTTTCTCACTGCATCATCCAGGAGTTTAGCGTTAGTATGTGTTGGGGGTGTGTTGCTCTGAATACACATAATTAAGCAACGGCAGTAAGTACATTTGCCCATTTCCCATCTGACCGTGCTGAACTACTCTCTCTTTGAATTTAGAGTCAAGGTGTGCAAACGTGATAATTAATTCACAAATAGTCCAGTCACTTAATTCTTCAATCACTGGCATTAGTAAATAGTCGGCAATAATTCAAAAAAATGTTGTAACAGTTTTGCCTCAGATCATATTTTGGGTATTTTTGTTTTGGACTTTGGTGTTAAACAGCATATTTCAGTAGAGGGAGCAGCAAATGGAGCTGGAGACTGTATTGAACTCATCCCATTGGCAGACAGCACTGCCATAATGTACCTCCAGATCCTGCGGTAGCCCACATAACCAGAGTGGACCGAGCCAGATTGTCGCCGACAAGGCTGAAAGTGCTGCAAGCCAGCTGGAGACTGCGAGGCCTTCAGGGAAATCAGTGCCAGAGTGCTCGGAGATGGGTAGAAATTGGCCTGCTGATTAGTCGCAGAAAGGACTGAATGGTGGACTTACAAGAGAGAGACATAGAGTAGAGATGGTAGGCAGCCTGTTGAGTATGCAGGTCTCTCTGACTCAGTAATGGTGTGTCATCTGATGTGCCTCTATCTGAAAAACATATTTCTAACAGACAGTTAGTGGACCTTGGGTTTGAATTTTTTTTTTCAAACTGCTTTTTCAAAGGTGAAACATTAACTTTCTCATGTTTAAATCAGATTTTTTTTTCTCCAAGAATCATAACAGCTACTGACGTCAACAGGACCATCTCCTTGACAACAGGGCCAATATATCATCCACTCATGTAGGATGTGTGATATATAAGTGGACCTGCGTTGGGATTGTTTTGTCAAGTAACTTCTTCAGTTTGACCACAGGTAAATTAAAGGTAAATTCTTTAAAGTCTTTACCTTTTGAAAAAGAAATTGTTAAAAGCAAGATGAAAATATATTATGGTAACAATTTTAACTCCTTTGCCATAAAACCATTCTGAATAATATGTACATTTTACAACTGCTGAACACACAATATCTTCAATTTACTGAAGGTCCATTCTTAGGTTTCATGTCTGGAACCCAGTTCTGATGCCATAAGAAATGCTCTCTATACATTTAATACTGATTTAAAGGTGAGCCCAGAGAAATGTTTCCCCTTCAGCAGATGAGTGTGAAAACAGCATGCACATGCTTCAATCTGCACCGTAAAGGTCAAACACCCAATTCCAGTAGCATTTTGCAAATCACATTTTGAGTGGAGGGAGGCTCTTACTGGAATAACAACTAACGTAGAATACCACAACCCTTAATATTTCTGATTAGAATCAAGTCCGATCTATTATGTTGGACACGGTGTGAATAACCCTTGATTTCATTCTTTAGATGTGCTGCTGCCTGGACGCAGGATGGCCAGGTGAGTGAAGACATCCTTAGAGTTATCAAGTGGGCGCCCCCTTCTTTCCTCGATGTTTCACTGATAGGCCCACAACACCTCCAGATGCTCAGCAGTAAATCATATCTCAATAGTTATCCATGTTCTGAAAGGGGAAACATTTCCTCCTGAGTATTCACTAGATGTCACTGTTATCCCATCCTTCCTTAAGAGACACTGGCTTCACTGATAACTGAGATTGTTTCAAAAAATAAGTGCATCAAAAATAAATGCATACTCATTTATAAGTCAGTGGCTGGGTTTCAATGAGACTCCCAGAATAGAATTAGATTAATATTTAAACAAAAAAAAGTATTTCAATGTTTATTTAGCCGAAATAGCTAGTGAGCACAATGACATAACAAATGCATGAATGGATGTTATTGGTATACTCCAATTTATGGTTTTATTTAATAATTGAATGTATTAATTACAGGGAGAAAAAATCGAAAAAATTAGGGTTATTTTAAATAGATTTCTGTGTATGTTTATCCGAGGCAGCTATTTCAATGAATCTTTAAGGGCGTATTTCCAGACTTTTTCGCCCACTCACCCCACAAGAAGAATTTGTAAAGTACCATGTCTGGTAGGACAGGAGGATATATACATATATATGTACATCAAACATTATATACACACAACATATTGACATCAGAGGTACAAAGGTAAAAAATATCAAAAAAATATAAAGAAATAAAGAAATAAATATAAAGAAAATAGTGATAAAAACAAAAGGTAACATTTCAAGTAAAATATTTATCAAATACACATTGGTATTTGGTATTGGTTTTGATTGTCTTCTAATTTTTAATGTTTTTAACAGTGGTGTCATATTGTTGTAATTCTAAGTAAAAAAATGGGCACTATTTCTTATTGTGAATGTGAAATGTTCACACATTTAAATGAGTAGGATATTTTGTGTCACAGCAGAGGCGCGTCACCACATGTGGGCGTGGCTACCGGAGTGAATAACGCTGTATCCTCCTTTACGTTGCAGCAGAGTACCGTCTGACACGAGAGAGGAGCAGAGGGCCTGAACAGCTGAGATCTTTTTATGAGTGTTCCTCACCTCACACTACTTTGGCACCATCCTCTTCATCGCGTGGCTCTTCATCTGCGGGACACCCACAGAAATCACCAACTATGGAATCTTGCCTAATTGAAGTTGGGCCACCTGATCCTGTGTGCGCCAGGACAACCGAGCGAAATTAGAGCAAAAGAGATCGTTATGGACAATTGTGCAACTCGTGCATTTCCTGCTCGTAAAACGGGTGTCAGAAGCGGAATTTCAATCTCTGTTTACCACATCTATTTGCGCGTAAAGGACAACACGGCTCCATTCAGCGCTACCTGAAATACGCTGCACTATGTTTTAGGAATAGTGGTAGAAAGCTGTAGTTAGAATAGAGCGTGTGCTTGTGAGACTGCTTTGTTTCTGCAAGCTCTTATGTGAGAGTAGCCACCAGCTTTTATTGCGCACATTCCCATTGTGCTCTGCAGATTAGCCGCTCCGTTGGTGGATCCACCGCAGCAGGACCTGAAGCTTTGACAGGCGTCAGCAGACACTGTGAAGGGTCCCACTGAAAACCCTTTTTCATCTCCTGTCATTTGAACTTTCACCACAACTGAAACTGTTTTTTAAAGCTGCACCCGTGAGACAGGAGTAAGCCATGGCTCTACCAGATGGAGGTATATCTGGTGAGGAGGTCCCCTTCCCAGAGATTATAGAGCTAAATGTTGGCGGCCAGGTGTACATAACCCGCTATTCTACCCTCACAAGTGTGCCAGACTCTCTGCTATGGGAGATGTTCAGTCGAAAGTCGGTCAAAGGACTGGCCAGAGACACCAAGGGCCGCTTCTTTGTGGACCGTGATGGTTTCCTGTTCCGGTACATCCTGGACTTCATGCGGGACCAGCAGCTGGTTCTTCCGGATCACTTCCCGGAGCGGGGGCGTCTGCAGAGGGAGGCCGAGTTCTTCAACCTGCCAGAGCTCGTCAAGCTGCTGGCGCCCAAAATCAGCAAGCAGAACTCCCTTGGTGAAGAGGGGTGTCAGAGCGACCCAGAGGACTCCTCACCTGGGATTGAAATGACCCGTAACCTGGGCTCCCTGGGGGGGGCTGGTGCTGCCTGTGCCAGCCTGGTGCCCAGCGCCCTGGATGGAAAACGGTCCGGGTTCATCACTATTGGCTACCGAGGCTCATACACACTGGGCCGCGACAGCCACACCGATGCCAAATTCCGACGGGTGGCAAGGATCATGGTATGTGGAAAGACCTCTCTGGCCAAAGAGGTGTTTGGGGAGACCCTGAACGAGAGCCGTGACCCTGACCGCCCCCCAGAGCGATACACATCCCGCTACTATCTCAAGTTCACCTTCCTGGAGCAGGCCTTCGACAAGCTGGCCGACGTAGGCTTCCACATGGTGGCCTGTAACTCCACAGGAACCTGCGCCTTCGCCCATGAGCAGACGGACGACAAGATCTGGACCAGCTACACTGAATATGTGTTCTTCCGTGAGTGAGACTACCGGCATTGTTCCCCTGGTCCCCCCCATCCTGTCTCCAAGTGCCCCCCCCCTCCTCCTCCAGCCTCCAGGCATCCTGTCCTCCTCTCTCTGATGGATCCTGCACCACTAGATGTACCGTAGATGTTGTGCCCCTCCATCTCTCTCTGCAGCCTCCTCCTATGAACACTTCCCAGCTGCTACTCTGACTCTTCATACCGTCTCTGCAGGTTGAATCTGCAGTGCCCCCCCCCTCCCCCCCCCTCAACTTCCCAAAAAGTCATTCCCCTCATCCTCAGGTCCAGCTTTTGCCCTTGCTTAAACCGCGTAGTCCCCGGTCCTCAACCTCAGCAACCCCCAAGCCTTTCCTGCAGAGACTGATACCTTCTATGTACTTTTACCCTTTTGTACTCTATATGTTGCATCTGCCTTGGTGAAGCACAATACGGTATCCAAGAGCTAATTTTGTTAAATAAGCGCCCCTGGTGTGTCTATATGACTATTAAAGCAGTCATAAGGGCAAATGGTAGGCAAAGGGCTTCAAAGAGTGGCCCTGATGTACACTGCTACTTTTCCTGCTTACTCGAGCAGATCGGACTCGCTCCTGCTCCTCTGAACTAAATTACCAAATAATTGGACATCTTATCAGCCTTGTGGGACAAGAGCAGCCCAAGCACAAGAAATGAGTGTAACAAAAATCTAATTTCCCTAAGTTTTTATTAAATGTGTCCACCATGTGGTTGGGAACGTGCCATATAGTAGTTGAACTGTTCTGTTGTTGTTATGAATGAATGAGCTTATGATAATATCGCCACAAGGACAGATAGGAGACAAGAAAGCTTTGAACTTTTTATTTTGAAAGGAAGAAGTGGGTGTGTGGAGTTTCCTTCTCAAAAATATGATTGTTCTGGCAAGTGATCAAGCACAAGGCTTTGATAAACAACGATGAAAGCCGTATCTCATAGATGGGAAGAAAAAAGATTGCCAGATGAGGTGCGTGTATTGATTGTGAAATGGAGCTTTCAGTATTTTAATCATCCACACTGGGAGGGCCGATGAGATGAAAGTGTTACATCACTCACAGCCCACAGCTCATGTTGTCGCTCATTGTTCTTCTTTGACCTCTCTTTGCTCAATAACATAATTTAAGAGCATTTATGAAGTGAAGCAATTCTTTGGACAGGCTTATACCAGGACTACATGTTGTTTAAAAAATAGATACATGTGGTAGTCACCTTAGCGGATCAAGTTTTGAGTGTTCTGTCAACAATCATGTTATTCTTAATACTCAGTTTGGTATTAGTTTAAGAGGTTGCATATTTGATGAGAGTTTTACTGAAATTGAATACACTCAACAAAGGGCAGGATTACTGTAGCCAGCCAAGCCCCAATGTTTCACTTCTGTAGCAAGGGCATTGTGAGGGCAGATTAGAGCCAGCTGGGATAACTTTAGTTATGACAAGTGAAGAAATACGATTGTTTCCAGATACAGCCTCAGGACAGGTCTGCACATCATATACCTCAGACTAAACACACAAACTGAAGGCACTTAAGATGCGGCTGATGACAAAGTTAGGAAAATATAACAAATGTAGTTGCTGTAACCAGATCATGAAATATAGGTTGAATTTTGAGTTGACAAGCAGCCATTGATCAGTGATATGCAGGATTTTTCCTGAGCTATGTTGTAGTATTGGCAGTACGTCTGACAGTGACTATAAATGTATTCTAAAATGTCTAGAAACCGCCATGTTGTGTTTCAGTGTGATGAAGTGCTGTTGACAACTGAGTCAATATGTTAGACTTGCTGCAGTGTGTCGCTGCTGGAATAGACAACACTGAAATTAAAAGTGTTCAGCCAAAAGGAACATTTATCTGTCAAATAAAAGTTGTTTTCTTTCTAGTTGGGTTGTACTTTCATTCATGATTGAATGCTTTCTCAGCACTGAGTGACATTTAGTTCAGAACTTCCCCACATTACTGCAGTTTAAATGTGTCAATCCAGACTCAATCCAAGTTAATCAATTTACATGTTCATCTTACCATTTCGCAGTCAAGGAAATGTCCATGGATAGAAACTGTTTATTAAATGTTCAACACTCTCCCCTCAGGCACCATCTCCCTTCCACCATCTGTTTTCCAATTTTCCCCCCTATTTTTCTTCTCAGCCGGGTCTTTCAATGAGCAGTTGACCAGAAAACAGAGCCAGGATAGAAATTAGGACATGCATAGATACCAGCCTCTTTTAAAACAGCTCACAAAATCCATATTTTGCTTCAAGTAATTGACCCAATTCCAGTACAAATCCAGAAAAGTGAAATACCATAGTTGCATACAAAGACTACACATTTATATTATCTGTTAATGAAAAAGCTTCATTCTTTTATGGAGCACACCCACAGACAGAGAAGAGGCACTCAAACAACAACCAGGGTCATGTTTGTGTAGGTGAGGCTGTCCTATGAGTCCGTTTTTTACGAAGAGCTTATCACATGCTGATTACCTTAGTATAAGACCTCTAAACCTGATCTCAGTCTGGCCTAGATAAAAGCATAGCTGATGAGCTTCACAAAAACTATTGAAAAATGTATGTTGCAGCCTTCCCGGAATGATGTCTTTTTTGTTGCGGTCGGGAATGCATGATGAGTCCTGAGAGTCGATACGTGTGCCTGCAGTGTGTCTTCAACTAACAGAAACCTTCCCTTTAGTCTCTGTCCTGCAGCACACACACGAGAGCACCAAGGTCAGTCATTAGCACAAGCACGGAGAGACATGCTTCATGTGTGAAATTTCAGGCATCAGTGTCATTCTTTACCTCCATGAGTAGCCTTGAGACTCGACATTCAACAGTAAATGTGTGAGAAGTGTTGACACTCCGACATTGAGCAGCAGCAGCGCCCACAAGCCGAGCTGAGATGAAATGCTGCTCGTTTTTTGATTTCTTCTTGTTTTAGAGCTCGGTTGTGAAACTTGTCACTCAAAAGTGAAGTCCACCAAACAAAAAGCAAGTTATAGTTGTGTCACTATAGTAGTATGCCTGTTCTATGCAGCGTTACACAATAAAGATATTTTAACATTAAATATTCTGTCTTTTGGAAAAAAATCGATTTAGCAAATTGCATGATTTGCTCACCACACATCAACTTAATGAAATCATGTATTTAGTTTTATTTATACCCTTGTGTTCCTACCACACAGTTTGACTTTAATACCATTTCTAAGTGAGCGAGCACAATTCATTATTTAACTCTTCTTGCCATACAAGGCAAAAAGACAATTTGCCCTGAGAGAACAAGACTGTTCTCTGTACCTCGAGGAAGTGATTTGACCCATGCTGTATTCCTGTGGTGCCATTGTCACTGCAGCCTTGGCCCGATCCGCTTTCCTCTCTTAGAATGATCCACTTGTCTTGTTGCCAGCTGGGTCATCACTTCCCCTATTCGGAGAAAGAAAATAAGAGAGAGGAGAAGGAACGGATGTACGTTAGGAATAAAGGGATTGGAAAAATGGGGCAAGGAAGCAGAGAGACAGTAAGACAGATAACCTGGAAGGAGCTAGATGAGAATCTGAGAGTATTTAACCGGGGAAGGATTTGGTGTTCCCATCTTATCTCTGTTCCTGAGCAGCATGAAATGTCCTGTTATTGGAAGAGGTGCGAGACCGTCCCTGACAAACAAAGCCCTCACTGGGCCGTGCTGTAATGGGTTCCTCTGCCGCCTGTCCTCTCTGTCAACACTCACAGGGAGATTCAGTTACACCGGACAGATCCACAGAATCACTCAGTACGGTCGGGATTAATATTGATTCATAGTACGATTACATGAAAGAAACACGATTTTCTTTCACATATTTACAGGAAACACGAGCTGTGACTATTAACAGCCCTGCTTCCCAGACTGCATCTTCTTTTATGAATACAAAACAAGTGACAGAGGTGACAACAGCACCACGATGAGTCATTTTCTCAACATCTGAGCGTGTGCTATCATGCTGCTGTTTCTGCTCATTCAGCTGCAACCGTCTGTGGATCTGCGCTATAGTTTGTGTCTTCTCAGCCTTGATGCCTTGATCACTTTTAGATCTGTGTGCCAGCATGATTTGGCTCTGTTTTCTTTTTTTGTCCTGGTGTTTGTGCTTACGTGGATGTTTTGGCGGACAGGCTGGATGAGTGTTTTGGCGTCTGTGTTGGGTCGGTATGGGGGCCACGTGGGGGCAATGAACTAGGTGCACTCCCTGTGTCACACATTTGCTGAGCAGGCAGTTGTCCACACACGCACGCACGCACGCACGCACGCACGCACGCAAGCACGCACGCACGCACGCACGCACACACACACACACACACACACACACACACACACACACACACACTCCTCCTTCCCCAGTAAATCTGTGTCACACACCCAGAGGTAATTTTAGTGTATTAACAAAGAAATGACAGATGTATGCTGTTGATGAAGACGACAACATCATAATTGCTGTTCTGTGTTGTAATGGGTGTAATCCTCCTCCCCCAGGGGTAATGCAAGAACACATTTTAGATGGGGTGAAGTGTAAAAAAAAAGAAAGACAATGTACACTGAGTGGGACAGCTGTAAATTGTGTTTCGTTTCGTTGCAGAAAATCACATATGAACATATATTCAGGGTCTCAAATGTCTATATTTTTATACCCCACTCAGCGGAAATGCTGCAAGATGATGACTAATGACTCGGAGCTGTGAGGTTTTTGGATCTAATTGGCTGCCTGCTTTTCACTCTTCTTTGTGATCAGTTGAGAAGGCATTAGCAAACAAACAAGCCATTTGCTTCCCTAGCGCTCTCCTGACAGCAATAAACAGGAGAAGTCCACGCTTGTATAGAAAAGCACCATTGCTGCTAATTACCTGGGAGTCGCCGGGCCAATAGGAGCATGTAATGGGCGACCGGAGAGAGAGAGCCGCAGCCTGAGGCCTACCACCGCTTTCTCCATTAAGATGTTACATACTTGTGTGTGTGCATGGTACGTGAAGAGCTTTGCAAGCTTTGTGTTAATTTGCACATGTACAAGTACGTGAGCTTAGAGCCCTGTTGTGTTTTTGTTTATCCTTGACGACACCGCGGCTCGCCTACGCTGCCATGTAAGCCCACATGCTCACAGTACAGTAGCACTGGCTCGGGGCATCTTTCTCTCATTGTGTGATGGGTTATTTATAGTGAGCAAGGCACGGAGTCAGATGTGTACCGTCACTGCACTGCTCTATCCTCCAGCATGGGTACACTCCTCCTCCTCCTCCTCCTCCTCCTCCTTCTCACACACCTCTGCTGCAGAGAAAAACAAAACATATTGGCCCGCAAACTCTATCATGCAAGGTCAGGTAGATGCCATACCCAAGGGGGGAGACAGGCGGAGGAGGGAGTTAACAAGGGACACGATCTAGCAGCTGAGACGGAGCAGATTAGGTCACTATGGTGCAAAGCACTGCAGCTTTTGAACTGTGACTATATCTCTCAAGCAAGTGGTAGGATGCAAAATAAAAGCAACACAAAGGAGAATCCAAGAGGCAAAGTTCTTCATAGACAGAACCACAGCGACTGTTAGAAATGTGAGGAAGAGGAGCAGTTCAAATAGGGTACAAATACCAGATTTGGGGAAGCGAGGTGGAAGTGGTGCAATAACCGAACAAACAGTTGGACTTCCTGTTGCTAGACTCAGCTGCAACGGACATTTTAAAGGATGTAAACGGTTAGATCAAATGTTTTAAGGTTGAAAAATCACACATTTATAATAGATTTTGGTTCTTTGTGAGCCAAATTGTAAATTATTTATTATTTACAATCCAGGATTTTTAAACCTGGTGTTTTTCTGCTTGTTGTTTGAAGGGTTGTTATTTCACCCCCTCCTCTTTATAATGGTTTTTAATATATTTTAAAGCTGTTTTTATCTCTGTTTTTATTTGATGAGGGATACATTCCCTACGATTTGGCAATTAGCGTTGGTACATTGATGGGTTTACTTTATGTTTTTTTGTATTAAAATATTGAACCTTATAACTCGTTGCTTTTATGTATTTGTGCCCAGGGACAAATTGTCTCTTAATCTGTTTCGAACTGATACAAAACTTGTTCTCTTTGCAAATGAATGTCTCATGAAGGCAAATTACTTCAATATGACACATTTTTATTGCATGCCATCAATCACTATTAGTAGGAAAACAATATTTTTTTGCATGTTAAACTTTGTATCCATAATTTCGGAATGATACGTTTTTTATAGATTAGTTATAAATGATAGTAACATTGTAACCGGTACACTCTATCTTCTGTGGTGTTAACAGCTTGAAAGAGCGGTGAGCAGTAAGTGTGTCTGCTGATCAGACGAGTCTTGTTCTAAGCAGTGAGTTGTAAATGTGTCTGTCAGCGCTGTTGCTTGGACGGGATTCACCTCAGCCATCTGGACACTTGGGCCCTAATCTGCCTCTCTAATGATCAGTAATCTGGACAGGCAGGCTGTCCTTGGTCCTGCAGTCCTGTAGAGGGACGGACCCTGGCTGAAACCCGGCAGGAGAGGAGAGGCATGTGTCAGGGGGGCTGCAGCTCTGCAGGGGCTGAGGGGTGCCAGGAGGGACTTTCGGCTTTAGGGTGCTTAGGCAGGCAGCAGCTCAGGGTGTTTAAAGCAGGGGAAGATAAAGAGGAGGCACGTGGAACCGGCGAATCAGCAGGACACTTGGATTGAACGTATGCAATTTGTGCTAGTCTGCACATCAAAGACTTTTCAACACCCCAAAGAATGAAAAAAAACCTTTTCAGCTGGTTATTTATTAATTACTTAGTTTCTTACTTCTCTTTCCCATTTTCTATCCTCAAACCTCCTTCTTTGGATTTTCTTACTCGACAGCATCTCCCCGGTCTCCGGCTGTTTATGTCACTCATTTCCTCTACATTATGTAGATTGACAGATTTATAATTGCTTAGAGACTTGCGAGTACTCCGGTGATGTTGTTATGGACGACCGTGCCTGCAGAAGAATACAGTGTTGCCATGTCTGATTACGCCAGCGTTTTCTCTGATGGCAATCAGAGAGAAAAGACAATGAATGAGAAGACAGTAGGTGGTGAGGCCGACCCTATCATTAGGCTCCTTACTGATCATTTCACACAGCAGATGTTGGATCTCTTAGCTGTATGTGAGGTCATTAGAGAATAAAACATGCAGTAATTGCCACAACTATGTAGCATGATCTCCCTTTAGAGCAGCAGGAGAGAGCCATATGTAACACTTCACACTCAGGATAAAAGGGTCCTCTAAGCCAGAGAGAAATTACTATGCATTTGTGTTGCTCCGGCTCCTGCACATCATTGTGGTGTTACCATGGAGATGAGGATGTCCTCTTGTTTGCCAGTCTCCCCATCCCCAGGTCACAACACCTGTGAGTGGCCACAGTGAATTTTAAAAAGTACCCATGCTGAATGACCTGCTCCTAGAAAAGAAGTAGATACAACTGTTTCTTTAACAGGTTTATCCTACATTACTATAGATTGTCAAACTGATTTATTTTACCTTACACTATTTATGTAAAAACACTGATCCTTTGAAAGGGCCCATCATTTGTAAAATAAAGACTTCAATATCTCAGGAAATACATACATTTGCTTTCTTTCTGAGAGTTTTCTGGGAGAACATTGATACAACTCTCTTGCTTGTGCATTTAATATTCAGCACAACGACTGTAAACAGCTAGCTCTATGGTCGCACTCACCGGGCGACCGACATTAACTACAGGAAGTTCATATGACCTGAGCTGAGTAAAAGGCTGTGTTCAGAAAGACCTACTGACATACTTTGTATATTAAATATGATGTCAAATTGAGTTCATGGTGCGTTCCCATGCACTGCATATGTGTATTTTGTGGATGTGAGAAGTACGCTCCAATGTGTGATCAGTTTATCCAAATAAAGCCTGTGTTTTATTTGCTGTTGCGTTTTAGGAGACATAGGGGGGAGCTGATGGCTGGATGATGCTGGCTGTTTTTCTTGAGTATACTTAAAGGTAGGGTAGGTAAGTTTGAGAAACCGGCTCGAGTGCGCTAGAATTTGAAAATACACAGCCGGAAAAAATCTGCCACTTCCTAACAGAGCCCCTCCTCCAACACACACGAACACGCACATGACCAATGAGGGCACGAGATAAGTTTGTGCACAGATGGAAGGCTGACAGGCAGGTAGGCCATCCAGTTATTTTAGCCGGGCCGGCTTTTTACAGTACTACGGCTTCCACAGATGACATTTTTTTATGGATTTTTTGTCAAAGCACTTAAGATATTCATTGCTATCGGGATGTTAAGAGCATTCCATGGAATATAACAAAAAGTGTATCTCGAGCCGGCTTCTCAAACTTACCTACCCCACCTTTAAGTGTGAAAAGTCTGTTGATAATGGCATACTTTACATTAGTAAATTACATTAATATGCAATTTTGAACACAGCCCTGAGCATCACAACATTTAGAATTACACTAAAAAGTGATGCACATGGGTGACATATCATGGTTGTCCTCCCACATGATTTAAACAGAGTAACATTGGAAGTGTCCGACCACACAAACGGTTTTAGTGTTCTTTCACACAGATACAATCTAATTACGGGTACAAACATTGTCATTTTGCACCATATTAGGACATGGGACACAATCACCGCACATATCTAAGAGTTATATCTTATTTGGTAGTGGCAATTTTCCCAGAAAAGGACACAAGATAAAGCAAACACCAAGATATATCAGCAAACATTTTTTTTTATTCCAGTTTGACTTAAATATGAATGAACTGCTGCTTGTTTACATCAGGTTTTGATGATTATTCTATCTTCCACCTTTAATGTGGTGTCTATTCCAAATCTTGTCATGATTTCCTTTAGTCACACTACAAACATACAGTGTGCTTGGTGTAAAGCATTAAGATTCAGGTGGGGTGAACTAACAACATTATACACCGTAGAGGAGACAATTTGTGACGGAGAGGTGCTAAACCCTGGCAACAGTGACACATTAGAGTTGCTATTAGCAGTAATGATGGCAACGCAGGGATGTGTCACACTGAACAGATGGGAGAGACTGGGAGAGAGAGGCAGAGCGGCAGAGAGGGATGTGTGAGAAAGTGCTTTGGCTTTTTGCATATATCCCTGGAGAAGTGGCCCGGGGAAAGGGGTTGAGTGCTCTCTTTCGCTGTTCTCCTCCATAAGGCTTAGTGTTGGAGGAAAGCATGGAGCCCATCCCCCAGTGGATTATTCCTTCAACAGTGCTAAGCCCCCGTACTCCCACGTCCGGGCGGCCCTCAAACACATGTATTCATTATGAGAGACATTGAATGCACCGAACACAAACACACAGTGGTGAACATGTTCCTGCAGACCCCTCCTTCCCCCACATCTTCTTTCTTTCACTCGTCTTTATTTGTCCTTCTTTTCAAATGCCAGTACATGCCTTGAATATAACACACAAACACAAACACACACATCTGCCCGCACACACACAAACAAACAAACAAACAAACAAACAAACAAACATGTAAACCCCCTCACCTACATCCACAGTATGCACACATGGGCTAATGCATGCATGCACAAACACACACACACACACACACACACACACACACACACACACACACACACACACACACACACACACACACACACACACACACACACACACACACACACACACACACACTCTAGTATTCAGGTATTCAAGCAGCTAAGGCAGTAGGAGAATATGCTGTGCCGCCTCCGTTTGACACAAGCAGCTTTTCCTGTTATATAAGGCGAGTTACCGTGACGATGAGCCTTGTTAAAGGAGAGTGCGCAGGGCCTTTTGCGTCTTTGTATGTCTGTACATTTGTGTGCGGATGTTTGGGTTGTGGGTGGCATATTGTGCCAGCATATCTCTGCATGAGCATGTATGTGAGGCTGGGGGAGAGATTAGCAGTTCTTATGTATTTGCATAAATGTACTGCATGTGGCCGCTTCACAGTGACAGTGAGCATGTGTGACTGTAAGACGATGCAGTGCATGAGCAGTGTACATGTAGGATTGTCATTACAGTAACTTGGTGTAAGACTATGTCCAAACTCAAGTGGGTAAATTAAAAAACGTTTAGGTTTTTTTTCTTTCCACAGGGCATTTTCTGGTTGTATTCTGAAAGTTTAGCATCCACTTTGAAATACCAAAACAACAAGAAAAGGCTCTGATCTCTTCTTTTTGGCTTTTGCAGAACTGAAGCTTTGCAGTATTTCCTCCAGAGGTTTTTTTAAATGTTTACTTGCTTGAAGAAATGAAAGAAGCCTACATTTTTTTAAATCAATGACATGACAAGAAAAGCATAACCACATAACCAGCACACCTTACATTCAGATTTTGGATGTTTTGCCAATCAACACGAAAGATGCAATTTTGAATGAGTAGAGAAATAGAAGGCTATTTTCGCGCATATAAGATACATTTTTCTGTGATGTATCTGCTTTAGTCTGGACATGGGCTATGTTTGCTGTGATTTCCTCATCTAATCAGTGAAAGTCAATGAAAGAGAGAGAGAGAAAAAAAGGGCGTTTGTAAAGAGAGGAAGCAATTTGAAATGGTTGATGGGTTTTCAAATACCAAGAGGTGCAGAATGTGCATGTGCCACTCCAACTATTCTGAGAAGTCGCACCACAGAAACCTGCTCTGTCCTCACAGAGATGAGATGAAAAATCAACATACCGTGAAAAATGGCTTGTCAAGCTTCAGTAAGGAGGTTTTACGCCATCCCTTCTGCCACAGTCTCCCGCTACGATAATGTAAACACAGGCAAAGGTAAAAGGAAATTCTGAAATTAAATCAAAACATCCTTCACTCTCTTTATCTCTCATTCCCTTTCCTCTCCTGCTGAACTCCGCTTATTTGTGTTTGCATAATGCTCCTACACGCTCTTGTGCCAGCATGTGTTTACTTTTGTTCTCTAGGAGGCGAAAACTGAAAGCTCAAAGCTGAAGTGCTTGTTTCTGTGCCAGGCGCACAACACTGACACACTTTGATAAGGCAAACCAAAAAAAGTGAATTTCTGAGCGAAGTTCCATTGTTGGTTAAGACCGTAGTTCAAACAGACCAGCTACCTGAGTATATGAATATTCAATGTACCCTTCACTTAGCTTTGCACCAATATAGGGAAGGAGGAAAACAGATCTGACTGTAGTAATAATTACCAGCAACTTTAAAGCTTACAAACTAAACTATATATTATATAACCAAGAAAACATTTCTTTTTGAGCAGAGTAACATGCTAGCACCATTTTTAGCAACTGTGCAGTGTCTATTGATTGTCGTCACAGTGACAACAACACTGCAGGCAGTTACTGTGACCGGCTGTTCAGTGAGGAAATAGTTTAATTGTTAACACACAACCAGGCTTCCTGTTTCCTACTCCTTCCAGTTTTATGCTAAGCTAGTATTTTTTTAAATCTTTTTTTCCTTCTAATTTGTTATTCTTTTCTAAATAACACACTGTTATTTACTCAACAATAACACACAATTATCCTTGTTTTTATTTATTTGGTTAATTCTATAACATCGGGCTTTTTTGCCGGAAACAGACGTAGGCGATACACCCCCACTGAACTGATTATCCAAGATCCTCAGCTATGGTTGAAGCTCGGTGATTGGATGTTTTAGCCGCAATGCACGTTGGGATATGGTGTTTATGCGATGTGAAATCTGAAAACATTTTTTTTAAAAGTAATACTTTATTCCGAGTGTGCTCACTTTTCTCTATGGAAGTCATCACATAGCGGCATTGTAATACACGGTTCGGCTGCATTAAATATTACACATCTGCCGTAGTTATTTATTTATAGAGCCCTGATGAGAAGACTTCTAGACAAACTGGAAGAACTGCCACCGAAACTGAATACGTGACGTGGATCATAAATATATCAGCAATTAAATAACATCTTCAATTTCTCTTCACACAATACGTCTCCTTGCAGTATCAATACTAATTCGGCTGACTGTTATATTTGATCCAATTGGTAGATAGGTAGCAGTGCACAACTGATTGACAGGGACTTGGAGTTTTTAAAGATATTATTGATTTTCTTTGAATTAAAGAATGTAAATACTGAGTTGAGAGAATAGTCAGGGGTTTTGGCTGCTGGGAGACACATCTATGGAATCAGAATTGCAATAGCTTACCATTAAATGACGGATATACCTTTCTGTCTGTGATGTTTTACAAATCAGATATTAATGTGTAGAAGTAAAACATGTCAAATAATATAGCAATATCCTGTAAAATGATGTGAAAACATGAATAAAACTACACATCTTCAGATGTTATACATACATAAGTGTCCTACACTAATAATACAAAGTATAATTTGTTGTGTTAACACTTTAAACTTCAAAGTGTTTTAACCCGCACCGCCTAGTGGTTAAAGCACGTTATTGAATTATTTTGTTGAATATGTTATATTTGATGAAAAAAATATTAAGAGTACATACAAAATAGGGGGAAAGTAGAAGGTCAATGATAGAAATATAGAATATGAAATATCAAGAAGATACTGTAAGTGATCTCTACAATAAAACAGTTTGGTGTCGGATGTACAAAGATATTAACAGGAGGATGTGCAAAACAGAAAAACGAATTAACCTTTATTTAAACATTAAAGAATACTTTAGGTTAAGGTCTTCTTTTAAATAAGAAAAAAGCTTTGGGGTATCTACAGATAAATATTAAGCCTGACAAAGTACTTAACGTCTAATATATTGCTTTCCTGCAATGTTAACTATATGTTGAAGCACTTATTTTAACTGATATTATACATATGAATTATACTCTTATGTATGTAGATAGTATAAGAAATGTGCAGAATATGACAGTTTAATGGTGGAGTTATACACACATATTGATAGATGTCTTGTAATGCACTGTTGAGGAACCTGCGACCCAAGTTTTTCATCATTGCATAACTACACCGTAGCTGTGTATAATATGTCAATAAACCTTAGAAATCTTGAAAGGGATGTGCCGGCTGGCTTCAGACGAGGCAAGCTAGCTGAACAGCTAGCTCTGCCGGAGAACTGTGGGTCCGCGCCGATTGCTAGCAGCCTAGCAACAGAGAACCACAAACCAACAGCTAGCTCTGTCTGCTCCACTATCAACACTGTTACACAAAAATGTTTCAAACAGTGAATCAAGCCAAAATAGTGTGGGATCCTCGGTGCAAGCCAAAGGGACTATTCAGTGGACATTTAAATTTCCGCAGCATTTGCAATAAACATGAACAGTTAGAACATCTCCTCCTTGAGTCCAATATTGACTGTTTGGGAATATCAGAATCTTGTCTAAAACAGTCTTCACCATCCACTATTGTATCTATGTCAGGATATAATGTGTTTAGGAAGGACACACTGAAGGGAAAAGGAGGGGGTGTGTTGCTTTATGTGAGGAATACCATTATTTGTAGGGAGATTGTTCTTCCAGCTAATGTTGAGTTTGATTGTGTTGGTGTGGAAATCACACTTTCTGAGGAAATGTCCCTCACCATGATTTGCCTATATCGACAACCCACCGCTAAGGTGGATTTCTATGATCAGGTAAAACTCTTGCTGAATTCCTGTGACTCCAACAAAGAGCTAATCATTTTAGGAGACTTTAACATAAACTGGAATGACAAACAAAATAGAAAGAACTTACAACGGATCACGGATAAATACAACTTAATACAACTAATGGATCAACCGACTAGAATAACTAAAACCTCCAAGACTATGACAGATTTATTATTTACTAACAAAGCTGACAGAATAGTTAAAACCTACAACTTCCTGACTGGTCTTTCTGACCATAATTTCATTCTTTTTAACAGGAAACTCACAAAAAAAAGGTTCATGGCCACACCTAAAACCCTTGCCTTGGGTTCTCGCTTCATCCCCAAAAATCTGCAACAACGTGTTATGGATGCAGTGAAAATGATTGATTGGGGGGACACTCTGTCCTCTGAAGATATTGGTGAAAACAGTGATCTGCTAATATCTAAAATTAATGATACAATGTCTTCCTTCTCAAGGAGAGGGTGCCTTAGGGATAGGAAGGAACATCATCTTCCCTGGCTGAATCTACAATGCAGGAATCTCATGAAATCTAGAGACCAACTATTAAAGCAGAGCTTGAAATCCGGACTATCCACTGACAGACAGAAATTCACTCATGCTCGTAACAAGGTAACACAAACAATAAGACAGGCCAAAGCGAACTTCTTCATCAATATAATTGAAGGTGCGAAAGGTAACGGTAAAAAAGTTTGGCAAATCTATTAGGTAAACAAACAAATAAATAAACTATTAGGTAAACATACAAAACAGGAAAATAATGTTCTGGAATTAAAAATCAATGATGCCCTGATAAAAGACCCTGCTGTATTGGCCAACTCTCTCAATGAGTATTTCATAAATAGTGCTCTGGATATTACAAAGCTCTTCCCGCCATCTGAGGTCTCACCTAGCCCGATTGTGGTACACACCCCGTTTTTGACCTGGAGGAAATCACAGAGGTGGAGGTAAAAAATATAATCTCAGGGTTAAGAGGTTCTAAGGCTAGGGATGCAGATGATTTAGACACCAACTTCATAAAGACACATATTGACGGTCTAATAATACTAATTACCATGCTAGTGAATCAATCTATCAGCACAAGGGAGGTTCCATCATCCTGGAAGGTGGCCACGGTGACACCGATCTTTAAATCTGGGGATAAGGCCACCCTGTTGGGGTTCCACAAGGTTCCATTCTTGGACCATTACTGTTTTCTCTGTACATTAATGACTAGCCTAATGTATGTCCTGAGTTGAATGTGCAAATGTATGCCGATGATGCGGTCATCTTTGTACATGGCAAAACCACTGAAATGATCTCATCTTGTCTCTCTAATGCTTTGGACAAGGTTCAACACTGGCTGAACAACATTTGCTTACAGTTAAATGTAAAAAAAACAGTATGCATGATGTTCAGTAAACGACCAGTCAAAATGGAAGGATCCAATATGTTTTTAAACGGAGCAGAATTAGAACTAGTCCCCCACTTTAAGCATCTTGGAGTCATATTGGACTCAAACTTGACTTTTAAGAAACATATTAAGAAAGTATCCAATACCATTAAATTCAACTTGCAACATTTTAAACAAATTAGACCTTTCTTAACAATGCTGCAAAGTCATACCTCCACTGTATGATTCTATCCCACATTGAATACTGTTTCACAAACTGGTCGTTTGCTTGTGCCACAAACCTGAAACCCATAGAACAGCTGTACAAGAGAGCTATCAAGGTGTTTGACAGAAAGCCTAATTCATACCACCACTGTACCATCCTTGAAAAACACAATTTCTTGAGTTTGGACAATTTTAAGTCTTTTAAAAGTATGTGTTTTTTTTATAAATGTTTACATGGACTGCCCCCCCCCCCCCTCCCTTAGGGGAATTCATCCACAAAAAGCACACTGGACGCTGCACTAGGTCAGAAACCAGAGGAGACTGTGAGGTCCACCACAGACGGACCACTTTCAGTCAAAATGTCCTCTCCATTAAAGGCAGCTCATTGTGGAATAGCCTCCCAACTGAGTTACAGGATTGTCCCACTCTCAATAGTTTTAAAAGACAACTAAAAGAATGGTTAAGAAACAAACAAACGTGCAATCACCGCTAAATGCACTTTAATACAGGGGCATCTCCTCTTGCACTTGATGTAGCACTTTTATCTTCTCTTGTACTTTACATGTCGTAGCTGCTACATTGTACTGCCTTGTGGCTTGTATGCTGCTCATGCTCTTTCTGCATATCATGTATTTATTTTGCTATGTATATAAATGTCATGTTCTTAAATGTTGTATGTGAGGGACTACGGATGGAAACTAGCTCAAAGCTAAAATCCGGCATGTTTACGTTTTTAAAGCATTATTTGTTTTAAATGTTCATCAATGTGCACTGTCCCTCTTCAAATAAACGATTAAATTAAATTAAACAAATAAATAAAAACCAGGATAATTGTGTGTTATTGTTGAGCAAATAACAGTGTGTTATTTAGAAAAGAATAACAAATTAGAAGGAAAAAAAGATTTAAAAAATACAGATTTCAGTATTCTGAGGCTCTGAGCCCCATTTATTTTCCTCAAGGACGGCAAAAAAAAGTCAGACATTATACGATTTAAAATAAAAACAGTAATCGTGGCTTGATATGGAGTAAGAACATGTTTTTATGAACCCCACAGCTTCCGGTCTTCCAAGACCGACCGGACAAAAAGACGTGGTGCAGGCACGAAACATACTACCAATAGAAATACATTGCTTTTAAAATCGTTCTGTGTGACACGAAAAAAAGGGGAAAATCGTGTTGGTGAACACGAATCAATAGATTAAATGTTGTGACACGAAATGCCGTGAGACTGGGTTGGATATTCTCATGTAGATCTCTTCAAGAAATTTCTTTTTTTTCAAAAAGACGTGTTATTGTTACTTGAAAATGAAAAATTCATACAAATTAATCTGTTATTCTCTCTTCCTGCTGCAGGTGGTTCATCAGTTAGTTCCAAGAAGACGACCTTTGACCCCTCAGCTCTCTCCGAAGCGGCGACCTCTAAACCTGATCCCACCCAATCTGCCACAGCGGAGCCCAGCAGCACTGCCTGGACCACAAGCCTTCCAGAAAAAAGGGGCATCCTAACTCTGGACTTACGAAACCCTCAGCCCCCGGGCCCAGCCCCTCCTCTGACCCCTCCTCTTCCTCCTCCTCCTCCTCCTCTAGACAGCCCCGACCTTTCACCTCTGCCACCTCCCTTCCTGTCTTCACCTCTGCTCTCATCCAAACCTTTTTCTACCTCCCGTCCCTCAACACTGCCTCCAGCTGAGAGCCCCCCCCATCCCGTCAACCTTAACCTAAAGACCCTGCCACGGCTCTCCATCAGGGAGAACGGTGGCCCCCCGCCGGCGATGGATGAAGAGGAGGACGAGAGGAAGATGCTGGAGGACGATCTGAAGAGATGCATCGATGACTTCAAGAAGATCCGCTTGCCCAGACAGTTCCCGGATCGCAAGAGGCACTGGCAGAGTGACTTGCTCAAGAAGTACAACGCATAGTGCTGCAGCAACAACAAACTTGACGAAGATTTTATAACAATGTTGTGAGCGGTGGACTCAAGATTTACATTCCTTTTGCTCCGAAAGTTTACTCAAACCTTTAAATGTATTAGCTTTTGCATGACAACAGAAGTGAATTGTCTGATTAAGTTTAGTGCTTAGACTGAGCTCGAACACATACACCATTAAACAGTGACATTTGTCTTTTCCCATCATAGAAAGCAACATCCCTATAGAAATGTGTAGTCACACATCTTTGTTTCACACAGCCATTTGGAGAACCTTTTTATTTATGCTCACTCAAAGAATGGTATGTAATGTCTGTAATTAGAGAAGTCTGCCCTGCTCTCTCTACTGTATCCACTGATCAAGCAGCTGGAAAATGTAAGCTAAGTGTGAAATGCATTTTAGGCTGTTGACCTTGCTGATGCAAAATAAAAGAAAGAAGTGAAACCCCTTGTGCTAATCTTCTAAAATATCTCACCTCATCAATATTAACCGTACAGCTTCAAAGACGTTCTTCTCCTCTCTGCCTGCAATTCAAAAGCTGTGCAGTTTGGTTCATTTTGTGATTACATTATCTTCAAACCAGCATGGAAAGATTGTAGAGGGAACGCGATGTGCCGGAGTGTGTAATTACAGACGACCAGCATGTGGAATAATAATGACAATAATGACTACATGAGCCAGCGCACATGTAGTCATTTGTTCCTCTATCTACTCTGCACAAAATGCAGTTCATGCAGCATCACTAATGGAACACCAGGTGTGTGTATGTGTGTTGGTTCTAGTCCTCATTAGGGTATATATAGAATAAGTCACAATTAAATAAAACATTGCCGTTTCCCTCCAGAGAGCAACACATATGATACAGACCTTTTGACTTATTGAATGCAGCCTTAAATACTATTATATTGTGTGGATTCTGTTCATTTTATTTTCTCTGTTTAATTTAACCTGAGCTACCAAAGTCAAATCTGCTGCTCTGCCTGCTGAACGCCCACAGCGTCTCTGGTTGGACGTCCTAATTATGTTGTCTTTTCTTTTTAGAGCTTTCCATCAGCACTCTGCCTTCGGCTTGATGCAGCTGCCCTCCGTGTCAATGGGGTTAACATTGAGGTTAAAACATATAATCCCAAAGTGTTGGCTGACAGCGAAGTGTTATCTCATTAAACATCAGGCAAATAGAATAGTTTTATCAAGCACTCTAACCACTAAGAAGCAATATAGATATCCCCGTGCCCTGGGAAGAGGATTAACAACAGATTAGGGTTTGTCACAGTCCCAAAGAGTGTCTAAACAGCAGGCGTCTCCTCATACAAACGGCACTATAGCAACAATTTAATACTGTCCAGTCAGGCTTTGCTGAAACATTTCACACCGTCATCTCTCCATCGTCTCCAACTGGCTGGCGATTGCGGAGAAATCCATAGAAAAGATTCTTCTTCACAGCTCATTAGAGAGTATTGTCTCATCAGCTACTTTTCTCATATTTCTCATCTTTCAGCATGGGCTTGGACAGAGACGGAGCGCTGGCCGGGCTCCCGGGCTCGGAGGAGTTTCGTCAGAGCGTCTGAGTCAGGCTGCATGTAGAGGATTGGAACAACAAGTCTTCCCGACTTAAAATTCCTGTTTACTCTGGCAGAGACTGCGCAGTCTGCTGTGATGGAGTTGTGTCAGACAAAACACTCACCTCTGTCCAAAACCAGTCCTTAGCCGCGTTCACACCGGAGTACTTTTCACCGTACTTTTCGCGTTTAGTTCCGTTAGTACCCCTTATGTCGCGTTCACACCAAAAAGAGCACTGAATCTCGGGAACTTTTACCCCCATTTTTAGTGCCTGCTGAGAGATGGTACTTTCCTGGGGGAAAAAAGTGCCCCAGTTCTGATTGGCTGGGCGAATTGCAAACCACGCCCCGTACAACTCTGAAATGTTTTGTAGAGCCGCCATTTTATTATCCTGGCATTAGCATTATTAGCATTAGCATTCGCCCAGTGCACAAACGCAGAGAGACTAACTTATGGCAACACAAAATAAAACATGGGAGCGGTGGAGATGAGGAGGTGTCGGCGTTCTGGCGATTTACTCGGAAGGTACTCCCAGCAGCTTCTACTGAAGCCAGTCCCCAACTCCGGGGACTTCCGGCCGGGGACTCCGGGTGGCAGTATACGCCGTGAAGTTGTTTGCGGCCTGCCAGTAAACCCAAAGCAGAAGAAGACGAAGTGACGTCAGCGGCTCATTTGCGTAATCTTCCCTCAGGAAAAAGTACTCCGGTGTGAACGCGATCTGTACTAAATGCCCTGGGGTAATAAGTGCCGGGGCACTGAGTGCCGGCACTAAATACGGAAAAGTACTCGCGCCTCTTGAGTTGCATTTTGGCCACTCCATAGGCATCCTTACACTTCTCAATTCTCTTTCACCCTTTGTCTTTTTTGGTACAATCCCCTGAAGCTGGCCTTTTGACTTATTATGGATGCACTGTGAGGATTTTATCTCTGAAGTTGATAGGCTGAGCCGTTCAACAAAGGGAATACTTGTGCTTTGAAATGAAGAGGTAGAGCAGTCTTGTGGGAGCAGGACTGACAGAAAAAACATTATTTGACAGAATATTTAAACCTGAAAGATCAAACCTACCAATTGTAGCAGTGGTGATTATCACCGGACAGATGTGAAGCTAACCGTGAGGTCGGTCTTTAAAGTCATTTCCTAAAGTTTCCACTTGATTGGCACCCAGGGCAAAGACGATAAAACCTAAATCAATCCCTTCCCCCTATGAACGATCCAAGGCCAGGACTTTGAACAAATCATTTTCAGTGTCACTCATTGAAACAGCATCTGATTAAATACATAACTCCTTGAAGAAAAATGTAAGGCTGTCACTGTGAAACCTCTCCTTTGTTTCCAGGTATTGACCAGAGTAGCCTTTGGCAAGCATCGGATGTCAAACGAAACCCTTCCACAAACTTCCTGGGCACGGTTTTCCATCTTCTCTCCTTGACTTTATCTGATTTCGCTTTTCTGCTGACACATAGGGCGTCTTTCATTTGCATGAAAGAGCTCCTTGCAGATTTATTTCGAATGGCCAGAAATACATTAGCATCTAATTTCTCGGGGCCACGAGTTATCTCCAGTACTGACGGGCCTCCTGACAATTAAAGCTCAGCTGAAAGTGATCCTTGTGAAATACAGTGCTGCAGTGAGGGTCTTGGGATATTTCAGGGTTTCAGCAGTCAGAAAGAGTTTCACACTTGAAGATAAACTTTGTATGCAGGAGGTACGTATGTGCTAATGGAATATTGCTTAGGGGAGATAAGAGGACTGAGACCTAATTATTACGCCCAAAATAAATGCAGAGCGGGCAGTCAAGCTGTCTAACACACTTGCAGGTTCACACACACTGGTGTAAAAATGTAGCAGCCGGCAGTTTTATTAAGTGGTTTGGTGTGACCAGCTGCTTTGTCATCATTATGCTTAGTGGTGATTCTAAACAAGACGGTTTTAAGTTAAACGTATTGGGGTTGTTTGATGAAAAAGTGCATTTACATCAGTTCGATTCTCTGTCAAAACCGATTAATGTAATAATGTATGTAATGCAACAATCCAAGTAAGAACAATTCCCACACCTGAAATATATCAGAATGCACAGTCCCATTTATCTTCTTTTGAAAATGGTTGACTGACAACAAAACACATTTTACTTGACATCTAGCCACATACATCATGTGAAGGTGCAATGATGATTCAAACGATAAAGTTCAACAATTCCTTTGTAATCGAATTCTACATGTTCCTAGTAACTACCAATGCTTCTAGATGTCAAACTGATTATTTAAACTTAGAGTGCTTTTTTCAAATTATTTCTCTATTAAGCGTCTTTGAGCATTAGGAAAGGTATTCTAATAAGATACTATACAAATCTTATGTATAATTATTATTATTATATACAGTGTTTGAGTTGAAATGTCTAAGTGTGTGTAAGGCCCTAAATGTGTGCATGGGAAATTGCATTGTCAAAAGCTTTGAAAATGCAACTCGCACCTGGAATATGTGAAAGCCAATCCTCATTATAGTTTTCCAGGCTGGCTGTGTAGCTTTAGGAAACATGTGCTTGCACACAAATTGTCCATAAACAAATGTATGATATTTACAGTAATACAGAGCATTGCTCTCTCTCCCCGGAGGCCGTACATGCATCAGCAGGAGACACATGCTCTGAAGAGAGGCAGTGAGGAAGAGAGGAGGGCCTGAGAGAATGTGTTCACAGCTTTTCCATTTCCATCATTAAAACCTGGGGCCTAATCCTGCAGCTTCTTTAATCTCCTAATTCTGCAGCCTTTTCTCTCTGCAAACACCTCGATTCCATTCTCTCTCTATCTTTTCCCCCCTTCACTGATGTCAAATCATGTGTTTCCATAGATTCAGAGTGTAAAGCCCCTTCACCACACACACTCAGTCACACTTTTGGTATTCCAGTAGGGTCACTCTTCTTGCTGTTAAATCCTGTTAAATCCGTTACATGAATTTGCCTCAGAGTAATGAATGAGCATGGAGAGGTTGTGATGCTCATTTCTGCCGTGATCCTTGTCAACCCCAGAACGTGGTTAATAAGGTAAGAGGATATACAGCGGCATCATGGGTAGTGCTGTATAATGGCAGGGAAGTAGGCATGTGGAGATAAGCACTAGCGTCAAGTAAATGGAAACATTGGATGACTTGCTTCCCAAGCATCACATGAAAGAGGGAATATGTGGAATGACACGGCAGATGGCCTGGCAGTCCGAGCTGCGAGCCAAGTGCCTGGCCCGCTACTTTTATCTGTGGAAAATATGACATGGCTTGTCTGAGTGTGAGGCACATTGACTTGTTTCTGTTTTGCAGACACTGCTGCGTGATTGGGACAGCCCCCCTCGCTCTACATAGGAATTATAACGACCAAATATAGAAACAACCTGGACCGGCTAAGCCTCCTGCAGGAGAGTGGTATATTTATAAGAACTTTTAATTATGATATAACCATGCATATGAGATGGAATAATCCTCAAAGCACATCATTTGAATTGATTAAATTCAGCCACATTATCATGACAGTCAATCCAAGTGTACTTGCTGTGAATCACTGCACTGTGGCAACCAACCCAACCGTGTTGAATATTATTGTCTGCCTTTTGCAGATAATTGCATTTTCTCACAGCAGTGGGTGCCCTGCTGACACGCTACCCTGCAGGCCATCTGCTGTCAGCGTGGAGAGGAGTGGGCCAGAGAATGCAGCTTGACGTGAGTTTAATCTACAGCATCAGAGCCGTCTGGTTCGTGCTGTCCTCTGACTGGGCCTGTCGCTCTGTGTTTTATGAACTGCAGGATGGCAGAGGAATCCTGGTGAGCTGTAGAGATATCGCCGCGCTGTGTGCGCACAAATGAGGCGAGGCATCCTGCTACTGGAGCGCTTCTTGATGTTTTTTTCGGGGTGTAAATAAAGCCGTGTTAATAATATTCAGTATAGCTGACGGTAGGAGACTCAAAGGCATGCCTCACTGATGTTGTTGTGAGCAGCAGGAACTCTGCTGATGATAATGATGTAGATGATGCACAAAGTAGAAATATCTGTAAAAATAAGAGGCACAATATCCCCTCTATTTGCCAAAGTGTATTTCTTCATTCACAAAATGAACGGTGACTGTTAACCCAATTAGGATGTGATCTGACTCTGGGACTTGACCACTTTAAAGGTGTTACTTGTGCTTAACTGACCTAGCACCCACTACTAGCAAGGGAAAAGACTGTTGACATCTAGAAAGAAAGCGGCTTTTTAAAAACCAATTAGCTCGTAATCCTGCTTGACATTATCTTACCTTTAAAGGCATTTTTAAGACGGTTAAACCTCACCTGCAGCAGGTCCCTCGTTAGCTGCCTACTAATGTCATTCAGCAACAAAACAAACAATCCTGGTTCACACGAGTCCATGGTGACTATGTTGTCCTTACGCGGTTTCACCTACCAGCCACTTATACATAACAACATATAATATAGAAAAAAGGGAGATTTTGAACATTCGAATGATGTTGGAAACAAAATTCTATTAAAATAGTTTCATTTGCCGCCTCAAACTGACGGGGTGTTTGATTCTGATCTCAACCAACAACTTCCATCTGCAACAAACATGAAATTGTCACCTGGAAGCACACTGCAGCATCCCACATGAATCCATAATCCTTCATTAACTGCTCATTCCTGCAACGAAACAATTCTTGATCATGAAATATAAATGAGAGAAACATTTAAATATGGAAGTATACTGTACATTTCAATTGTTAGTGTTTAAAGAGAACATACCGGCTACGCAGTGGCAGAACTCATGCATTCTTTATGTGGCCTTGCACAGTTCCACACAAATATACACAAACAAGAAAAAAGTTAGGAATGGAAAACATTTCCTGTAGCTGCAGTCGACTCCGTGGATACTGACCTTCATCTTCGATGGCATTACTAGAACTGTCTATATCTGTCTGTCTGTTGAACCGTGAAATATGCAGTCCACTCTACAGATGCGTAACCCTTTACGCCCTTGGCCTGATTTTCCGTCCTGACTGGAGTAAAGATGGTCTCTATTTAATGTATTTTCTCATAGGGGGAAAAACTTAAATCTCTTCTGGTTTTATTATTTATTGCATCATTATTTCACGGGGAACTTCTGCAAGACTAAAATGTGCTTTTTGACTTATTACGCACAGCTTGGAAAAATTAGGAGATTCCTCTTAGGGGAACAAGGGGAAGATGAAATAAAAAACAAATGCAAATGTTCCACATTCAGGGACTCAGGCAGCAGACAGACAACAAACAACATTACCATTAACAATGGGGCCAGGGAGTCTGTGGGTACCGGGCTCCAAGGCTGCAAAGCTGCACTATTTCTGGCTGAGGAGGAGTAGTGGAGCTCTGGAAGCAGATAGTTTCCTTGGCACTACACTCCCGCTGTGTCAGCCTGAGTCACTCTCTCCTGGCATTGTGTACTGCTGAGGAGGCTCCAACACACTGAGGATGTACATCATCATCAGTCCCTACGTACTTTGTGTGTCTATGTGAGTGTGTGCGTGTGTGTCTTTTCAGGTAGTCTCTCTTGAGATCCAAAAACTCCAGAGCAACAAGCAATCACTGCAGAAACAACAGTGCTCGCTCCAGTCCCCTGCTGCTCCCAAATAAACCAGCAACGTCTTTGGTTCCGTTCTTCTCTGCATCAAAACGGGCTGTATTAGTGATGCTGCTTGCTATAAAACTGCAAGTCACACTCTACACTACACCACCAGTTCACCTACAAACGTCCTCGAAACCACAACTCCAAACTTTACTTAGTGCTTTGTTGAGATGTTGTGGTGGCTGTAATTAATATACTTCTATCAATAAATTATCTACTTACTTTTTATGTGAAAGAGCTCACTCCCACAGTAGGCGAGATTCAGATGATGGTCATAACGATGCAGCATAAAATGGCCATAACATAATATTCAACACAACAAAAACACACAGTTATTTTTACCGGAACCCTAACTGAGGATGTATGTACTTGTCAATTGCCACAGATACGTTTTGTATGTTTTCTGCTATTTTGTAAATCTGGGCCTGGTTGAATAAGAAATGCAGCCGTTATTGACCGTGGCTTGTTTGTGCAGGATGTTCCATGATGGCCGACTGACAATTTTAACATATATGCTCTCTAACTGTCATTGGTCAGCAGTGATTCATTCTACTTCTTGGTTTCAGCACAGCTCGTTATTAATCTGAGGTTATACCAACTAAAGTAAAAAGTAGGATCCAAATCTCTTGCCGATGGAAAGCCAAGAGTGGTTCGAGTGGATTCAAGCCAAGTCGATTTGGCAATAGTTACAAACGCCATGGGAATTAGCACCCATAGGTTTCCCTCAACTCTACAGGGAATTATAGCGTCTTTTAGCTATAGTTGTTTTGGTTTCTCTGGCACCACTTTACTGTGCTTTGGTTCACTCGCATCACTCTCATCACCATTGTTTCCGGGTATTTTTCAATTTTTTGTAAAACAAAATCAGTAATGTCCCTTACAAATCACAGAGTGGATGCAAACATACATTTTCCCTTATGGAAAAGTCCTTGTCTGTGAAAAGCATTACTGAAGACACTCCTTCTAATTTTTGTATTCTTTACTCTGAGAGTTCTGCAAAATATTTATGTGCATGGTTAATAGAGTAACCATGCCAGTCACTGTGGCAGAGCATGCCACCGTGACTGGCATGTGATCACAGTTTTGCTTTGTCTTTTCTAATTCGAGCAGTAGCAGCAGCCTCTCTAGGTGGCCTCTCATCTTATTAAGGTGCCTAAGGAATAATTACCTCTAAATTAATTGGGAGGGAAGAACAATGCACATCAGAGCGGACTGCTCTTGTGTCATCCATTATGTATAGGTCCTCTGACGGCTTTGAAGTGATCATCAAACTGCTGTATTCTTCTCCCAGAGTTTTGTGAAGTCTATATTATGGCCTGTGGCGGTTTCTCTGTCTCCAACACATCAAGGTGAGCAGAGAGAGAGCTCTCCCTTGCAGCCACAGCTATTACATTCTGCAGACAGAATTCAATTAAAAACACCACTAACAGAACACGTTGGAGTTATTGAGATTTAATCATCCGGCCAAACTGAAACACTCTAGCAGAATGCAACCAATTAATGGTAAGCAGAATTAATGGATTAATCGAGGCCGAAAGAGCAAAATGCTAATCAGAACCGCATTTAGAGCTTTTGTATGGTTGTAAACCTTTTAAAGGGAAAGTGTTTAGGATTCAGACTGTCAGCTGTTTTAGAACACTTTCAAGCACACATTTCTATCCTAAGGTTACTTGAGATAATGAACAGAATAACAATCCACATATGAAGATTTATTCCAGATTGTGTAAACAAGCGTACTACCTGACTGTTTTATTTGTCAATACACCTGGAGCCCCAAAAACTCCAGGTGTATTTATTTTTCGGATTTAAATTTTTCAAAAAGCCTCTGGAGATAATACTATTGTAACCAGGTATACCCCAACAGACTTCAGTCAAATGGTGGTACTGGAACATTACAATTTCAAATTAAAAACACTTTGTCAAGACTTGATTTATTTGTTGCTGAGCAGGAAGAAAACTTGCACATTCAGTATTTCTCATGCAGATGCATCAGAGACGAGTTATTGAGCTGTTGCCTGAGCCATCACAGCCTGTCCAATGCCATTTCACTTTCATCAGCTTTAAACAGCTCCTTTACAATATCTAGTCTACATTGGGTTGTAGAAAAACAGAGTCCATCAACACTACAGCAAAAACAGAGTGATTTTATTATGCATGCTTGCATTTTCAATCACTTTTGTCCCAGAGTCATCAAAATAACAAAGGAATGCTTGAAATCACAGTTTGCAAAACACTGCTGCATGCCTCAGCTCAGCTTCTACTGTGCAGCATGTTCAAGCTTTTCACGCCACATATTTCCCGGGACAAAGTCTTCTACAGAGGACACAAACCTTTCTGAACCAGTTTATTATCTCAGTGAGTGCGACCTTGATCTGTGGATCCTTATCTCGAGTCACTCAACATTTGTAAAGGCCCATTGAATCATGTCAGTCATTTCAATATCATGCCTCTCCTGCGGTTTTAGTTGAGTTTTAGGACGAGCCCAGATAATTGGATTTTCTAACCTCAGACTGTTGGCACTGGCATAGGTTTAGGGGGGAAATTAAAATCTTCTCTGTGTAGTGACTCAATATAAAAACAATCCCCCCCCCCCCCCCCCCCCCCCACTCTTAAAGTGTGCTGGACATGTATAGAAAAGCAATTAACCCACTGCAGGAATTGATTTGGTCCACTCCAGCTTATCTCTTTTGGCATGGCCAGCCTTTTACATACCCGATGGGAAGATCAAAAGTTTTTCTTGTCTCAAAACCTGACAACATCCTCGGATTAGCACTGATTTTAATCTTCACCGAGCAATTACCTGCTATGGTAATCAATGCAGGGCTGCTGTCGTTAATAGTCTGTGGTATCGCCTCCTCTGCAGCCTGTGCAAATTGCAGTGATTCATCACCGCGCCGCACTGCCAGCAATGCAGAATCCACTCAAACTGTACTATACTCACACTGTTGCTACTGCTCACTACCTCTCAGAGCGCCGGTGGAGAGGTGTCACAGAGACCTTGAAGTCTTTTAAAGGTCACCTATTATGCAAAATCCACTTTTTCATGTATTTTATGCATAAACATGTGTTGTAGAGAGATTCTGAAATGTTCAGGAACAAAGATTCTCTCTCTTTTTGTCCTGATCTATTTATATAAAAACTTGTCTGAAAATGAGTTGATCAGATTTTGGCCACTTTATGATGTCATAACGATTTTTTGGCTTGTGTAACCATTAGCCAATCATCAACCAAGGTAACCCCCACCACCTTATCACCTGAATCTCCTCCTAGAGCACCATTGTGTTATTTTTAACCAAATATCTCTCAGAGGGGCGTGGGGAGTGGCTCCTTATTTTCATCTAAAGTAACAGACACAGAATCAGCTCTTTTGAAACAGGGCTGAAACAGAGGGGATTATGGGATGCTGCAATGATCTGTTTGGTATTTCGAGCTAAACACAGAGACATGTTTTGTATATATCTGAGACCTATATATATTGATGAAAAACAGTAGGGGACCTTTAAAAGAAAGCATTTCCTCAAGACGATTTAAGCCAGGAATGATCACATTGGACAAAATATTGGAGGACATTGACAAGTTTTGTATCTCACACAAACATACACACCACCGCACAAGCTGCTAACAGTAGTAAGGCATCTTGGTGAAGCGTCTGTCCAATAATGAATTTTACGATACTAACGAGTGTGTTATATAACATATTTTGGCTGCCCTTTATTCAGTCCTTGCAAACAAACATAACCTCAATTAAACTTTAATCATGGGGATTGGTTAAAAAACTAATTCGAAAAAAACTATTTTATATTTGCTGCAATTAGCCAAATTCAAAAGACAACCAAAGTTAAAGGTCCCCTATTATACTGTTTTTCATCAATATATTATAGTTCTCATTTATATACAAAACATGTCTCTGAAGTGTTTGGCTCCAAATACCAAACAGATCATGCATTGTAGCATCCCATAATCAAAAGTGCTGATGCTGGGTCTGTCACTTTAGATGAAAATAAGGAGCCACTCCCCACGCCCCTCTGAGAGATATTTGGTTAAAAAGAACTCAATGGTGCTCTAGGAGGAGATGCAGGTGATAATCTTGGTTGGTTATTGGCTAATGGTTACACAAGCCAAAAAATCGTTATGACATCATAAAGTGGCCACAATCTGATCAGCTCATTTTCAGACAGGTTTTTATATAAATGGATCAGGACAAAAAGAGAGCAAATATTTTTTCTTGAAACTTTCAGAATCTCTTCACACAGAGGGGACACATGTTGATGTATAAAAGACATGAAGAAGTGGATTTTGCATAATAGGCGACCTTTAAACGAGACGACCCCTGTCTGGGTGGAAGGGGTTGGTGGTGATAACGCTGCAGCCTCGGAGGAGAACTGATGAACTCCAGGACGGGAGCTTCTGCTCCAATGAGCTGCGATGAACACATCTGGCCACACTGCCTTTTCATTCTCCCCACAACCTTTTATGCACATGCACCAGCTCATGGAGAAAATCAATAGCAATCCCACCTGTTTCTATCTCCAGACGCCACCTGCCAACTCCCGCAAACGCAACATCTCACATCCAGACGTTCTAAACAAACACACAGCCGCTGAGCAGCACTCAACAGGAAAGAGCGGAGACAGGAAAAGTCAAAACAGGAAAAGATGTGTGTGCTTCCACGTCTGACAGGCGGGATACGTTCTGGGAAATGAGAGGGGGGTGCAGAGGAGTGCTGTTCGCTTATAGCACAGGACAGAAGGGCAGGATCAGGACATGTTCTCTTCTGGTGTCACAACATTATCTGAACTGGGTTGTTGGATAAGAGGAAATTCATTATTTATCCAGATTAGAATGACATGTTGCATTATATTTTCCCCACAATGCTTTGAGACGATACAGCATTGCCTCTGTTACAGAACAGTGGAGACTTTGCACTGCTCAATAGTGTGGTGGTTTAGGATTAGATTGTCTTTCCTGCAGAATGAGCCACTGACCTTTTTAATATGGGTAATGTTGGAATTTCTTTCATAACTTTAATCTGGAATGTGATCTTTAGAGCTCCATTACCAACAGAGAGATTATCACTAATTATAATTAGTGAAAAACCCAGTCATTACTTCACTGTATATGTATTTATACTGTAAATCAATAGTGGGTCAATATTATACATCAACTGTGTCTTCAGCTGTTTGCTCTTTGGATTTAAGCCAGATAAAGTAAGATTATTGCATATAACATTATGACTTCAAATGAAATGATATTTATCATATCATATAACACATCATTCCAGTCCCACTTTTTCACAGGAAGTGAATCCTCTTCCTCACTGTATTACAAAGATTAGACATTACTTTTTGATGAGATCAGTTCAACTGAATGTTGGCTATGTAATTCAAAAAGTTTGTTTTGCTTGAATTCAATTTTTCTATTGGTTAATAATCCGTTTTAGAGAATCTTTAATATTGATTGTGTTGATCAACACAAATAATCATATGTTTTTCTTTCTTGTTTGTTTGGGCTACAGTCCCAAGTAACAATGTGGGTACAAATAAAATGAAAATAAAATAATTCAAGTTAAATTAATTAAAACAAATAAAATAAAAATGTCTAAAGTCTAATCTAACTATACTTTGCCAAATTATTCTTTTTGGGTGATATTTAATTGTTAACATAAATTCTGCAAAGCCAAAGAACATTTTTGTTTTTGTTTTATTTATTTGTTTAAATCTGTTTCAGATGCCAACATTGAATTTCAAGATCGCTTAAAATATTTAATTCCAACTGTTCTCACCCCACTGTTACTGCCACTTCCATGGTGAGTCCAATATGAAAGTGCTTCCTGTGTGAGGAGACTGGCTTCCTGTCCTCCTCTGCATGGCTGACTCGGGCTGAGCGTGGCGACAGACTCATCTTATTCTGAGCTCTGTTCTACACAACAGGGAACCTGAAGGTATCTGAACAGTATCCTTTGTGTACTTGGTAATCCAAATAGATTGGGGGATAAACACTACCCAGACTAAATCCATGGCTCTGCAACATTTTCTTTGGTTCAAACCCCCAAGGTTGAGGGATCAGCTGAGTGTGCATCGGCAGCCTATTGTATTCTTTATGAGGCAGATGCTGCTGATAAGAAGCATTTCAGATGCTGACAGGTCTATTTTTCTCACTATCTCAGTCCACAATTAATAGAGAAGTTGGTTTATTTAAACAAGGGACTTTTAGTGTCAAAACACCTTTAACTCACCCAGTCCCTCCTCGACTTTTTAAAGAGATATGGGACACTATTGGATCTAATGTCCATACAATTATAAATAGCAGCAGAGAGTCCGGTTCTGTGCCAGTTTATTTCAAACAAGCGGTTGTGGCACCCCTGATAAAAAACAAATCTGGACACTTCTCTCTTCTCAAATTACAGACCCATCTCGAAGCTTCCTTTTATTTCAAAAATATTGGAGAAAACCGTACTCTTACAGCTGCAGTCTTTTATACATGCACACAATACTTTCGATATTTTTCAATCCGGTTTTAAAGTGCTTCACAGTACTGAGTCTGCCCTTCTAAGAGTATTCAATGACCTCCTGGTCACTACAGACTCTGGTGACTCTGCCAGAGGTGGGACCAAGTCATTGTTTTGCAAGTCCGAGTCAAGTCTCAAGTCTTTGCGCTCAAGTCCGAGTCAAGTCTCAAGTCAGGATGGGAAAGTTCAAGTCAAGTCCAAGTCCTAAACTTTGACAAAACGAGTCTTAAACAAGTCCTTATGTGCTTTTCAACAAATGTAATGACATCGATCAACAGAATAATAATCAAACTGCTCTTTATTAGTCACATTAATAATTTAATAATCCATTTTCTCTCTGCTGGTAAAGTAACGTGTTTGTCTTCTATTGTAAGAGGGATCAGTAAGGTAAGGCTACCGTGACGGTTTGATTCAGAAGGAGTTTAATGGATAAGATCCCTGATGTTAAGGTAACCAGAATGTTTATTTCCACTGTGTACAACATGTTATAAGGGACCCACTTCTATCTTTATGCAAGGGATAATGTGCAGCGAGGCGGTCTCTATGGGGAAAAGAACACCTGAATCTAGATCCCTCTGCAGGTGGTACTTTAACTATATTTTGATGCTAATACTTTTCTACTTTTACTTGTAACATTTTGAATGCAGGATCTTTTATTGTAACCGAGTATTCCTACACTCTGGTACTTTTACTCAAGTACAAGATCTGAACTTCTCCCACCTCTGACAATAAATCCTGAGTGGTTACCAAAAAAAAAACCCTGCTCTGAAGGTTATTTTCATTTTACAAATCCTGCACTCAGCTTTGCTTTCTCCAATATCATGGAAATGCAGCCAGATGCTGCTTCTTTTTTCGGTTTTCGCAAATGTCTTGACTTTTCCCAACGCGCTTGCATTTAAATCCGGCTCCCCGTCTCCCCGTGGCTCTGTAGCTGGCCTGTACCACTACACCTGCTGTCTTTGGAGCGTCTGCCCCCCACCCTTCTTTCACATAATGGTATGATCCTAGTGTGTCCTCGCATATGATTGGCCGCATGCTGGCTCAGCAAAATAAAGTCCCGCCCCTGCCTGCATGGATTCTCAGCAAGAGTTGCAGCGGCTGAAGATTCTGCTCTCCCCGACGGGAGTCTGCTCTTCTAGCGGCATCTCGCGATCGGCGTGTTGGAGACCCCTGAATTAAATTATCAAGTCACCTCAAGTCAGAAGGCTCAAGTCCAAGACAAGTCCCGAGTCATTGGTGTTCAAGTCCAAGTCGAGTCGCAAGTGTTTTGTGATTTTGTCAAGTCGAGTCCAAAGTCATCAAATTGGTCTGACTCGAGTCCAAGTCATGTGACTCGAGTCCACACCTCTGGACTCTGCTATTCTTATGCTCTTAGACCTCACAGCTGCCTTTGATACGATTGACCACTCCATCCTTATCTCTCGTCTAGAGCACTGTGTGGGTATCAGGGGCACTGCCTTAGAGTGGTTCAGGTCCTATCTGTCCCAGAGATCTTTCTCTGTTAAGATTGGTGAATTTGTATCTTCTTCTGCCCCCCTATCCTGTGGAGTTCCCCAAGGTTCTATTTTGGGGCCCATTTTATTTTCTTTATACCTTCTCCCCCTTGGACAATTTTTTTTAAAACATGGCGTTTCCTACCACCTTTATGCGGACGACTCCCAAATATACCTACCCCTAAAAAAAAACATTTTCCCAACTGGTTGACTGTCTTAATGACATAAAGGCCTGGATGGCGCTAAACTTTTTAAATATAAATGAGAGCAAAACGGAGGTCATTGTATTTGGACCAAATGGTGATGTCCCTTCCATTGACCTGGGTTCCCTGCAACCATATGCAAAACCCATGGTCACAGATCTGGGCGTCAAAATCGACAGTGCTTTTAAATTGGATAAACAGATAAACTCTGTGGTTGAGTCCAGTTGTTATCACTTGAGGCTCCTGTCCAAAATTAAACCGGTTTTATCCTTTTTAGACTTTGAGCGTGTAATTCATGCCTTTGTTTCTACGCGTCTAGATTACTGTAATGCACTTTATGCCGGCCTAAACAAGACTTCGCTGGCCCGCCTGCAGCTGGTACAAAACGCTGCGGCTCGGCTGCTTACAGGAACACGCAAGCATGAGCACATCACACCTATTCTGGCTTCCCTCCACTGGCTTCCTGTCCATTTTAGAGTTCATTTTAAGATTTTATTGTTTGTTTTTAAATCGCTTAATGGGCTGGCCCCTCAGTGCATCTCCGACCTCCTACAGGTGTACACGCCCTCAAGGGCTTTGAGGTTGGCTGATCAGCTGCTGCTGGTAGTCCCTAAAACAAAGAAAAAGACCAGGGGAGACCGAGCCTTCTCAGCGGTAGTCCCCAGGCTCTGGAACGACCTGCCCCCCCATGTCAAATTGTCGCCCACCCTTCAAACTTTTAAGTCCCGCCTGAAGACCCACCCCTGGCTTTCGAGTCAGTTTGAGCTATGTTTTATCGATTTGTATGCTTTTATTGTCTGTCCATAGCCTTTATGTGCCTTTTATCTATTCTTATGTGTGCCTTTTATCTATTATTGTAATATTATATTTTATTATAATGTTATGTTTGCTGTGAAGCACTTCGGTAAACCCTCTGTTTTTAATATGTGCTATATAAATAAAGTGGATTGGATTAACTATTTTGTTTGGACATAAGAGGAGAATCGGCTGCTGTTGAGGTGAACATGAAGTCCTTAAGATCAAGTGCATTTACGAGCAGAGCGTATCATCAGTTCCTGGAAAAAAGATTCCAGATCAGATTAATCAGATTAATGGCGCAGGAACATCAACCCACACTGGAAATTAATGACAACATAGATAGCAACTTCGTAATAAGCTTTAAGATATGTCACTTAACCAAAGTACTAATATCATCATGTCATATGTACTTTAGTACAGCTGATTATAAAAAATACTGAATACAATCCCCACTTAGTAGCTTTTCCTGCTCTTCCAATCATATGATGATATTGCTCTTGAGATTAAGTTTGCATTGTTGAGTTATAGAAGATTTTTGAGCACTTTAAGGATTTATCATCCACGTTGGTAACTTGACAAACTCAATCTACTTATGAAGATCATGCAATATGATGAAAAGCACCAGATCAGCTATTATGCAATACACAATATGGCGACTGTTTTCTCAGTTTCTTTATCCAAGGTTTATGAAAACTGTAAACCTTATACAGTGCTAGTTATAATATTATAGTATTACTTTGTTATTACTGAAGCAGAAACATCAAATCTGCTTTTTTGTTGCAACTGGCTGAGCTGAGTGTAATACATACTGCTGGAAAATTGTATTTATAACTATGGATAAATATATTAATGTATTAATGTAGCATAATGAGGTTCAAATACCATTTAAAATCGACATTTCTGTGTGTGTTGCTATCTACGGGTCAGGGGTCACTCACAATAATGTTAATATGTATGCATAGACATGCACGTTATTATATGGGGATACACACAGTAGAGTGGCCAAAGGTAAATCCCCCAGAGCCCATGTTCAACCCCTCTTAACTCAAAATCATAGCTGGAGGATTAGAGAGTGTCGTAAAGCCACAATGTCACTGTGCGTGCAGACCTCGCAGTGAAAAGTCGACTAATTCTTGTTTTACTTTCAGGCTTCAAGAGTTTACACTGCCCGTCAAGCTGGAGACAAACAGAAGGTGAAAGCAGCTCTCAAATATAACCACAGGCTGAAACACCTACCCTCTGTTTACAGAGACTCTGAGGGCCTTTTCACTGTTTAGCTGTGGATTTCCGCTCCGGAGCTATCCTCCGTATGAACATGCATGCCAGCCCATTTTCTATAATGATAACATTTACTCTGCTGCAGGTGGGGTGAAAGCAAAACAATGTGTGAGGAGAACACGCTGCAATACATTTCCCATACAGATGGACAGAAACTGTATTCCCTCATGCAGCTTGAGTCGTGAAATCTCACAGCCTGTGTCTATCCCAGAGACGATTAGACTTAATGGAACAATTTGTAATCACATCACATCACATCCGACCCATGACAGGTGGCTTTGTGGGACTTTGTTTTCAAGCGCTCTGCAGTTTGATGTTTTGGGGCTTGCAAGAGCCAGTGGGGATGTGTTGAGGGCTCAGATAGGAACTGTGAATATGTCAGATCCTGTGTTGGATCAAAGCAGCCATCACTCTCGCTCTGACAGGAAAGACAAAATGCAGACTGTCACATCTGGCTCGCTGCTTGCTGCCGCTTCTGCAAAAGCTCAAAACGCGCTCTGACATCTTAGTTATCTCTGTCATCACATTAATTCCTTTTAGCTTCTCTGCTGCGCTACCAGCACGCCTCTCTCACTTTTACAGGGTGAATCTTGAATCAGAGAACATTAGTGCTTGTAAGACCCAATGGCGAGAGAAGGTGAGTTGAAAAGAGGATGTCAGGGCCTTGTGCTTGTGAGTGTTTACATACTCGGGGATGTGAATAGAGTCTGAATTGCCTTGGCCTTGCCAAACAGAATCAGGCCAGAGGTTGTATGGGATAGAAAATAATTGCTTTGGAAGGAGTAAAAGCTTCTATATGTAAACACAAGTGCTCTGTTTATTGAATTAAAGGTATGTCAGCGTCCTAGCCCTGGCACTGTGTGTGTGTGTGTGTGTGTGTGTGTGTGTGTGTGTGTGTGTGTGTGTGTGTGTGTGTGTGTGTGTGGTGTGTGTGTGTGTGTGTGTGTGTGTGTGTGTGTGTGTGTGTGTGTGTGTGTGTGTGTGTGTGTGTGTGTGTGTGTGTGTGTGTGTGTGTGTGTGTGTGTGTGTGTGTGTGTGTGTGTGTGTGTGTGCAGGGAGTTGGTTCCCTGTAATACTAATGGGATCTGATTGCTCCTGATCTCACTGAGGTGGCAGAGTCTCTCCCTTCAGGCCATGTTAATGTGTCTTTATGGAGTGGATAGTGCATGTGAATGAACAGCTGACAACTGTCCTTCCCTTCCTTTTTTCTTTCCCAAAGCCACACCCGATGACACCAAGGGGCACGTTTTTTTTTAGAGCAGTGGAAACATATAGCAGCACTTTGGCAGCAACAAACATTCCTCTACTAGTCAGTTTCTGCATAAAATGTAAAACAGAGCAAAGACAGATAGAAATATATTTCCTGGCTGAAACATGTCCACATTTCTTTTAGATAATAGGAAGGTGACACGAGGACTGACTGCATCCGTCTCCTTTTAGGATGGGAGAATAAAACGTGTAAATAAGTGATTAAAAATACATTAGTGGAAACAGTCGTCTCCTGACTTCATACTTTGCCAGTCCCAGGAGCTTTGGAGGCCGATGCGTGAAACAAGCTCGTATTTGTTTTTGTTCGACACAGGTAGCTTCAGTTCCCACGGGAGGATTGCTGTTAATGACTTAGCCGAGAGAGAGCGTATAGGTATTAGGGTGGGTTGGGATTAAAAGAGAAGGGAATAAAAGCAAGAGCAGGAGTTAATCAGCAATAGCTAATTAGTCTTTCAAATGTATGCAGACGTGTTGAGGTTTGTACTTTGAAAGGTTTTCATGCAATCTGTGGGATTTCAAGGTAACTCAGGCAATGGCAGCGGTGTTTATTACTGTCAAATGATTGTTGAATCTGACTCCTCGAGACCAGATGATGAATTCTAATGTGTGAAATAGTGCTTAGGGTAAGGTTTAATTAATTAACGGCATCTTGGGATATTAACTTTTGATTTACATGGATTAGTTTGACACAATCTTAGGCAGCATGGACTATCATGAGGCACATGTCAACTCAAAATCTAAAAGTTCCCAATTCAATCCCCAATTACTCCAAAGTGTCGTCAAAAGTGCAAAATGCAATCCGTTTTTATAGTAGGTTGTGTACCAGACTATTTGATGACAGGGACCGGTAACTTGCGATAGTATACACTAGGCAATAGTCTGGCGAATCATTTTTTCATATCTCTCACATAAAAGCCAATAAATGTGAATGCATTCCTTTTTATATCAACTTCATCATGAGCTGTGTATTGATTTTGTAATGTTTGCAACTTTAAACCTGCTCTGGGCCTCGTATCCAATCCCTGTTCTCTGTGACTGTGCTGTTTTTTAAGACCCAGGCCATGTATTACTGGGCTCCAATTGTGAGCCATTGTCAAACCTGAAGCCTTAAACACGGCCTGCTTCCCACAGATTGAATCCCTGTCTTGTTGGTCACCTTGCCCGCCAGCCATTTGTGCCCCAGTCAATCCTCAGCGGCTTTAAGTGTGTCAGGGCTGGGATGGAGTATGCCTGCTTGCAGACAGCCCAGTGGGACAGCAGCGTCCACCATAGCTCGGGGCTTTATTATCTCCATCTGTTTCCTGCGAGCAAACCCCAGCTGTGACGAAAAACAGTGGGGCTTTTGGGAAAAGCAGCAGCCTGATTTAGGATTCCCAGCACTTCCTCCTTCCATTCTCCTTCGTGCTGAGACTCCCACTGCAGCATTTCACACAGGCACAGTCCTAAATGCTTGTACAAATTTCGCCACAATTGTCTTACTTTTACTTCATTTTCATTCATTTCCTGCTTCCATTCAGAATCCATGTCTGACCCTTTGACCTCACTCATCATGCTCCTGTTGCTTTCCTTCCCCATCCGCCACCTTTAACCCTCCCTGAAGAAAGCATGTCATTTAGGATGCTGCTCTCCCTGAAGGCCAGAGAGACGCTGACCCTTGGGTTTATTCTCCTCTAACCCTCCCTTTATGGATTGTTAAACTTCCTGTCAGCTCATTTGCTTGCATACATGCAAACCCACACACACACATGCTCATGCTATAGTATAGAGGCATCCTGATCCGTCCTCTCAGTTTTCTCCTACTTCTCCTCTCAGTCTTATCAATAATTCAAGTCTCACTCATGGCAGCGCAGGCAGGCAGCTCTGGGCTTTGAACAGAAGGTCAGGCCTCACCAGGGCCTCGGGGATGGCATTAATTAGATACTTCCTGGTGCCCCCAAACAAACATCTCCACACTGAAACTGCTCTCATTAGCCTTCTCCTCGCAGCAGGTCCTGAAGACTCTGACATCTTTACAATAACACCAAACGCTTTCGTCCTTAACTGCTCGCCCGGGAGCGGTCTCTGCCTGTTGCCCACCTCCCCACACACACAGATACACACTCACATAATCTGACGTTACGAGGAAGAGCATAAACAAGCTATTCTGGTCTCTGTTCTCACTAATACCACGGTGTTTATGCTCTTACTCATCCCGTTAAACTCCGCTTTGAGCTACAGGCTGACCTGGGATGGGCTGATCCCCCCCATTCCCCTCCTCGTCTTTACGTCCCACTTACCCAGTTTGTGTCACAACACCTCTTACAAGAGTGATGGCTCACTCACGCTCCCCATCAGGACGTCCGAGGCAGCCGCCTCCATCCTGATCTGTGGCCATCCATCTCTCTGGCAAAGGGAGTAGAAGGAGGAGGACGATAAAGCAAAAGTGGTTAAGGCAGACAGATATATAAAAGGAGAGCTAAAGTGTTAGCTTTGAAAGTCTTGTTAAGTCAGTCTTGTTGAATGGATGGTTGAATAGACTATCCAAACTTTTTATTTTATACACAAACTATTTATGGGACGCCTATAGGATTATCATCTCTGGTGGGGACGAGTCTGCCTACAGGTGGGAGATGGACCATCTGGTGACCTGGTGTAGGGTTAACCACCTGGAGCTCAACGCTCTCAAAGCTGCAGCGTGTCATCCGCTCTGCAGAGAAGGTGATCGGCTGTAATCTGCCATTCCTCCACGACCTGCACGCCTCCAGGACCCTGAGGCGGGCAGGGAAGATAGTGGCCGACCCCTGCCACCCTGGACACAAACTGTTCACCCCCCTCCCCTCTGGCAGGAGGCTGCGCTCCATCAGGACCAAAACCTCTCGCCACCTGAACAGTTTCTTCCCCTCCGCTACCTGCCTCTTAAATAAGGCCCGTCCCCCCCACAGACACTTACCTCAGCCACAATGTAGACTCTATATGCATTACATTAATGCACACAATTTTTTTGTTTTATATTTTATGTATGCACCTTGACATCAAGTCAAATTCCTAGTATGTGTGAACCTACCTGGCAATAAACCCTGTTTCTGATTCTGATTCTGATTCTGAAAATGTTGGGTACAGAAACACAAACACTTTCACCCTGCCTGCAAGCTGCAAGAGTTTTTGTTTCACCACTACTATTCCAAATGAGGCATCTGCTTTAGAATACACAATATTAAAATGTCTATATCTATTTGCAAGTTGGGTAAAATGAATAATCTTCAGCCATGCTAGTGTTTCTGTGAAGTTGTTCTTCAGTACATGCTAACATGAAGCATGTGCAATGTTAACCATGTTCTTAATTTGAGCTATGTGAGCATGCTAACACTTGCTACTTAGCATTAATCTGAAAGTGTGGCTAAATTTGAAATATCATTTGTTTTGCCAGTGTTAGACTGTAGTTGAAACACGTTAGATACATTTGAACAGGAACATCTGAACAATTATCATTACATTTCACTCAAAACCACACATGTGAACCTCACGGCGGTGCTGGATACAGAAGCTCAAGGAATCACTAGACGCTGTATAATTTACCATGAATGGCTATTTCAAAATGAATGGCATCCATCCAATAGCTGTTGAGATATACCAGTCTGTACCTAACCTGTGGACCGACTAACTAACACTGCCATCCCCAAGAGCCATGCAGTTACAACTACGACACACATTTTTGATTCATTTTCTTCAAGAAGCATGGCAGTAAAGTTACACAATAAACCTCTGTCCAACTGACAGAGGACCATCAAGGTCAACCCAACTGGTTTATGGGCATGACTTCAACAGGGCCTTTAAAACCTCTCCTATGTTGCCGTCCTTCACTGTCAAACTAATCCATCTAAACGTCGTAGCACAGTTGCCATATACTATATACTGAAACACACATAACTCCACTGTAGGCTAGAAAGACACTGGCTATCACTGAGGTAGACATGCAGGGGAATACAGAGCACACAGTTTGCCTTGAGGCATTCACTGGGCTTGTCTTTCGAGCAAGATAAAGGATGAAGGGGTTGTCTTCCTCTCCTGCATAGTAAGTCTGATTTAAAGCTAGAAACAGGAAGAAGCCAAGATCCTTCTCCCTCCCCTGCTACTTTCGCTATTGATTGAAGACCAGCAGGGAGAATAAATCACCTGGCTATGCATTGGTGTGTCATGGAGAGCCAGACGGGAAGCTTAAGATTTGAATCTTCTGTGTCTCCCAACACCTGAAGCCTCCAGCATACTAAAGATCACTCACATCCTTATAGAATCCACCGAGGGTATTTTTTCGCCGTTTCTTATACTCTTCATTTTTCCACCCAGTCAATGTTGTTCCCTCACAAAGACAATTCAGACCTGAGCTCTCTTCGTTATCCCTGACCTCCAGGATACAATGTCACCAGTCTAAATATTGGTTTTCACGAGTCAATTCCCCCCAGAGCTCCTCATTTCTTTTTAAATCCACTGCCTGAAAACAATGGCTGGTGGAATTGGAAATTAATTGTGTTCCATCAGAGTTGATTACTAGGGAGGTGTTCTCATGTTTGTTTGTGAGTGTGTCTGTGCATGTGTGGACACTGCGTGGGCTGGTGAATCATAAATCTATTTTGGTATGGGAGAGAAGCAACACTGAGCGTATAATTACAGTCATCTCTGTCAGTGACGGGAAGTCTGATGGAGATCAGGATATGATGGGCCCTTCAGGTTGATTGAAACACACACATGGAAAAAAAACACTAAGCAATTACCTACAGATGCACCTTAGGCCTACAAGTACATTGATATACAGAGTACAATGGAAGAGCAAAATATCTCTTCATTATTGAATATCATGGCTTCCCCTTCGAGGTTTCCCCTCCAAGAAACGACACTTTGCTCAACACGCCAGGAGCTCGTCGTACACTTCCTCATCAGGGACTACAGGCTATTTTAGGTGGGAATGAAAGGTTGTTTTTGAAGGTGTGGATACTTTCTCTAGATTATTCCCCTTAAAAAACAAGCTTCTCAGTGTCAGTGCTTCTTCAAGGAAAGAAACCTTCTCATAGAACTAGCACCAGGCACGATATAATACATAATGCATGATTTCAGTTCTAAACCTGTTTGTTAAAAACTGTTTTCATTAAGTGTAGGACATAAGGAAAGAAGCTTTCTTGTTTTTAGCAATGCAAGCAGCTTTCCGTTTCTCAGTCAGTTAAAAAATTAAAGGTCAAACTGAATTTAGAATGTATTTTTTATCTGGCGCTGGAAGCTACACCTTTTTGGCATTTGTCCATGTAAGTCAAAACAAATATTTTCCTATTAACTTTTCCTTGACCTTGATAGAAGACGTGATAAATTGTAGGAAAGCTGGGGAACAGAATTCATAAAGACTTATGAAAATACAATGTTCGCACTATCCAACTACAGAATTTGATTTCCTCTTTACTTACTTCCAGGTCATTTCATGCAGTTTAGGAAGTTCCCTCAGCAGAAAAGACAATCACAGTCACAGTCCAAGGCTTAAAGTGCACCTATCATGCTATTTTTAGGCATATATTATGGATCTCAGATATATAAAAATATATAAAAAACATGTCTACAGTATGTGTTTTGCTCAAAATACCAAACAGATCATGCATTTTAGACACCCCTCATATCCCTCTATTTCAGCCCTGTTATGGCGCATTTCCATTGCAGCGCGTAGCTCGCTTTAAGCGTGCCGTGTCGTGCCGTCCCCTTTTTTGGTTGTGCTTCCACTAGGCCTCGTTCCGGCGCGGCACGGCGCGGGGCCACTTTTTCCCCTCTTTTCTGGCCCTAGAAAATTGTGGTTCTATCGGGGCCAACAAACAGGGCTGAGTCGGGCTGAGTATGCTAAACTAGAGAGAGGAGCGCTGGCAAGAGGGCTAGAACTACAACAAGATGGACATATTTGACCGTGATTTAATTGTAATACACGTTTCAAAATGATGCCGAAGTAACAACATACTGATACCGGTTAGTAAAAACCATGAATTAATGCTTTGTCAAGTCTGCAGACAGACGGCAGGCGAAAAACCTTTTAAAATTCGTGTTTTTCTAGATGGAGATTGGCTAAGCTAACGCAGTATATGCCCCGACCGTCCACACTCACAACAATCCCTATACAGACATAAATAAGGCAGCGACTGTATTCACCATGACACAGGCAGTCTGTGGTGTGTACTTGTTTAACTTTTGTCGAGTTTCTGAACATATATAAGGAGCTGTGAGCTCTGAGTGCTAACAGCTAACGGCTGATGTTGTGTTTCTGGATTTCTCATTGAAGATGACGTCACGGCTCCGCCTACACTGCGTTACTATAGTAACTACCCCAGTTCCTAAACTGTAATGGAAGCGCAGCATGAAGTGAGTCGGCCCTGTTAAGGCCCAACGCGGCCAAGCCGTACCGAGCCGTACCGAGTGTGGCCGAGGCCGACCGTGTAGTGGAAATGCGCCATTAGAGAACTGCTGATTCGGGGTCCTGAGCTTGAAAGAAAAAAAAGAGGAGGTGGAGCTAATGCCTGCTCAGAATTACATGGCAGATTCAGCTCAATGCTCCCGTGACTAAATGCCGTCATGTTCCAAACCACATCAAGGATTATTTCTGAAACTGTATGGAGCCCAAATAATTTTTCTGCCGGTTTACCACAAGGTGAGTTGTTTCTGATAGCAACTTTCTGATAGTGCCGTGGGTCCACATTTCCGATATTACGTCATATCGGACGCACATCTGGATCAGCTCCATTGTACCCCCGTTTTTAGAGATTTGAGTGCGGAGGAAAAGACATCAAAAAGTACATTTTGCATAATAGGTGACTTTTAAGTCAAGTGAGGTCATCATGTGTCTGCCAAGCAAGTCGAGTCCGAAGTCATCATTTTCATAACTCCAGCCCAACTCAAGTCCCGTGGTCCACCACTACTGACTGTAACATCTCTTTAATAGGCAAATGTGAGCCTAACAACAATCAATTCATATGTTCAAATTATACTCAGACATCACTGTGTAGGCACTATTTTTGCGACAGTCTCACAGAGCCACTCGATTGGTTATGCACTGTGACAACATGATGTCCTGACACAGTATTAGTAGTATTAGTAGTTGTTGCTATATTATGTATTTTTAATATACAGTTTTGTGCGGTATGAAAATAAAATAAATAAATAATCTTTAATTAAAAATTGAAGGTTAGAACCATGGCGCGTTCAGAGGCTGTCAGTGTCATGGCAACAACCTTGTTCCAATCAGCTGGGGACTTTTGCTGCATGCCTTCAGAAATACAATAACATCAATAGAATATCGATTAAATATATATGTAAAAAAAGGATGCACATACACTCTGATAATGCCTTTAAATCACTGGGAGCAGGGGTCACAGGGTCTTAAAGGGTATGAAAGCTACTTAAACAGTCTTAATAGATTTCTTCAATGATCCTCCTTTTGCCTTCTGAGGCTTAGGTTCAGCTCAGTACTGTGGACTTTAGGGATTCTCACTGGATATTTTATTCAGGACAAATCTAGTTAATTTACCAATGTGCTGTGTGCCAAATACACAGTGGTGTCGCTTCTCCTCAGCTGTGAAATTAAAACTGTTGGGGAATACAAAATAGAACCCTGGTGGGCGTCGAAGAAACGCTGTGAGGGGAAACGTATGGCTGACCTTGAGTGTGCATGCACATCTGTGTGCAGCGATGCACACACAAACAGCACGTCTGTGTCTGGGTAAATGTTTAATGCATGATGATTCTATACAGTAATTATAGTCTACAGTATGTCCTGTGTTTGCACTAGTTTTGGTTAAGCCCCTTGCTGTCCTAGTGAACACTGTGTGTGATTCAGTGTATGGAGTAATCCTGACCTTCATTATTGGATCACACAGTGAAGGCAGGCGGGGGTCAAACACTCTCTGCTGGGCGGTGGTGGCAGTAGTGAGGAGGAGGTAGACTGTATTAGCGATTAGCACAGAGCCCCAAGGGGAGCCAGCTTCAATTACTGCACACAGCTTGCTTCCCAAGCGAGAGAGCCTAACCGCACACTGCTAATCTGCAGATACAACATCTGGAGGAGACATCTCTCTCACAAGCCAACCAGAGCTCTGCTAGACTTCAGTGGAGAGGTGGAAGAGCTTGATCAGGAATGGAGCTGTGATTGAACCAAGACGAGCATCAAGGGTAAACTTGTATCTGGTGGAAAGTGTGATGTGTACACCAAAATGTCAGCATCTCTTCAATTTTTTTCTCCTCCCTTCTCCTTTCCCCTCTTCCCCTCTCAGTTACGCTCTTCAGGATTCTTGTGTCTAAGTGTCAGTCTGAAAATTACCAAAGCCGGCGAACGAGCTAATTTCCCGTTTCCATGGTCACAGAAGAAGCTGTCTCAGTATGTCAGATGTTAAAAAAGCAAACCAGCTATTAGAGCACTCAAACATGCAATGTCTGCACATGGCTTCACACACAAACATCAACACAAAAAGAACATGAAGACACACTTTCAGGCAATTTTGTGCAAACATTATAACGCTGTGAATTTGGGTCCTTTGATATTTCCTGTTGATGAATCTTCAGTCACTGTTTCCACAGATGTTCATTTTATGAAATGATGTACATGGATTTGAGATTCTGTTGTACGTGTTCAATATGTTGTACATTATTAATATGAAATGTTTTTTTTTCTTACGAATAAAACAAATACACGGAGGATATGAGTCAGAATTGGTACTGAAACTGAAATGCTTTGGTATGAATATCAGTAGAATATAAAACACAAGGACAAAAGCAATATTTAAATATAATGTTCCCAATTACAATGTGGTTGTGTGCATCAAAGTGAATGTCCAAACATTATAACACCATGTGACAAAGTTCACAAAGCCCAAAAGAAAGTTTTGTTTTTGTGAGTTTGGTTTGGTGGAAATTGACAGAAATTGACCTCAGAGAGCTTTAATAACTGACCTCGCTAATGCTCTTGTGGCAGAGTGGGACCTAATGATTGAAGCCAGTGTGTGATTGTTAAATATGATTGATTGTTTGACACGAGACACTCACTGTTCTGTACTGCCCTTTTACAAGTCAAAGCTGTTTGTATGTTAGTGTGGTCTGAATCTTCCCATGCCAATTTCTTGCCACTTTAAAAGTGGATAGTTAGAAAGCATCCGGACTAAAAACATCACAAACTGGCATGGGATGATTCTTTTTCGATTTTTCTTGGGTATCATGAATGGACATCAATGTGTACAACTCTGTGTTGTTGAATGGCAATAAAGGAACCTTGAATACTATCCGTTTCATTATATAGACTCTATGCATTACATTCATGCACACAATGTTGACAATATTGCAGTTACTGCACATATTGTATATTCTATAATTTATTGCATTCTATTTCAATGTAAATTACTGCTTTATTTTATTGCTATCTATATTTGTTATTACAGTGTTCTTAATATAGTTCGCTATCTGTGTTCTTTTTTTACATTTGTGTTTTTTATTACTTTTATATATGCACCACGACACCTAGTCAAATTCCTCGTACGTGTGGTACCTATGGTAATAAACCCGTTTCTGATTCTGACTCTGATATCACAGGATCTTCAATAGCAGATGGATTTTGCCCAGTTGAATAGCAGATGTTTATTCCTTTAAGCTGTACAGTACACATTTTTGGCACATTCATTTTTGTATCCATGAAACTTCTTGAAGCCTTTACCAAGGAGGATAAAAATACCCATCCATTCATGTCTGGATCCTTTGGGTTTCCAAGTTAAAATCAGGACAAGAGACAAACACTAGAAAGAGAGCCAGCGGTAAAAGCACACATTTCTCTGCGTATCCATCTGAGACAGCAACAGAGAGATGAGGACAAGAGGAGACGGAATAAAGGAGTGGAGGAACTAAAAAGTTCTCATAGCTGACTTTAAGAGATGATGCTGCCCCTGGGAAAGAAGTGTTTTTCTTTCATGTGAATTAGTCCGCACGAGCTACCTAATTAGAGCGTAAGCTGACATTAATAAAAGTCACAGTTACTTACTGCTGTTTCTTAATACAATGAGACCGACGCCAGATATTACGCCCCAAGGGTCAACAGTTATTGTTTTGTAATTTTTTTATCTCAGCAGATCATATTTAATTGTGTCTTTTTGGCGAAATGCAGAGTAGGTTTATGTATTAAGCAGGGCCAAGGACAACAGTCTCAATGGCAATGACGTGTGCCCTGTCTAGATGCTGACCTCTAGGTAATCCATAAACATTTCACACACACACACACACACACACACACACACACACACACACACACACACACACACACACACACACACACACACACACACACACACACACACACACACACACACACACACACACACACACACACACACACACACACACACACACACACACACACACACAGCACCTGAAAGTGGCATAACGGTGTGATCCTCTACAACAAGAGAGACACCAAAGTGCTATTTCAAAGAGCAGAGATCTGTAGTGAAAAGAGATTGCCTGTGACCACAGGAAAACCCAAGCCCAGATAGGAAGAAAAATAGCTCCCTTCTTCCCATGAAAGCTTTTTTCCACCTGGTTAAACCCCACAATCTACGATGTGAGCAGAACGGTGAAATCTGCTCCTCAAAGAAGAGACGGGTGAGTTCAAAGCAGGCCTGGCACTGCAGGAGAGCGGTAATCACGGCAGCACAGGATGTTCTGCCGTGACAAATGGAGGCCACAGTCCCAGAAACACCAGCGCTCTCTAGGCTGGAATATGTGTTGTTACAATGAGGCATCAAGACTGCAACGTGTCTGATTGCTCCATCCTTCCATTTGGGTTGCTCATCTGGCAGAGAGTTTGCAGATGTGCTCGGTGTTGGCGGCCTATATTGCTGAGCGACCTTTTGGCTGGCCGGTTGAATTGACAAGTTTGTGAAAAGGTTCTGCTCTCTTGCTGACAGATCCTGGGGATAGCTGACACTGACGCACACCGGAAAGCAAAACAAAGACAGAGAGAGGACGAAAGGACGAGAGGCTTGCATGATCTTAATAGTGTTTGGTTTCACGCTGACGTGTTGTTTAAAAGTTATGACAGCTCAGACGGAGCATAACACCAAAGTTATAGCTGGTAATTGGTAAGGGCAGAAGGTTCCCTGTGTGTGACCAGTGATATGTCCTATCCAATCTTAATGAAGAACCGCTAAACTCAAACTCAGATCATCGATTGCTTTCACTTAAAGATAACCACGGCTTGTTCCACAACGATCTTCCCTGTTTTTTCTCTTCACACTTCATCACTCCAACCCTGCGGCGGTGTGAGCGTGCTTCTCAAAAGTGTCAGAGTTGACTTGCTCTGGCACCCCTTGCCATCTGGCCTCTCCCCACTGTGGTGATACAGACATCAGTGAATGACAGCGTGTGAACAGCCTCGTGTGGATTTAGACGGATTGCGCATCAACAATAGCTCATAACACGGGATATCTAATCAGCCTGGCTCCATTCTGCATTGGTTTTTCTCAGAAGAGGGGTTAGAGCAGCAAGAATGTGAAGAGGGCACTCGAGGACTTTCTGTTCCCAAGGCTGTTACTTCAGTGATTCGCAGGCAGCAGTGTCCCACCTCCAAGCTGCAAACCAACAAAATGTGTACTTTAGCAGAGTTCCTTTCTTCTCTCTGTTCTTCTGTCTGTTAGCGTCTCTCTGTACACTCTCATTATAGTTAATCAGCGCATACAGATCTTCATTTCAGCGCCCTCCCCAGAGCTGTGGGCAATACTGATGCTAACATAAAATAAACTGCTCAATGAAAGAAATGTATTGACATTTTAGTGAACATGCTAATCTGATTTCTGGGTGAGATTTAGATGAGAGGATTCATACTTGGTGTTATGGCATTGTGTGTTCAATATGGATCTTCCAGCAAGCAGCTTGGTATCTTAGCATGTTTGGAAACAGCCAGTCTTTCTCTGTAAAATAAACAAGTATTTTAAGTGCCTCTAAACCTCAGTCAATAACACGCCATGTCTTGATTGTGAAATCCGAATAAAAAACAGTTTGAGGAGTAAAACAAGAAATTTGAACGGCTGTTTCAAGTCTTTAGGCAAAGCGAACAGGTTACTGCCAGATACAGCCAGTAAGAGTTTCACAAACACGTGTATTGACCAAACTTTCAAACTACACCATTGTAAGGACAGTTTCTAGGAGTTAGCAGCACCGTTGCGGTAACAAGCTGCAGAATGCTTAACCATGCTAACGCTCACTCAGTCAGAGGCCATCATTATGAAAATATAACTTTAAAAGTAATACTGTTTAGTCGCTGTTTCCATTTACAGCAGCGACTGAACAGAGTTTTATAAATATGACAGATATCTAGGGTGGCCGTAAGATAACATAAAACTCGAAAGGCCCAATCTAGAGCCAGAGTTAGCTCTGTCTGTTCTGAGCTACTTTAGCAACCGCACATAGCAACATTGCGGACTCCGTGGAAGAGGACCCACTCCTTGTTCAGGTATATTAGGCTCATCCTAAGCTTATGAAAACCCAACAATTCTCAATCAATTTAATTAAATTCTACTAATAGATTCTCCCAAATCTTACAAACTGAGCATTTTAACCTAATACTTAGTTCTTGTGACTGAAGGCTCAAGTCCCATTTGTCCTTTTTCCTATCCATTTATTTTGCCGTCTCTCCCAAACTTTCATTCCTTCTGAAGACTAAGACATTCTCTCCATAATTATTATCTATGCTTATTTCTTTCCGTTACAGTCTCAGCAGTCTGTCTCTCTTTCTCCCACGCTCTGACTCCTATTTTGTTGCGAACACAGCTAACGGCCTTCACCCCCCCCTGTTTTACAATCTCATGTTCCCTCTCTGCTGCTGGAACAGTTTGATTTGAATGCAGAACTGCAGCTTTCTCAGTCTCGGTGTAGCTGCGGGCCTTCTCTTAGATTAAGGTATTTTGCTTTCCTTCTTTAAAAAAGGAGAAGAAGAGGAATCTCCACAGTGACTTGACTGAGTAGTGCCGAGAGCTGCCTGGCCTTTCGGCTTCACCCAGCACATCATCACACGGACAGTGAGGGCAAGGAAAGATAAAGGGAGATTGAGTATAGCGATAGACAGAGCTGAGATCAAGGTCCCGGCGGACGCCAGCACTCCCACTCTCTTCATGCTGATGACTCACAGAAAGCATATCCGCTGGTGTTCTTACCCTCAGCTTTACATTTCTATCAACCAGGCAAAGATGGAGCACAGAGAAATTCTCACCTTCTAATACGTTCAAAAGAAAGGTTTGCTTTGTGACTTGAGGAAAAAACATCTACATTTCCATCGGACAAAGCATACCGTAAACAAAACGCCCATTCGTTTTGATGTCACAAACAGATGAATGAAAATGTGGAGTACTGGATGACGTTATCTTGAACAATGTGGTCCTTTTAATATAAAATAAGAAATACAAATTAGAGTAGAAACTCAAATGCACAATCAGCATTTTGTTAAAGGTTTGGAGTGTAGGGAAGACTCCTAGGAAGCACAAGGGCATAACACTCATGGAATTGAGTCTAATTATGTGTATTCCTTTTATTTACACAATTTCATGATGTTTCTCTGTTAATCCTGCTCACAGTTATTCATTATGAGCTAACTTTGTCAGACTTTGAGTGATAATGAGGCTGGATTGGTGAGGTTCTCAATGTAATAATTTAGCAGAATTATTTATTATAATGCCTAGTTTAGCTAAACAACATTCTGTATTAGATGACATGTCCTTGGTCTTAGATAAACCTCCATGTTTAGTGTTTCGTAGGTTAACTAAAGTTTAATATCATAATTAAAAACCTGCAAATGAATGTTTATATCTTAGTATTCAAATGACACATTCTTAACAAAATGCCATTGTTACATGCCACCTGCCATTCAATAGTATGTTTTTTGACTAATTTCATTGCTTAAAGACTCAGTCTTGATCGTGATCAAACTAACTGTGGTGGGCTTTTGGCATTGTTGCTATGACTACAGCCTCAAATCAGACCGTTTTGAAGAACTGGAAAATTCTGATTTGGGCCAAATTATCAAAAATCTAATCAAGCCCCCTACAAATATCCTTGTGCAAAGAATGAGGCTCTTTAATTAGCGAAAGGGAAGGAGAACTGAAATATGTCCAGTGCACTGACCTACAAATGGATCACCTCAACCGACCCAGCTCTCATCGTCCGCCTGCCTGAGTTGAGCCCAAAGCAGACAGTAACTCGTCTTTTCTTATCTCACTTAACCATCACACTTCTCAGTTGTGGCTCCTGAAAGCATCTGCAATTCATACTTGGCAGAGTTCACCGAAACAATATATCAAGCCCTGATAAGCAGTGACAACTTGTACAGGCTGTAAAATATCACTCAGCGTCGCCTTGATTGTAAAACATTTAGACAAACCGCAAAGGAAACGGCTCTAAATGTTGCTGCAGTGACGTTATAATGAGCCTTTGGAGGAGTTCAACACATCTGTCAATTGTCAAGAGCCACCGCCCATAAAGGTCAAGGGAATTTTTCAGAGCGAGAGCACGTCAGCTTTTTAAGCTCCAGCAACTGATTGAACTTGTGGGTGTCTCCTCAACTGAATGATGGCCCTGAAAACTGGATGGGTATAGACCATTAACTCCAAATGTATAGAAATGAAAAAAACAGGCCATGAAGAATGGCACTCATTCTGGATTCTATGGAGCTGAGCAAGAGGGCTGTGTCCATCTAGTGTCCGGACATGGTAATTGAAATGACATTTACATGAAAAGAAAATTAAGTATGTTACAAAATGTATGTGACAGGAAAGTGGTGTGGTTTCCTGAGCTGAAAATACAAGCAGCTGTGAGAAAATGTGACTCTCAGCATGACTTCACTCTTTCATTATTACCATAGGGCTATGCAGTAATGTGCTAATAATGTGTAATACAAGAAGCACTTATGTAAAGTCACAAAACAATAAGGGGAAATAATAAGTAGTTGTCTGGTTTTAACCACCATTTTATTTGGCATAATTTAAAAATCATTTCACTGTTAGTTCATTTATACAAATATGCTTTTGTTATATATAAAACAATTACAAACAGATTTCTACAAATCAAGTTCCCAGTGTAAAAGCGTAGTACCACGCACACGGTAGCATACAGCTCACAGAAGGGAGCCCACAGGTGTACGTTCCACTTCAACAGCATCATCCGAATGAAATCAGGACAAAGAAACAAGCTCACCACAATCGACAGGTTGACATATTGTGCACTTACGTTCAACCCTCCACACACAGATCTGGGACATTCTCAAACATCCTTTGGCAGATCTCAAACCGCATCACTGTTGTTAAACACATCTACTGCTCGTGTCGCGTCTTCCGTTAATTTAGACTTTACAGGCCACAATAAATGTTTACTTATTATTCACCCAGCTCGAGTGAGAAAAGGAAAATAACTTCAGTACAAGGGTTGCTGTTATTACTGGCAGCTGAAAGCACAAAGGAGCAACCAGTCATTACTAAAAAAATAGATTATAAAATGTATAAAAATCTTCAGATGTGGCAAGGCACGTTCCACCAACGCAGCTCTTGCTAACCGAATGTGCAGGTTGTGCTTGTGCCTTGCCCTCACTTGCGGTATGCAATGCAGGGATGTAAACCACATTCTGTAAGAGCTGTGGGCCTCCAGCTGTTTCACAAATGCATAGACTTGCAGAGCAAGATGTCAGTTTAGCACCTGTGTCTTACAAAGAGGGCTGCAGGAAGAATGTGTTTACTGGCAGAAGGCTTTTTAAAATTACAAAAATGAAACCCAGAGGTGGTTCAACCTGGATTTGAAAGGTTGTGTGGCACTTGCGTCACCATGGAGCTTTAAGCTTTGGGTTGAAAAGGAGCAAGACTATGGTCTTTGGTTTGGATAAGGCACCTGACCAAATAAAAGTCTCCATAAGTATTGTGGATAAACTGCTGGTAAATGGTAGAGAAATCAACAAGGCAGCTACAATGCGTTGCTTCTTCCCAGATGAAATCATTATTGACCAACCAAAACAATATAGTGAAAAAGGCTGGTGTATAAAGCCTAGCTAAGCCAGTTAAAACATATTCAGTTATTATATGCTGTACTGAATTAATTAGGAAGTGGTCATAAGTCTGTTGACCTTAAATGTAAGGCTATAATGTAAATGACAAAGGGAGCATTATGGAGATGTGGTTTATCAAATATGAGTATTAACTACACACAAACATCATACTGATCAAATAAACATAAGCTATTACAAAAAATATATTCAACTTTGGCCATAACCGCACTCGTGGGTTAAAAACACTTGAGAAAAAAAATCATTTACAGAGTAAATTCAACATAATTAGACAAAATACAGTCTCTTTGACCCACTCGGTCAAAAAGGAATTCTTAGGCATGTTTTAATGGCACTCCGTGTGAGGCTCAAGAGTTGGGATGGAGACAGAGAAGCTGTACTACAACCTGACTCCCTGATATGCCAGGTTGAAAAATCCTGTACCAATGTGGGTTAATTTGGCAGAGGCCTTATGACACCTGCTCCTCTATTACTGAAGAGGGCAAATGGTTGGCTGCTTTCAATGGGTACAGCTTATATTCAAAGGCCTACTGACTCTTCCATGCATGGCAGTGAGAGAGCAGTGCAAGAGGGTGGAAGGGCAGCCTGCCAAAACAGCTCTAACATGCCAGACTGAGCACAAGTGGGAACTGCAGCTCCAGAATTTAACCTCTAATCTGTGCATATTGGTCAAGGGGTACTGGCAATTGTCCAGGAGTCATCACACTATTTCTGGACTCAAGCTGCTTGAAATTCAAACGTGTTCACCCTCTACTCATTACATCTAAATAAGCAAGCATTTTGTTGGTAACTTTGCTTGAGACTCGTGAGATGCAACCTAGGTGAGAGTATGAGGTAGTCATTATTTCTCCACCTAAAACAAAAGGCAGATCTCTTCTCTCCAGTCAAACAGGGTAGCTTGGTTGGTTGGTTTGGATGTTATTATGGCTTGAAACAACCATGATCAGTATTTTACAAGGCAAAGCAGAGAAGCTATAAATCTAGAACAGATGTAAAATTGGAGAAAAGTGTAAATATCAAAAGTTAAAATTGTAAGAAAAATAGGAGATTCGGTCTGTTGCCCCCATTCTGGCATAGTCACTTTGGTGATGATGACAACGGAGTGAAACCCTCCAGGAGATGAATAAGGAAGAGAAAAATAACAGAGGAGTTGAAAACAAAGTCTAAACTGCCAGGCGTGGTATGGAGGCAGACAGGTGACGACGTTCATTTCCTCATCCTTCCTTTGCTCCTGTGGATCTTCATCATCCCTCTCTACAGTCCAAATCTGGGAACCATTTATTACAACAGCACACACTTTTTCGGGTTCTTTTTCGTGACAGGATACAACACTGCCCTCACAGCTTCAGCAAACACCTCCCTGACACCATCCTGCAGCAGAGCAGAACACTCCATGTATTTAACAGCCCCAATCTGCTTGGCCAGGGCGTTTCCCTGCTGCTGGGTGGTAGGAGCCAGGCCCTGCTCCTTCAGCTTCTTCACCGTTTCGGCATCGCCCCTCAGATCCCTCTTGGTGCCCACCAGCATGATGGGTACGTTAGGGCAGTGGTGGGACACCTCAGGGTGCCACTTGTGCCTGACATTGGCATGGGAAGAGGGGCTGCCAATTGAAAAGCAGATGATAAAAACATTGGTCTGGGGATAAGAGAGTGTGCGCAGGCGGTCATACTCCTCCTGGCCCGCTGTGTCCCACAAGTTGAGGCTGACAGTGCGGCCATCTACGCTCATCTGAGCGCTGTAGTTGTCAAACACGGTGGGAATGTACTCTTCGGGGAAGGCATTAGTGGTATAAGAGATGAGCAGGCAGGTTTTACCGACTGCCCCGTCACCCACCACCACACACTTTATGGTCTGCATCCTGCCTACGACCACTGGGGCTGCAGCACCTGACAACAGAAAAAGCGCACCTGGGTGACTATTTATTACAATCTTTATGACTTGAGAGGCCAATACAGGCTTTTTAATAGCAGTGATAAGAGGGGTGATCATTAATCATGAAATGACAAAGGGTAAAAGGACCGGGGAGTAACTTTAAGGCAGCAGTTTTACAGGAATACATAGTGTACACTATTAGCAGAGGAGCTAACCACCGCGAACGTTAGCTCATCGACGTAATTAACGTTACATGGGATAGCTACCATTCAAGACGTCCGCTAATAAACAAAGTTTGGAAAGTTTACATAGCTTAGTTAACTACACTCCTCGAACAAGGGAAAACGAGTTTATCTCAGTAAGGAGCTTATTTAACGTGTTTATTACTTTACACTGCTCGCCTATGATACTAGGCGTTCCCCCGGTGGCTAGCATCAAGCTAAGGAACTAGCACATTTAGCCGCTAACAAGCTAGCTAGTTAGCAAACAAGTTGGAAGTTTATTTGCAAGCTACTTCTTCAAAAGGTCTTCGCCTGGCCCGATAACTTCCCACAAGTTTCTCTAAAAATTGTTTTCTGTTCTAATATATATCTGAGGCGTAGTAACTTTCTGTAACAGCGAAATTTAAAGGATTTTGTGACTTACCGCCACTTGGCTTTCGATCTCTTTTTGCCTGGTATAGTCAATCACAGCCGCATCCGGGGAGCTGTCCATTACGTAAAAATCGACGTACGGAAGCGATGCAGTTTGGTAGTTGCAGTTTTATTGGTGACAGTTGTTTCCATGACACTAGATGGCGTTGTAGAGCCGTTATGCTCTCTTGTGATTTTCCCTTTGACATATAACACATGGATGCATAGAGCCCAGCACTGTTTTTAGTACCTAATTCGAATTTTAAATCGGGCTGTAATTGCAAGTGTGGTGAGTGGTGACTGAAAATAGTGTCAGAACAGGATAGCTTTTTATACATTCTGATCTAATTAGAAACAAAAGAAAAAGGACTGATACAGAATGGCCCCTTCTATTTGCTGTTACATTAATGGGTAGAAGCATGTTAATGTTAAACGTTTGATATGTAGCTGTAGCAGTGCTTAATATTTTCTGTAGAAAATCTTAACCAGCAAATATATAACATATATTTATGATTCTTTTTCTATTCTATATATATTATAGAATTGTAAAAAAAAAATATGTATGTATTTCTGTTCTATGCTTAAGACCAAAGCAAATTCTTTGTAAACCTACTTGGTAATAAACTGAGTTGCTAAAAATGGAAATACTCAACAATTGTATTTCAAAACTGTAGTAGAGCACTTGAGTAAATGTACTTTGAAAAAAGTGACCCACAAATCTATTCCTCTCTTCAAAGTCATCTAACTGCCAGATTTATGAAAAAAAAGGATATTTCTTCCTTCAACAAATGGCAATTATTTCCTTTGCTAATGGCTTCAAAGATATTGTCAGAAAACTTTATTTTCAATTAGTTTGACCTACAATTTGACTGCAAGTGAGGGATACTGCTCTTTAACTTTACCAGTCTGTTAACATATTAAATGAGTCTTAAATGTATTGATTCTTAAAGACTTTAACCTTTCTCTTGAACTTGCCCCATTCTCGCCAGTAGGTCACTGTTTAAGCTTACATACCTCACTTACAAAGGCTGTAAACAATCCTGTGACCTGGACCATATCCTCCATGTTGGTCAGCACTGGTCTAAAAGCCCATATATCACTTATTCACCTTCAGACAAGTCATTATTCTCACTCAGCCCGTGCTTTCAAATCAATGCAGAATACACGAAGGCAGCTAAAAGAGAGACCACTTTAGACTGCTCTGTCCTGCACCCCTGGAGACCCGTTGATGATGTCACCCCTATACACTGAGGTAGGTTAAGAGGCAAGCGCTGGCCGACAACCGGACACTCAAGAAAACAAAGAGGCACCGGTTTATTGCCTTTCCCAAGAGGTTCTGGCGTCACTGCAGCCCTATAAAGAGAGCATTCCCACTGGGACCCTACACCCACAGTCACCCTCAACCCCAACCCTTGCACCCCACTATTCTGCCAGCAGATTCCCTGGGACGTCTGTAGCATTTCCATGACAACAGCCACTGACAGAGATGGGGGTGACCGTGTCAAGAGATGCAGCAAGTGGGAGTTCAGACGAGAGGGGGAGAAGAAGAAGAAGTGTGACTAGAAGACGATGAGAAGATGCAAGAGCAGTAGTTAAGGAGTGTAGACCTTGAGAGTGAAAGCTCTCATTTGAATCAAAACCTAAGGAACAGATGTTACATTATATCAACAACACAAGTACGGTTTCATTCAACTGATGAGTGCCTTTGCAATTGATTAGAAACTACTATTCAGTACACAGTCTTTATTCGTGTTTTATAAATCCAAATAATACAGTGAATAACAACAAATGCTATTCAATAAAGTTATAGAATATTTTGATACAAAATAAAAAAAGGACAAACATTACAGTAACCATCCCCCCATGGCCTCTTCTTTAGTTTGTAAAGTGCATCAGAACAATGTGGCCTCAACAAGAGGATAAACAGTTCAATATTGTACCGAGTTCAGCTGCACTGTAAGACAGCCAAGTGTGAATGAACAACAATCACTTAAAGGAGGGGTCACAGTATTCAAAACTTTAAGACAAAACTACTTGTTTCTAACAGTTTTCAAAATAACTAGGCACAGAGTGATGTCACTTGGCTGTGTTTTTCTGCTTTTCTATATATTTAAGATAGGGGTCTTGTGTTGTCCTATCGCCTGCAAAGGACACAAATAGGTTACATAAGAGGTAGGATTTATTCTGCTATAAGATGAAGAACATTAGATTAATGTTCCCCAAAGCAACCAGTGCAGCTCCCTCTCATCTACATACACATTTCATAAAAATTGAATTTAGAAAACTCAGAGATGCTTAAGACCAGAAAGCTGATGATGCCCACTTGAATAACATCACACTGTTTATATCAGACTGACATCCATAAAGGCATGATAGTGTATTCACTCCCATCACCTCCACTGTGGTGAGGCTGCAGTAGCTCGGGGCATTTTGGGTCCAGGTATCCGTGAAGTTGCAGGGGCTTTAGGGCTCACAGGGGAGGGGCTTGTGCTCGTCGTCTTGGCGGTTTTGTTTCGGGCGGCAGATATGACAGCTGTGCGTATGGTCTTTGCCGTGGCAGAGGAAGGGCTGTGGGCAGTGCGAGGCTGGGAGGGCGCCTGAGCCTCAGAGTTTGGGGCGACTCGTTTTGACACACGGAGAGGGGTTCCTCTGACAAATGCTAGCTGGGTGCTATCTGAGCCCTTCTCTGGTACAGATCTGTCTGAAGTCCTGCGGGTTAAGGTTGGCTTACCTGGAACCTGTGTCTCACTTACAGTTCTCTCCCGTGTGCTTTTACTGCGTTTCACTTCTGTCTGAACAGCGGCAGGCCGAGTGATAGAAGAGCGCATTGATAAGCTGCGAGGACTGGACAGCCGGCTGGGCGTGGGTGTGTTAGGGGGGGTTGGGGCCCCATTTGAAGGCTCAGTGTTGGAGCGTACCCTGGGAATGCCTGTGCCATTGGAAGGTCCTGCACGTGACACAAGTCCTCTTTTGGCCCCTATTCCACTACGCACGGGGATCTTCACGGTGCGAGCCTCCTCCTTTGATGTAGGAGACCCTGGAGTTGTCCCCGCTCGGAGGTCGCCCTCCCTCTCTTTCCTCCACTTGGAGCACAGGCTCGGCGCGGGTCGTGGGAGTGGGGAGGTCGGGGGTGACAAGGCATCATAGGATCGGAGGCCTTTCACCAGTGTGTGGCACTCCAGTGTTTCACCAACACGTGAGTAAGGCTTTGCCGTCTCCCTCTCAGGACTTGGCAAGTTGGAGATCACCTCTCGCTGTGATTGGTTGAACTCTGGTAGACCTGATGGAATCCAGTTCTCCTCTACAGGTGTTGATGCCACTTCTGAGTTAATGTTTTTTGTTAAACCTGCCTCAGGCAAAGGTGTCACAGCACTCGTTGTCACAGTTGGTGTCTCTCCCGTCTGCGGTTTTGACTGCACCCTCTCTGGAGCATTTACAGATGATTGTGATTGGCTCTCAGTTCTCTGGTACTTGAATGACCTCCTCATGTTGTCACCGTGAGAAAGTATTCTATTTTGAAGAAGAGAGTGTTGTACAGACTCAACAAAAGAGTCATTAGATTTACTCTGAACTGGGCGAGTATTCTCTGTTGCTGGCAGGCCAAACCTATGCCCATGAGTGGGGGATTGGTATTTAACACAAGGGGCAGGTTTATCAGCGGGTATAGCAGCAGAGTTTGAGCAGGAGGTCGGTGAAGATTCAGTGGTCATTGAAACAACACGTTCATGTGAAATCTCAGCATCTTTTTCAAGTACTGTTGTCTTTGATTGGCCTTGCAGCACATAAGAAATGCTTTCAGGCCCGTGCTGCTTGACTGTGAAGCCAGGTCCATGCTGAGAGTGGCTAAAAATGGCAATGTGTGATTCCTGAACAGCTTCCACGCTTTGGGTTGTTGCTCGGCTGTGCTGGGACCTGCTTCCTCTCCCCAGAACAGGTTCTTGGTTGATTGGAGAACACAATCCGTCAGTCTCCGGGGAGCTACAAAGCACAGAGGTGGTCTCGTGGTCAGAGGAACTGTTGGAGTGATAACTGGTCGACGTAGGACTGCTGCCCAGCTCAGGGAAGCCCTTGAGTGTGGCAATATTATGTTGATGGTTATCGTTGTGGAAGTGATGGGAGTGTTTACGGGACTCAGAGCTTCTCAGGCTACGTCGACTCCAACTGTAGCTCAAGTTCTTCTCCAGCAGCTTCTCCAGCTCATCTTGGTTCTCCTGACTCTGAGGCTCTTTGGCGAGGCTGAGGCTCAGGTCCAGCCCCGTACAAACAGCCACAGAGCGACGCTTTTCACCAATCTCACGTTGACGATCCAAACGTTTCTGCTCCTTCAGCTCCCGTTCGGAATTCTCCTATTGAAAATGAAAAGAAACATTCATTTTTCAGTGACCACTAGAGTTAAATCAATACTATTTTTGAGAATATATATGTTTTATCATCCGATGTTTCAAAAAATATCTAACCTGGACAGATCTTTGGAAGCGGAGGCAAAACGAATTGAAGACCCTGCAGGCCTCCTCCAGTTTGAAAGTGCTGTCATCTTCACAGAAGAACTCCACCAGAGCCTGACTAGACATCCTCATGCCCTCTACCTCATCCTCGGCCTCCTTCAAACGCTCCTCAGCTACCTGCACACAAAGTTTACACAGTCATGGCAAGAAACAAGCCATCAGAAAAACTTTTAAAAGATGATGTCATTATGTCATACCTCTAGGAAATGTTGTGTATGCAGCTGGATCTCCGCCTCAGTCTGGATGTTTGCCTTGAGGGCCACCACTCTGCTTTTTAACTTTGTTAACTCCTCAAGCACAGACTCCTCACTTAACCTGCAGAGAAGTAGATGGCATAAAATATAAAGTTATTATTATAAGATCTGTATAGAGATAGCTGTGTGCATTTTATAGTAGGAAAGGCTTTTATAACTAATAATATGCAATAGCAGAAATTGATAAAAAATACCCCAAAATGGGTTATAACTGAATGCAAATGGTCCAAAGTGTCCAGGAATACTTTAAAATGGACACTAAAAAAAAAAAAAAAAGCTTATAAATTGGGTTTGAGTATCAATGTTGTCATGACCCACTTTCTCTCAATGCAGCTAGCTATCGCTAAGAGCTGGGTGCCTTGTTCTGATACTAGAATTAAACAGATTTTTCATTATGTTTGTTTTATCAGTCTCCCGGGTTGTTAGTAAGCTTGTATAGACAGCGACAGTCCTTGTAAGATCTGAGTTTTGGGAAGAGACTGACCTGGAGGCGGAGCCAACATGGCCTATTTGGCTAGGAAATGAGAGTAAACTCTGGTCCTTTTTCACAGCTTCCTGCGGAGACAAACACAAATAATTATCCAGCTATTGTTTCAAAAGATTCAACACGTCATTTGCTATGTTGACAAAATCATATGCTTAGCGGAGCAGCCTGGCTTGAGAAGCTACTGTTCTCTAGACATTTTAGGGTCAGAGAAGATTGTTTTCTTGTAAAAAGTGCTAAAAGTAATATTTACACATTCTTACTGTCCACCATTTCACAAATACCCTTACACACAATATAAAGAATAATGTTTAAGTTTTGATAAAAGGATGTCCTTTTACTGTTCTTACCATTGCTACAAAATGCAGCAGATTCATGCCCGGCTTGTTAGCTTTGGTGTCGGCCAGTTTGAGCAGCGATGAAATCCGGAAACCAGCGGCGTTCCCTGCATATCCACCCTGAGAGGCCACATACAAGGTCAGAATAACACACACAACATGTGACAACTTAAAACAAACAAGGATACAAAAACCAGGTGCGCAGTCAGAGTGACGCCCCTGAACACACACCCAGACCCCAGCGACTGGTGTATTATACACAGATAAAAGAACTGATCCTCTTTGTCGGGCTAAAGAAAAGGAAAGAAACTAAATAAAGAAGCACTCACAGCGTTCATGTAGTTCCCCGCCTTCAGCACCAAACGAAGGATGGAGTGTAATTCAGGACAGCTCAGCAGTTCTAGACAAGAAGACAGGGATTCAATATTTTGCCTCAAGGTTGGGGAATAATGAGGATGAATGTGTATGCAACTGACGTCAAGGCCTTACAAGTAGTCAGCAACTTTGTTTGGAATACACTTAAGCAGACAAGTGTACTAAACTTCTATACAAAGATATCACTGATAGCAGGTTTCTCCTTAATTATGAAACTATTCTTAATTACAATTGCACTCAGGGTATAAAACTTTACTTTCATCTAAATAGGAGTATTTGAAAAAGGGACCTAAATAGGATCTGTTAAAGAGTCTTTATGGTGGTGTACACAACTCCCTGCTGTTAACTTTACCTCTGGCCGCCTCCCTCAGACATCTGGCTGCCACACACAGAGAGGTCACAGCAGGGTCAAACTCTTGTTGCAGGATCATAGCATCCAGACGCAGCCGAAAACTAATGGAAGAGAAAGGAGGGGGACGGATTGACGGAAGAAAGGACAGGGGTGAGTGATGATGGAAACAAAAAGGCACTCCTGATCAATCATCAGTTAAACAAGCAAACGTCATCACAAAGTGAAGCACGTCAGCAGGATAAGTGTCACAAAAATAAATAAACAGGGGTTTTTCATGCTAAAGAAAAGATGGAAAGTATTGATGGTATGTGTGGTCATTTTATCCAATCTAGGACAAGGGGTGTACCTGGGAACTTCCACTAACAGCAGCAGAAAAAGATCAGTCTCTCCAAGCCAGCTCCGCTCCCCACTGAACCTCCTCAGGCGGGACTCCTGAGAGAGAAAGAACAGATGCACAGTCAAATCAGGGAGGCAGCTTCGATTGAAATAACCAACATGCCGTTAACAGTCAATTCTAATATCTTTCAGCGCGATCCTTCTCCGGAAACAGACCACATCATACGACATGGTGTAATGGCAAACTTTTGATCATTCTAACCAGAGCCAGATGATGTGTAAGAGAAGAGGGAGGGGAGGGTAGGGGAGGGGAGGGGAGTCACTGTTACATTTGTATGCCTAAAGAGGCACTTTACCTCCTCATTGTCAGGCAGCAATTTGCAGAGCTCTGCGAGCTTCTCTGCTCCGTAGCGATCCCCCACACCATGCCTAATATCCTCAACTATCTCCTTCGCAGGCCTGTGGAAAAATTACAAAATACATGTTTTTGGAATGACATCATTGATGGTTTTCTCAGGACACCTCCCCAGAAAACTAATGTTGCCAGCACTATCAGCTCTTTGTTTTTCCTTGACCACACAGTGTTGTGGCTTATCCCGTTCTTATCAGTCAGTATTGGGGAGAGACGGTTGGTTGACGCCACACAAAGTGGCAAATCCACTGGGCAAATAAAAAGCAGACATGCAGGAAAACGTTTGAAAGGCCTTGGGATGTGGCTAGAAACTGAACTAACTGACTGATTGACCTTTGACTTACTTTTTCTGACTGAGTGACACATCTGTCCAGAGGTTTTCCATTACCCCCTCCCCCTCATTTTCAGCCCATCACACATGCCTATACTCCATTATGTGCAAACTGTGTTTGGCTTTCTCTCCTCATTTATAGCTCAATATTCACTTCCATTTGAAATTATTTTGACACCAACAGGTGTACACACAAAGACATTATTTATTGTACAAGAGCCCTTACACTATTATTGTGCGTAATCTGTCCCAACTAGTTGAAAACTATTGAAAGCAAAATTCTGAGTGAAACAGCCAATAAAACAGAACCGTCCCAGGATAAAAGGGTATCACAGTGAATACCCAGACACTGAAAATACAAAACCATACTTTGTTTAAACTACACCCACAACTCAACAGTACCTCTGTCTGCCTAAAACAGCAGGCAAATAAGCTCCCGACAAGACACATGTTTGTGTACACAAGAGCTTCTTTACACATAATGGCTTTCCCTACAAGTCTTGACAGATCTGGTCTAGAAAAGAGCCGCTCTGAAGTTGAGTCTGTTAACAATTTACGCACACGTCGAGGCGGGGCAATATAGCAACTCAGCACTTCTTCTCCAAGTCATTGTATTTACCTGTAAATGTTGTATAATGTCAGGAGTTTCAACATCAAAATATAATAAGGAAACTTTGGGTATTAAACTGCATGTAAGTATTAGCGAAAAATGTAAAAGCCATATTAATTTCCAGAAGGTCATCTCTTGTTTGAGTCAGACAGGCATGTTAAACAGGCTTTAGAGGTATGGTGAATAGGACAAGCCACTAGTGTTGTCGCGCTGTAGGGCGTAGTTTTAACATAAGACACTCTTTAAGGGCATCAGCAGGTGTCAACACTAACTCCACAAGGCTTTACCCAGTCACTTACCCCCCACCCTCATACAGACGGTCCTGCTGCTCAGTTGTACCCTCCCCTGCACCTGTCCCCTGCAGTATACCCGTGTCCTCTCCCTGACAGCAGACATCCTCTCTCCTGAGGAGACTTCACACTTCTGACAAACACTGACTGACACTCATCGTTGATATATGGCCACCCACTTCAGTTCAGCTCAAGAGAAGTACTGCTCCCCAGGGTGCTGTTGTACACACTTCTGTTTCCTGCCTCTAAAACTTTGACTTATGTGACCCTCAGCAAATGTAGACATAAAAAGCTGAAACTGTTCAAGTGCAGCACGTTGTAAGGATTAGGGCTGGTGTTTACAATCATTTAACAATCAATTATTCTTGTGATTGTCTTAATTTATCAATCCAAAATGTATGTTTTTCAGCAAATGACATCTTCAAATGTCTTAGTTGGTCTAATCAAGAGCCCAGAACTAAAGATGTTCACATTTACAATGATACAAAACAGTGAAGAGCACCAAACCTTCACATTTGAGAAGCACATGTTGGCATTTTTGCTTTAAAACTTTGGGTTTCAGCTCTAGTTTAGAATAAAGAAGCTTACGTCTTGAACTGGCGTAGAAATATTCCAATGTTCATACTGCGTTTGGAGTCAAGCAGGGAGATCTGAAGAGGCAAAGGACACAAATAAATGTAAGAAAACCGCCCATAATCTCACTATCTTTCAACATGGCTGAAACATATCACTGCCATCCTATTGATCTCACCTCCTCCGTGCTGTCCTGGGGCGATCTGCAGCGCAGCAGAGTGGACCGGCGCCTCAGGGTGCTCGTTCTGTCCTGAGGCTTACTCTCCTTCTGACCAAACAGCTCGTCCAGAGAGTGGAGGTCTATGGGGATCTCGTCCTCTCCCGGGGCCGCCCCGTTCCACACACTCTTCCTCCCCTCCACCTTCTCTTTGGGGATACGATCCCAGTTCAGCTTCCTCAGGCGACTCCGACGGGCACTGTCTTCCCGGCTAAATGGCGAGGAAGATTCAGGTAGAGGTGGTGGTGGAGGAGGAGGAGGAGGAGGTGGAGGTGCCAGGGGAGCCGGTTGAGGGGTCACCAGCACCGGATGTGACTCCATGGCTGTCACTTCCACAGTGTCAGGGGCAATGGCGGGAAAGGCAGGCTGTGTTCCATGAAAGGCACGAGATTCCTTGCTAGCCACAGTCAGGTTGATGAGCATAGAGGCTGTGAGGGTTTGAGAGGGGGGGGGTTATAGCGGATGAGCAGCCTCTGTTCAGAAAGTCAGTGACGTATTTTCCAAATTCCAGTTAGCTCCGGTTCTAAGTTCCATCAATAGTTCCAGCCTGGGAAACAAGACGACAAAACAGACATTATTGAACACTGAGAGCCACAGGATATCAGTTGTTTTTAAAGAGTTTTGTAACAGCTTCTTTAACTGAGGCTGATGACTTCATGAGCTTGTCTGACACTTGGCCTCACTTCTCCTTTCATTAGCATAACTCCAGTGAATTGACTGATCTAACAAGTAGTTTGCAACTAAAAATGTAACCCCTGGTTCAACCATCAAGTTCAAGGAGTTTTGGGGAAAGTACTAACTGAGCAAGATGAGCTCTCCCCCTCTTTGAACAGCTTGTCCCATCCTGTTCAGTTTCACCTCACTGCATGCACACACTCCTCTCCCTTCTAATTAGACACATGGAGACACCACAGGCGAGGTAAGATGCACAGTTTAACCACAAACATGAGAAATAGAGGGTCTGCAACATCAAAAATAAAATGTTCACTTTTAATGTCCTTTCCTCCTTATGGGAGGTTAACATCTGAAAAGCTGGTTGCACACACTTGCTCCAGCAAGTTTAAAAGCGGATTAGTGATGCATGACTCAGAGGTTTCAGTGTCAAGCAAAAGTCTTTAATCATCTCATGGCGAAGCATTTGGCCAAAGCCAAAAACACATCCTGACTTCTCGTATTCTTTCGCGCTTTTAACATGAATCACAAAATCACAGCTTTTGGGAAACTTTTCAGTAATGCCCGTGATTGTAGAGCAGTTCCAACGAGCGCCGCACGAGCGCGCTGCAAAAACCCCCCTCCGGTGATCTCACCCTCCATCATTTAATGAGATCTTTATCTTGACAAGCGAGAAATCATTTGACAAATCGTGTTTCTTAACAGCCAATACTACGGATAAATAGTTCCGGAGAAAGCAAGATATCAATCAAACAAAAATGCAAAATTAACGTAATTTATAACTTTTAATTAAATGAAATTTGTTCTTGTTGACGTTTGGTTTATGCTTACAAAACCGGTTTTCCCAGTAGTGTGTACCCGCGCATTTTAGGTTTACCTCACATTACAAATAATGTCTCAATTAAAAATTGTCAAATCATTGTAAATGAATCTCATCCCTCAGTTTAAGGTAAATCCAATCCAATCAAGTTATGTCACTTACCTGCCGTTAACGGCTGCACTTCCGCGAGGTAACCCCGCACACACCAACAACAGCTCGCGTTTTTTCTTAATTGTAGCCTACAGAACACTGGTACATTTACGCTTCAATCCCAGGTTTTTGTTTCCCGTATGTCCTTTATCCCGGTGACTTGAGCCGCTCCACTCGCTGCAGTCCTCTTGTCTTTCTCAATTTGCAGGGAAACTTCCACAGTCCATCGGGAACGCGCACACGCGCGCACCCGCTGACTGATATCCTCCCAGTTTTCCCATGGGCGGATTTAGGGGTTTTCAGGTGGGAGAGTACACTCGATGTTAATTCCACTTTTTGACTTTCAAGATGTTGTGATGGCACTTAATGTCTAATATGTTTGACATGTTGAAAAGGAGTTATTCAATCAATAACCTTAAGATTTTAAGTCTTGTTTTTCTTTCAGAGGTAACGCAATAAATAACTATAAGATTACAATTATTTTATTTATTTTAGAGGAAACACAATCATCCTAACATTCAAATTGTAATATTTATTTTCTCTTTCAGAGGAATTGTTTTAATTTCCTTTATACATTTTATAGTGCCTGCCTTTACAATATGTTGGGCCAGATACGATTTTACATGAAAGCTTGCTGTCAGGACCTGCACTGACAACCTGATAAGTCTCTATTTCAGGCTAATCATCATAGTGGGGAGGACTCTGATGTGTAATTGGTGCAGAAGGCCTTGATCAGGCTAAGAAGAGTATGCTATTGAGAACCTGAGAGAGGGAGCAGATGGCTATCAGACATGGGAAATGTTGTCCGCATCTCCTCCCTGAACCAGGAACAAGGCATAGGTGAAAGCCAAGAGACCAGAAGTCCCTCTCGGGTGCTGAAATGGCCCAGGTGCTGGGATGTAGACCCATAACAACGACCTTTCATCCAAGGTGCTGGAGCGCTCCTGGCCCATGTCACCTGGTGCTCCTGAGTCCGGCTCAGGTAGCCCCTTTCACAGGCCACGCTGACAGACAGTCGTCATCACCTCCGGGACCTGCAGTAATTAGGGGGTTACGACCCCAAGGATCTGGCTATTGTTGTGCCTGTGCAGCAGGGCATGTTATAGTGAACTTGTGCCAGAATAAACCTCTCTCAGGAAACTTCACTTTCTATTCAGTCACTCACTTCTCAGAGTACAGTGCACTCCTCAGAATTCAAGGAAATGCCACTGGAGAGAGACGGCAGCTTTATAGTCCGTGAAGGCCCTGAACAGCCCTGCACAGTTCCACATGTTATGCCAGCATTCATGATACACGGACATTGGGACTTTGATTAATGAATAGTAAAGAGTTAACTTGGCATCCCTCACTTGTTTCACCGACATAGTGGGCCTGTAAACACCGATGTGTTTACAGGCCCACTCCCAGCCGGTCTCCCCCTTGGCATAACAGTGAGCTTCTGAGCCTGTGCTTCACTCTGCCTATTATTTACTGAATGAATGTGCATCAGGGTGCTCATGTGTAAGATTTGTGTGTGAACCTGTGTGAGTGTAAAGGAGGATCCATGCATTCAAGTAAAATTATGCTGCATAGACATGATGGTGAGAAATATTAGTTATCCGTATTAAGGATTAATGAAAACGCCTTGAGGAAACCTGCTGCCTTTTCCTCTCAATGGATAAATAAGGTTTTACACATCAAACTCCACCAGCAACACGTCTTTAAGAGCCCAGTTTGGTGGAGTGGTTGCAGCCATCAAGTGTTAGTCCATAATCTTGCTTTGAAGTCCAAGAGGGGTTATGTAAAGGTGAAGGCTATTAGCTCCCCCCTCCCCTAACTTACACACATAATCATAGCTGAAAACACATACCGTCAAAAACACAAAAAATTGACATTTGTTTGACAAAGTTATTTTTGCTAGGCTGATCAAATTCTGTAAAGTGACCTCTACTTCAATTGGCTTTTTACACTGCAGAAAATGAACCCGGATGGAAAGAAATCAATACAATAGATTTTTTGCCCTGATGTCCAATTTATATAGCGTGTAAAAGTGGCTGTAAAACTATTCCAAGCTAAGCTATTGATATAACTGTGCAGGGGCTTAGTGTTATTCTGCCAGTCTGGTCGCCCTGCTGGGTCTTGGCCATTTCAATGGTGGAGTAAATAGGTCAGTGTGACTGCAGCTCCGCGGGGGTATTAAACACATACTGTGCCTTATGTGTGCATGAAAAACTGTGCACGCAAACACACACCTGGGACTGATCCCAGACTGGGACAGCAGGTCTGGGGAGGTATTCCTAATCAAACCCAGCTTCCTCAGATCTCTCCTGGTTTCCCAGCTGCACTAAGATCACGTGCAGTTATCCAGAACAGCCTGACAAGGATCTCTGGCTTTGGTCAGACCGCCAGCCTGATAAGGAGAGACAGCTAGAGACAGACAACACAGACACACTCTCAGCGTCTTGGCCTCTTTTCTCCAAACTCTCACATTACTTATATGAAAACTTAGAGTATATTTACCCCCCACATACATGTGTCACACATGATACTAAAAGACACACATGCTTCCACACACAACTGCTGCACAATGTTACTTCAGTAGTTCACAGACAGGACATCAGACAATGATTATGGAGACAGAGAGAGGAAAGGGCTGTGAATCAAATTTGTGAAGAAAGAAAACCCACGCTATTAAAAGCTTTCTGTGGAGGTTTGCAGGTTGTTATCTCTTTGTCAGAGCAGCAAGCATTTTTTTGTCTTTATTCCCTCTATCTTAAGGCTTCCTGTCCATTTATTGTTAGCTTATGTTTCACATGTGCTTTTGTATGAGTTTTTGCTACAACTCCTGCTTTATTATTTATTGAGAGAGGCATGACTAAACCATGACTCCTTGTTTTCATAGACCGTCTTTAGGCCCCATTTACACAGGAACGCAAACGAACCGAATTCGATATAAAAAAAGTCTTCCATTCACACGGATACGGCTCAATAAACGTGTCCCTTCACACGAGACCGCTCGACCCGCTGGAGACGCTGTAGTACATATGCCGGGCCTGTAAGTGGCGCTGTACTTCCGCCACAAAATACACCAAAAGCAGCGAAGAAGACCTCCGAGCATGGTTGCCATGGTTGCCTGGTTGCCCTTCTGTTTATTCTCCGTGGTGGATTTAGCTCCATGTCCACTTGTTGCTGATGGTTGTGGTAGAGGAGCTGTAGATTTTGCACTAACATCTGTAGCATGGTCAGTAGCAGTAGCAGTAGCTACTGACAGTAGCTACTGAGTGAGCAGCAGAGGTGGGGAGAGGCGGGGCTATGGCTTCATCGTTATCAGGAAATGATCGTATAGGACGTACACACGGAGCCGTTTGGCCCCCCAGAGCGTTCCATCCGCAGATCTATCCACCTTGGGACCCGTTGTCGTTTGAGGGGTCCGTTTCCGCGGTTCCGTTACGGCCTCGTGTGAACGAACGGGCTATACGAAAGAGAAAAGTAGCGGATACAACCTGTTTCGTTCCCGTGTAAACAGCGCCTTAGAGCACAGCTGACACTCTGCTTTGTTTACAAAGCTGTCTACTGCCATAACACTTTTAGCGCTGGATGCTTGTGCACACTCATGTGTGTTGTTACATTTCCCCAGGTTTGGATGGATGGGAAGCTTGAGGAGATGCTTGTTGTCATTTGTCCTTGCGTATTGTCTCTGTGTGTGCTTAAATTAAACTCAGCAGGGTGGCAGGGAAGCTGAGGTGCTTGTGGTCAGTTGTCCTTGGGGGTTGGGTCGCCTTTGTTTGTCTTCACACATCTGGCCACTAGAGTCACTTCCGACTCCAATTAGGATTTCCTGAGACTCAATAAAGGGGATTATTGGCCTGCAAAACACTATCCCAGACTCTCCCACCCTCACCTTCCTGCCTCTGCTGCTACGGTCATTACACTAGCCAGAACTACAGTCGCACTCCACTAGAGGCTCACAATGACACAGTGACATTCAGCGACATAGACAAATCAGCCCTTTTCTTCCCATCCTTTTCTTGCATCTCTTTTCTCCTTTTTGGGAAATGAAAGACTCCTCTTATATTTGATCTCTACTTTAGAATCTCCTCATATGTGAAAGGAATCAAACGCTTCATAAATGATGTCAGCAATGGAAACTACATTTCTGCCCAACTGGCTGATGAGAGACCACAAGAGTCTGTGTACCAAGCTGTGGTTGGGCACAAAGCCTCAGAGCGGAGTGCAGGGGAGCTGGGCTGCGAGGTGATAGGGGGTCCCGAGCGGCTGCTTGTGTGGCAAGAGTGATCACACAGTTAATATTCAAAGGGCCAGGTCTGTTCTAAGGAAGCCACTAAATAGAGGTTGACAAAGCGCATCGTACAAACAAAGGCTTCTCTCTAAGTAGGCTGTGTATATAGCACGGAGGGCAGAGAACGGATGGGCTTTGCTGGGTTGGTCATGTATGGAGTCTATAGTGAGTTATTAAAGCAGGGCCTCCTGTTCTTCCTCCCCCATCTCAGTTAACTCCAAACCACACATTCTTCATTTCTTTATGTCTCTTGGGCTTTAATGGGTTTTTTTGTCACAAAACTATACATCTTTGGGCATAAGAGGTAAAAAATGCATTGAATTATTTCTCTTCAACTTAATAATTGCTCCTTCATATACCCTCTTCAGATGAGCGGCATTATTTCTCCAGTGTTCCCTGTGAGTATGGATAGTAATGTCTACGTGCTTCATATTGAGTAAAGCCTTGAAAATTCCTTTCTACATCACCACACACCCACAGTTACTTCAACTATCTAAACCTAATTATTCTACCCCTGCTTCACTGTGCCAACTAATGATGTCACCCACAGAGAGACAGTGGAACTGTTGACTTGCTGCCTTTGGGAGGCAAGGAGAAGAAGAGGGGAGGAGAGGAGACGAGAGGAGAGGAAGTTAAGAGAAGATTAGCAGCTGAGAGGTTAGCAAAGTAGGAAAATGAGGGAGGGGGACCCCTGGAGTTTTGGCTGGCCCTTGTGTTGGGACCGCAGGGATTAACCAGCCTGCTCTGCTGCTGGACCCAGAGAACCCAGCCTACTCCTTTCTGCTCCCTCTGTGGCTCCGATAGACATTCAACCAACACATTTAAAGGCTGAAAGGAAAACACGGAGGAACTATGAGGGCCAGGCCCCAAGGGGACTCCTTCTGGGATTAACCTAGCTGCCACTCTCTACCCATCACTTCCACTGGCATTCACTGGGCCTATGCTGGAATCCATTCATCCTTGCTAAACTGTTGCATAACAATGCTGCATGCCTTTTGCTGCAGCATTGGAGCTGTTGGTAAAACAAGGCACCCTTGGGCCTCCAGAAGCCCCAAGCCCATGGCCCTGTTGCCTGCATTGTCGGTGACGCTTTGGAGGCTGGATCAGTTTGGGAGGGACTAGAAATGTGGGGCACACGTCATAGTGGACGCGAGTGGCGCATGAGTGGCGTGTAAGTTGGGCGATAGCTTGACAAATACTTTGACATTTTGATAATTGGCTTCGTCATGCTGGCAGTGTTAGTGGAGTAGCATTCTCACGTGTGTTCGTTTAATGTGAAATTACAGCGATCATGCGATTATCTTTTCTTTGTTTAAAGACTGGAAACAGGCCAAGAGATTGACTGGCACATAGTCCCCTATAGATTCATACATCAATGTTTGTTCATATTATCTAAAAAGATCATGTATACAGAACCAGGCAAACTGTTTTCCTCTGTTTCCTGACCTTATGCTAAGATAACGTGACTGGCTGTCGGCGCTGTTTACATATTCATCGGTATCTAACTTCAAATGTTGATTGTCACACTTAAAGTGAGGCAAATTCCTAACATTTTCAAACTATGCTTTTAAAAGTGCAGAGAAAATTAAGCATTCTTTAACAGGACGGCCCACAGTCACTTTAAACATGAATAAAACAGACATTGTCAGTGGCAACGGAAATTATTGTCACAATTAAAAAAGACCAGATGATCTCAAAGCCATTAATGCAGAGGGGCAGAAAAGGGGAGAAATGACTTAATGTGGGTCAGATAAATGGGAAGACAGCATGCGGTTCATTCCACTTTCTGGAAATCATGTGCTAACCCTCTTTCCCTCCTTTCTCTCTCTCCCCGACACATGGAGAGCTGGCATGTTTGGCAGAGGCAGAAAGGAGAGGAACAAATGGATGAGTGACCAATGCAGAGTTGCGACGGCCAGCTGAGTTATTTGGTCAAAACTCAGTAAAATGGAAGGACAGGCTGTTGCTAGGCTATGCTGAGAGAAAGAGGGAGCACTCTGGCTGAGCTGATAGAAAATAACCAGGCCTCTGTTTACTCACACGGATATTCCACTTTAGAAGCCCTGCAATCACCACCAATTAGTACTATTACTGTTACCTCCTATCACTCTGTTTGGGCCTTTATTAACCACTCAAACTGTTGAACAGGATCTAAAGGACTTAAGGCACGGACACACCAGGCCGATTATCGGCGTCGGTGGGCGTCAGGCCGACGATGAGCGTCGACACGCCCTACTCAGATTGGTGTGTCCCGCACCATCGGGTCTTTTCAGCCGGGCCGACGCCTTTTCGGGGCGGGCAGTCGGCCAAAGGCAGTAAGCAAAATAAATCACTCTGATTGGCTGTTCAGCTAGCGAATCAGTGCATGAGAAGCGAAACGGAAGAGAGGGACCCAAACAAACTATTAAGAAGGCAAATCTGAGATTTCATTTAACTCCAGCTCTCGACACAGGTTCGGGAAAGCCCCATGAGCTTCTCGTTGTAGATTGAAAATGGAACGCACACGCTATTTGTTGTTTGTTTATATCACGCAGTCTGTTCTTCTTTTCTCGGTTATCACGTAGTCTGTCTTCCGGTTGTTGCCTCTTTTGAATGACGAATACACACTACCGCCGCCTGCTGGTAAGGAGAGTTATTGCCACTCACGCATGCGCTGAAGTCTTTGCGGTGTGTTCCAGTGCGACACATGGCCAAAACGCAGAGACGCAAGGTGACGCAACAGTAGGTGTCTGTCTGTGTCAGTTCTTTGTTGTCAGATTGGTGTGTCCGGGCCTTTACAAAGAGGCTGAGAGAGAGTTTCAATAGCAGTGAATGATGGGTGGAAATTAACAATGCACATGGAAATGTACTATGCCACGAATACTTGGAAATACACAGCATCTAAGGGGTTCTGATTTTAATAATGATATATCAAAGGTCAAAGCATGGTGTCAGTATATTGGTCTCTCTGTCCTTGACAACCAAAGCACAACACACCAAAACACACATAACTCATACTTAGAACAAATCACACCCCTGTTTATCCCTTGCATAATTCTGACTGCAGTGCACTGCAAACATAAATGGTCACAAAGGCCAAAATAATAATAATCATAACCTTAAACGGCAAGACCTCAAAGACTGATTTAAGGGACAATAGCTATGGATGCATTTTCAAAACACTTTAATATTTTTGTTCTTACAAATTACTTGAATGCTATTTGGCAGTAGAGAGTTTCCATTCCGGTGCCCACATTTTTCCCAACCCATATTTTTTTATTGTGATGGTTTTGCAAGAAAGATGGAGAAAAAGCGTAGAAATCTCAGGACAATTAACATATTTTGTGTATCAGATTTATTTTATTTTTCCTATCTGGCCATCATCTTCTAACCCACCAACTACAGCTGTTGATGGAAATAAAAGTATTAAGAAATGACTGTGTCTGACCCTTTCCGTATATTTTCCGAAACCACTGATCCAACATTCACAACCACTATGTGCATATGAAAAGGGATCAGGGTTTAAACTTCTCTCTCAAGCTCCCTTTTGTATTTGTTAGAAAACTATTTCTGTCACTTTTAACTTTGGAACAAACACTTTTCTTTCTGCAATAAATGACAACACGATGTATAAAGCAATTATTATGCTTGCTTAACGCGGCTCTAAAGCATTGTTGATTTTGGTAATTTTATGTTACTTTTTGAACCTAAGGAGAAAGATGGACAATCACCAGCCTTATTCTTTCACAGTTTTAAACCTTTTCAGTTTTATTGTAAAAAATAGAGAAATATTTAACAAACGATTGGAATCCATTTTTATCAATAGTTGACTTGTTTTCTCACTCTAGCCCAAAAATATCTTCAAAAAATAGGAAAAGGGGACAATCACAAGAGTGTCAATCAGAGAAGCTTAGATAAACAGATCTATGCATTTCTGTTTACTTCTCACGTGTGCACCTCTGGCTCCGTGTTATGAAAACTCAGGATGGGCTCTGAAGGAAGCCGGCTCAAAGGATTATCTTAGGCCAGCCTTAAACAGAAACCAGAGAGAGACTAGGGAACAAGAGAAGTGGAGAGAGAAGCAGAAAGCAAAACAGAGAGAGAAAAAGATTTGTGCATTAAATCCCTAGAGGCCAATGTCTTGTTTGAAGAGCCCTGAGGTTAAGGTCAGAGGTCACAGGTTAGGCTCAGGGGTTATCAGCAACTGTTTGGGGTTAACTACAATTGTCTGAATAGATGAGCACTTATACAGTTAAATGGATTAACCCAGTGAAGGTATTCAAGGGTTACAACCAGAGTGCAAGCCCATGTCCACACAAACACAGAGCATACACACTCATTTCTGTGTGTGGGTACTGTAAACTGGCAGACACACTGGGAAATGTATCTCTTGTTGCTCTGGGTGTGGTTGAATGTGGAGCGGGGGTGTTAGAGGAAGTCAGTGGCTAGCAGAGGTGTTGAACCCTGTCATCCTGTTGTTACTGGTCACACCTGTTGTTCCCAGAGAGCATAAATACTGGAAGTGTGTTGGTGAAATGAGACCAATGAAGGAACCACTTAATTATACCATCAACCAAATAGGGCATGGAAATAACTCATTTCTGACTAACCCAAGGGCTTTGCAGCGTACATACAGCTACAACAAACACAACAATCACCCCCTGGTGCACACACCCATATACACAAACACACACTTATGTGGATGATAATGGCAGGGCTCTTGTTTAACGCCCCCTTCATTCAGCATGATGGGGGTTGTACTACAGTGCATTCTTAATGGTCTTCCAACTGTGACCTGAGCAAGAGGTATGGAGGAGGTGGCAGAGGAGGAAAGGACACGGTGTTAAGAAGAAAGGGAGGTCTTTAAAAATAAAAACTTTGGCTCAAATCTTTGTCCTCCATTGGCCCAATTCCAAGACAGAATATTTGATTTGATCATTTGTTTATTGGCTTGGTTTTCGTAATAAATCAAAGCTGTTTGTTGAATATATTTGAATGAAGCGTGTTTTCTGTATTTTCACGCTTGATGGTCAAATCAGAATCAGCTGTATTCCACAAGTATATGTATACATGCAAGGTATTTGAGTCTGTTTCCTTTGTAAAAGCGTGCCTCGATGTACTTGAACAGAAATAGAGATGAAAGTCTTGTTGTTTTGGTTGTTGTCGCACAGGAGACCCCACAGTGTATTCTGTGTATCTCAGGCTGATGTCAGTCATCGCCAGTGACCCGCAGAGGAGTCGCAAATGAAACACGGCAGTGATAATGCCCAGCTCTCCCTGGTGCTGTGTTCAAGCATAAACAAAATACGCCTGATTACTTCCATAGGACTCAGTGACAATGTGGGCATCCCAGTAGAGAAGGCTGCCACTATGTGGCACATGAGAGCTGCAGGGTCCAGGGCACAGATCTGGGCACAGAGTGGGTCTTTCATATGAAAGCCCTTTGAACCTTGACTGACATGGAAAATTCTTTGAAGTGCTGTTGGGTGAATCCCAAAGTCCAAAGCTAGTTCAACATGTTGAAATGGATCCTTTGTATTCCCACTTGGTCATCACAGATCTAACATGTGGAGAATCATAGAGCTCCCCCCCCCCCCGTGTGTGTTTTGCCACGTTTTTTTTTTTTACTGATCAAAGTGAAATGTAAAGAGGAGAGGCATATATGAGGAATTGTAATGACATGTTTGAGGCTCAATGTTAATTCTTAGCCTATTTCCCACCAGGTGCTTAATATGGGTATATAAACAGGGGAGGGCCACAAATTGTGCAGCCGCAGTGCTCCACAGGGCATAATAACATAGTGCGCCCATAAAAATAGCAGATAAGCTAAGGCTACTTATTACCGCTGACAGCAATGATAAAGTCTACTGTATTGTCTTTTGCTGGCAGAGTAGATCATAAATAGCTGACCATGACCATTTGCGACCGGACATGCCACTGAATATTTGTCCTCTGTACGTATGTAAAAGACCACAAACTTATTGGGAGATGGTAAGAATAAGGCAAATTGCCATGTTATACCCATTTATAAGAATCCCATAAAACCATTCATCCAGTTGTCCTTCTTCCACTCCCATTTCCCCAGGTGCACTGGGCATGTCTTTGCCACGCAGTGCTAATTATGAGCTAGTTGGTTTCAGCATTGTGTATCACACAAAGGGGATTTGCTCCAAACCAAAGCCATGCCAAAAAACAGGCCTGCCCCCACTGCCTATAAGCCGGGATGTTTGAATTGCAGGTTATGTCACTACATCATTTTTTGTCCCATAATTTAACCATAATAATAACAACAACAGGTGGCCCTAATACTAACGAACTAGGAATTAGCTACATAATTAATGACAGTCACACAAGTAAAGCAAAATAAACTTTAGATATAACTGTGAAGTATTTCTATATAAATGATCAAATCTGATAATGCCAGCTTCGGTTCTTCATCATGGCTGTTTAAAACTCATATACCAACATCATATCAACTATAACACTAAATAGTATCTAATCGTTTTAAGAAAAGCTATCCTCTGTTTGCCTTATGTGCCAATATCACTCTGTAGGACATTAGTTAATAGTTCCTGTTTTTTGGGCAGACACCCAGCCCTTGATGTAAAGATAGAAAGTCACTAAACCAGAATGTAGCAAACATGACAGCACAAGTTTCTATTGTACTTCAGCTAAGTGTTTTTAAGTTATGTGTTGGCCTGAAAATTACCACACTTCAAAGTGACTTAATAATTGAGTCAATATGTGTTATCTCTCCTTTCCACGCTGTTTTTGATATATTATGTTCTCATTTAGAGTTGCTGGAACAGCCAACATCCTCCAGATCCTTCGTATGGTTGTGTTTTTGTCAAATTTTCTGCAGAAAAATAATGGCCCTTATCTGGAACAGACATGCTCAAGTGTACTTGAGTCTGGGCCCCAATCTGATCCAATTTCTAAATGTTCATGCACTTCCCGTCTTAGTTTTTCTTTCACCTTCAAAGCCTCGCCCAGAAGCCAGCTGGTCCAACAACAATATGAGGACAGGTCTGTTCACTTTATACATCTATGAGCAGGCGCATTCAGTTAGCCTCTTACAGTGGCGAGCCGTCAGGGCCCTCTAGGCCCTCTGTGAGGGCCTAAGATATTCCAAAAAATAATATTTAAAAACATTAAAAAAAAATTTTTTTTTTAAAAATATATATCTTTTTTATATTATTTTTGTTATATTTTTCATTAGTTTTACGGAAAAAAAACTTGATTTAATAAAATAACATTTCCAAAGAAATAAATCCTTCGAATCTGCCTGTTCGGTCTCTGTTTGAATGTGAAGGGTTACATGAAAGAAGGTCTGGCCCTCTCTGCGATTCACAGAGGGCCCGCTATAGTAACTGAACGAGAGAGTAATGTCAAATGACAGTACAATTGACCAATCATATCTTCCCTCTAAATGGGTGGGTTTCATTATCGCGGACTTTATGACAAGTTCCGCCCGCTGTGAAACTTTTCTTGTTTCCAGAGGAACAACAACTTCCTGTCAACAGCGTGAACTCGCCTTCAAAATAAAAGCATGCCAAATTACACGTAAGACATACAACTGTAACGAAAGTAACAAACACAATGCAATATCATTTTCAATGTCAAAGAACACAAATTGAGTTCACAGGTGTTGTTTTGTGTGGTAGAGGGTCGCTGTCATTGATGCGTTTTGCACCCTGGGCCGTTGTTTTGATATTCCGCTGAAGTATACGCTGTGACGTAATAACTATTTTTTTTCCTTTTTTTCGAGGGAAGGGGTGGGGGTCAGAGGGCCTAGGTATAAAGCTCACGGCTCGCCACTGGCCTCTTAATTCATAGCACATTTCACATGTTGTTTTCCAGTAGCTTAATTGATAAACACTTTATAGACTATAAGATTGTCTGGAAATGCTGACGAGCTAATTTAGCAAATTTGTTCGCTACCATTACAATTATTCTCCTGCCACACCTGTCCTCAATATAAGTACTTAATTATGATGGATGTTTAGGTTGTCAGTTGTTTGTTCCTTGTGACAAGTACAACAAGAATTGAGAAAATAGCTGCCTCAGGGTAGGAATGGGACTTGGGTTAGCTATTACTACCTTGCAACCTTAAATCATCTAGCCTGCCACTGTAGGCTAAGAACACAGTGGCTGTTGAGCAGCCTACACACAGTATTATACACAACGTATTATCTTGATTGCATACGTTATGTCTGTGTTAATCTTACTTTTGTTTCTATGGTAAGTGTCCATGTCACAGTGATAATAACTTAAGTGTCCTGACCAGAGAAAACAACAAGGTACATTATTATTTTTGGAGTGGAGTGTAGGCCAGCCTAAGTCTTGACTGAAATATCAGTGATTACATGGGAATGACATTTCATAGCAGGACATGCAAAGATTAAATTAATAACAATAATAATTGCTGTATTCTCTATTACTGTGTCATTTCCAGGGTCAATTGTTTGTTCTGGCTCACTGGCTTAGCTTACTGGGACACTTGTAATAGGACAGAGTGATCATAAATGATACATGTGCTGTACCTGCCAAAATAAATCTAAATGTCTGACACAAAATAAATGGCTATTTATTTTTAGCTTGTTATGGCTTCAAATGCTATGGTGCAGCGCAGTGGAAAGACCATTACACATGACAAACTAGGCCCCTCCTCATGTTCAGTGACTGCCTGTGAACTATCAGTATGTAATAAAGTATAAATGTAAACATATAGTGAGTCATTCGAACATGATTGGTGTTTAAAGACTTGGAGTCTGCAACTCTTTGGCTGTGATGTCAAAGGTCACCACCCCATCCACTCCCTCAATGACCCTTGTTTCTGCATCCGCAACCCCTGACCTTTCACCCCCATGTTTCTCCCCGGTTGGTCCCGTCTCTCGGGGTCTGTCTCTAGGGAGGGACCCAGTGCTGTGGAGAAAGGGATAAAGATCATTCAAGAGTACAGAGCCACTTATGCGGGAGATAAGATTTTAGAACAATACCTGTAACTTTACGTAAAAGCATACTTCTCAACACTTCAGTCAGAGTTTGGATGTCGGTAAAGTATATTTACTATAGAGTCGACATATATATGTGTATGTGAAAGAGTGCCTGAACTTGGACACAGTTTTACATTCTTATTGTTTTCACTTTCCATTCATTCACTCAGCAAGACAAGAGTTCATACAATTCCTGTAATTGTTTGCAAGAGATAACACAGGAAACAGAGAGGATGTAATCCCCTGAATTTGAACAGCTTGCAGATAAATAGAGAAATCATTCACTTATATTGTGACAAGTGGACTTTACAAAGACAAAAACTTGACTTGACTGTATTAGACATTAGATTTCACCGCACTTTGCTCATTTGGTGGCCTTTGACCCTTGCAGCTTCACCACCACAGCTGTGCCTGGCGCTCTCCCACGCTGTCTCCTTGCTGAGCATAATTATTTGTTTTGAGGAACTGTACACCCAATTTCCCTCAAAGGTGAAATATAATTAAATGTACATTGATTTATTATTTCATTGTTGTGGATGAATGCTAAATGTTCTTTTGGTTTGTAACATCATGTAAAACTTGAATAAGGGTGTGTAACCTTGAGGAGATAAAAGCCTGCACGTACCTCACACCTCAAATATTTGAGGTGAAAGAGTAAAATTGTTTTAGTGTTTGAACCATGGTAGTCCATTCCTGCACATATAAGTAGTTTTACTCCAACAGTTTGAATCCCTTTCCTAAGTTTCATTACTGTAAAACCACAGTCATCACTCTGTGAAATCAGCCTGACATTTTTCCTTGTCACTTTTGCTGCAACACTACATTTTACAAGACAAGGTCAGAACACCTACAATGATGTTCGGCTTTCCCTTTTGTAATCATGGGCTCCCTGTTTATGTGTGTGCATAAGTGTGAAATTGTCTCGCAGTGTTTTATTGTACCCTGTGGTAAGGGCAGTGGATTTGATGGCTGACAGGCAGGAGTAACGCCTTTTCCTCCGGACTCCTTCCCTGTTCCTTCCACAGCCGCTGTGGTCCAACCCGTTTCCGATCTATGCTGACACACACACAAAAAAACATAAAAATTGGCCAGACATGACTGCACATGCATAAAGTAACACACACCTTTTTCTAAATTAAAAATACTGTAACATCCTGGCAATCTCTTTGAGATCCAAGCTGGCAAAAGGAGACATAATCTCGAGCAACAGTATTTACAAAATGTTGTCTTTCCTTTATACTCGCTCTCAAATCAAGTGTGTATTGTGTCTTGAAATGAGTCAGGCAGTTTCCGCAATATTTATACAACTGTGAGTGCCATATAAACAGGATACATAGAGAGGAAAAGAACAGGGTGGGAAAGTCAGGCTGAGATTGTAGGTAAACTCTGCAAGCAACCATGAAAAAAAAGTATTCTACAATTACTGTATCAGAGGAAAAAAGTGAATCACCAAGTCAATCAATCAATCAATCAATGTATATTTATATAGCCCAATATCACAAATGTTACATTTGTCTAAGTGGACTTCACAGTTTGTACAGAATATCAGTATGACAATACGACACCCTCTGTCCTTGGACCCTCACATCGTACAAGGAAAAACTTCCAAAGAAACCCCACAGTTTAATGGGGAAAAATGGGAGAAACCTCAGGGAGAGCAACAGAGGAGGGATCCATCTCCCAGGACGGACAGACGTGCAATAGATGCCGTGTGTAAATTGAAAAGATAATACATTTACAACATAGGTAGTCCAAATGTTTGGAAATGCATGTGTCTATAATAAGAAGATGAATCCACGAGGATATCAACAATCCTGCGGGAGCCATCAGGGAAGTAGTATGATGAGAGTCAGACAGGACCACAGTGATAGGTTCAGCCACGACTCGAGGTCTGAGGTGGATATGCGAAGGACAGTTGAGAGGTGATCATCAGTGATAGAGGATCTGTATCTGGATTTGTTGAACTTCATCACTGAGAATGTCTGTTCACATATGTAGGTAGATCCAAAGAGGACCATCATCTTCTGAGCACGTCTCCTGATGTGTGGAAAGTTCTCCTCTTTCAGGGAAGAGTAAAACTCAGGCAGTGAGACTGACCTAAAGTGCTCTGACAGAAGTGTGTCAGACTGCAGGTCAATGAGTTCAAGCTGAACATCACTGGGTGCATCATCCACATGGCATGTAAATGGGGAAAAGATCATGTTCATTTCATTCTCAACTGTTTTGAAGTCTTTAAATCGCCTTGAAAACTCACCATGCAGTGCTTCTAACATGGATGAGTACCTCTGGAGGTGATCAGCTGATGGTGTGGCTTCCTTCAGTGTTGGCAAGTGCGTGAGAATGTTGTCTTCCATTTGGCTTGAGAGAAGCTGCAGCTTTCTCATGAAAGCCTTCACTGCACTGTACATGTCATGCACAAAAAGGCCCTTGCCTTGCAGTTTGACATTTAGTTCACTCATTAGTGCAGTCACATCTACAGCAAAACCAAGGTCTGCCATCCAGTCTGCATCTGAAAGCTGTGGGATGTTGTTTCCTTTCTTCACACAGAAGTCTTGAATCTCTTCTCTCAGGTCCCATACTCTTTTCAGCACTTTGCCCAGGCTGAGCCACCTGACAGCTGCAATAATCTCACTTTCCTCCAAAAGTGCAACAAACTGTCTGTGGTTCAATGCTCTTGCCCTGATGAAGTTAACTATTTTAGTTACAACATCAACAACATGGTTAATTTTTAACACTGACTTACACAACACTTCCTGATGTATAATACAATGCAAAAATACCAATTTCTGCTCAGGGTTAATTTCTGTCACTTTATCCTGCATTCTCTTCAATAGTCCAACATTTTTCCCTGTCAGATTTGGACAACCATCCGTTGTCACGCCTGCCAGCTTGTCCCATTTCAGTCCCAACTTTTCCACACATGCATTTACCTCCATGAACAAATCACTCCCTGTTGTTGTCCCTTTCATTGACTGCATGACTGCCAGCTCCTCCGTGATTTTGAAGTCTGTAGTTATCCCACGTAGGAAGATGAGTAGCTGGGCAGTGTCACGTACATCGCAGCTCTCATCCAAAGCCAAGAAAAAAAAGTCAAAGTTGACCGCTCTGTTCTGCAGCTGAAGCTCCAGATTTCCCGCGATGTCCTCAATCCTCCTCGTAAGAGTGCGTCGGGAGAGCGGCACTTTCTCAAATGCCTCCTTTTTCTCCGGGCATATTAGTGCGGCAGAGTCCAACAAACACTCCTTAATGAACTCTCCGTCCGAAAACGGTTTACTTTTTTTTTTGCAATTTTGTGGGATAAGACATAACTCGTCTTGACAGCTGCATCTCTGGATGTGGAATGTTTTGTGGAAATGTGTTGTTGGCTTTGCAGCTTAGCTAGCAAAGCATCCGACCCCTTTGCCCGCTCTTCCTCAGACAGGTTCTTGTATTTATCTGCGTGTTTGGTAGCATAGTGGCGACTCAAATTGTACTCCTTGAACACAGCGACCTGCGCACCACAAACTAAACACACAGCTTTACCTTTCACTTCTGTAAATAAATACTTAGCGGTCCATGTCTTGTTGAAAACGCGGCATTCAGTATCGATCTTTCTTTTTTTGCGGAAGCATAATGTGAACAAAATAGGTCCAAGCACTGAGCCCTGTGGCACTCCATGGCTAACTTTGGTTTGCATGGAAGATTCATCGTTGACACACACAAACTGAGACCGTTCAGATAGATAGGACCTAAACCAGCCTAAAGCAGTTCCCTTTATGCCAACTAAGTGCTCTAGTCTTTGCAATAGGATATCATGGTCTCTCCCAAGTGGGAGGAAAGGCAAATAAACTTATCCAAATGAGAAGAACACTCCAGACTAAACTGCTTAACCTATGAATATGGATGGACTCTGCAACTGGTGTTATTGAATGAGATTAAAGATTAAACAAAAACACCTCAGAGTTAAAAAAAAAAACAGCTCTGTGCTGCTACTGCTTATTATCGTTATGAAGCTTATCTCCTCAAAGTTGGGTTAATCCTTTATTGTGGCAAAGTGTGCAGTTACATAACTTGGAATGGCATCAATAAGACAGGGAGAGAACAGTTCTCACACACATAGGAAGGCTAAGTTGTTTGTGACTTATGAAGAGTCAACTTGTGATGCGAAAGGTGCAATAAGTAGAGTTCAAACACATAAGGCTTCCTCTTTAGCAGCTTATAGGAAAGCAGCAAGTGGAGACCTTTGGTTGTAGGGTGAACTGTGATGTATTGTGCCCTAATCCTGTCTGATTTCTGCTCTACGGCAGTGACCTTCTTTCCGAACAAAATGTTCCCCCCTCCATCGCTGACTCACAACCAGTGGGAGGAAAGGGGCTACAACAGGGGAGTGGGGTTTGTGATGGATGATCCATTTTTCTGGATAAAAGGTTTTACAAAGTGGATGACTTCTGCGTCAGACACAACAAAAGTCCTATTTGCTCAAGGGAAGCCACAGGTCAATTATGCTGTAACTCTCACTGGTGAGGAAACTGTTTGACTGTTGCAGAGTGGAACCACAAGAGGCAGAAACTGCCAGGTGAATCTTAAGAGAGAGGAGCATCATTCAAGGCAAGGCAAGGCAAGTTTATTTATATAGCACCTTTCAACACAAGGCAATTCAAAGTGCTTTACAAAAATGGAAGACATTATGAAAATGGCATTTAAAATCAGTCATTAAAAAGAAAAGATAATAAAATAAACATTAAAAGAAAAAATACATGGATAAAAGTTAAAAGTTACAGTGCAGTTTAAGATGTGAATAGTTCAATTAAAAGCAGCGGCAAAAAGAAAAGTCTTCAGCCTGGATTTAAAAGTAGTAAGAGTTGCAGCGGACCTGCAGGTTTCTGGGAGTTTGTTCCAGATATTTGGAGCATAATAACTGAATGCTGCTTCTCCATGTTTAGTTCTGACTCCAGAAAGCTGACCAGTCCCTGAAGACCTGAGAGTTCTGGATGGTTCATAATTTAGCAGTAGGTCAGACATGTATTTTGGGCCTAAACCATTCAAAGCTTTATAAACCAGCAGCAGTATTTTGAAATCTATTCTTTGACACACAGGAAGCCAGTGTAAGGACTTCAGAACAGGAGTGATGTGATCCACTTTCTTAGTGTTAGTGAGGACTTGAGCAGCGGCGTTCTGAATTAGCTGCAGCTTTCTAATAGATTTTTTAGTGAGACCTGTAAAGACACCATTACAGTAGTCGAGTCTACTGAAGATAAAAGCATGGACAAGTTTTTCCAAATCCTGCTGTGACATTAGTCTTTTAATCCTAGATATGTTCTTTAGGTGATAGTAGGCTGATTTAGTAACTGTTTTAATGTGACTGTTGAAACTCAGGTCAGAGTCCATGACTACACCTAGATTTCTGGCTTTATCTGTTGTTTTGAACATTGCAGACTGAAGCTCAGCGCTAACTTTTATACGTTCTGCCTTGGCTCCAAAAACCATTACCTCAGTTTTATCTTTGTTTAATTGGAGAAAGTTCTGACACATCCAGTCATTGATTTGTTCAATGCACTTACTCAGTGTTTGAATTGGAGCATTCAGCCAAATGGTTGTTTATTTGGTGAAATCGGGGGGTGCTTCAAGCCCACAGAGCAATCAAACCTGAAATCACAGTGTTTATACTGTATGGGTAATGGTAATTATAGTTAAACCTCTGACAGCTTATTTTTGTTTTTCATGTAAGTTTCCACCTCCATGTAATCTTAAACAAACAAAGGGATAGGCCACAACAAGCGCTCTGTTGACAATGGGGAAAGGAGAGAAGTCACAAAGGAGTAGTGAGCACGTTCCCACTGTTATTTTGTGGAAAACAAGGCCTGGTTGGTGCAACTTCATTTTGGATTAGAAGAAGCAATAAAAAACAAAAGGTTATAAAACAAATAATGAATATCTAAAAGAATGAGTTAATAAGACTATAAAACAACGACTCAAGTGTTTTAACAGGCAAGTGAAAGTAAAGATCACACTCATAAAATAAATTAAATCTGAAGAAAATAGCTGCAGGATAAAATGGTTACAGTGTGTACAACTTAAAGTAATAAAAGACATGAAAGACGAGTGATTTAAGAGTGTGAGTGATTCTGTTAGTCTGTGTCTGATCTAAAGCTGCACACTCTTTAGAGTAGAAAACAACGACGATCAGCTTCCCAACTCACATCAACGAAGGCAAACAGGAGAACCTCTCAGATAGTGCAGGACCTCAGCCAGTCAGGGAGAGTCTCCTCTAATCCTTCCCCACTCCAGACATCCCGTCTCTGAGATTGCACGCCACTTGATGCCCCCTCAGGTGGATCTAAATGAGATCTGGCAAAGCTGGGATCAGTGGAGTTTTCTTTCTGAGGAGACTTTTTACATGGGAGACTTATCCTAAACCCTTGGACAAGTCACATATATTCAAATGCACTGCGATGTGTACAACATCCAGTGACATAATAAGGTGTAACATTTAAGTAGATATGGATAGAATTATTTTTAAATCATTAAAACAATTAACAAATGTATCATCAGAATGCCAAGAGGTTTAAGTCCGGACAGTAGGTCGAAGACTTCTTTGTTGAAGAGACGGAAATGAGCATGTTTAGCAGCTAGCCCCGGCCTGTCCTGTCTTGTAATATGCTTGTTCCTGGAGAGGCGCCTGTGAGTCACTGTTGCGTCAGATGAACAAGTGGAGCTGCCACAAATTTGGCCTATTCTTGCCCAGTCAGTAATTGGCCTTCTTTTATATAACTAATGACTGTACTTTAAAGGTCACCTATTATGCAAAATCCACTTTCATGTATTTTATACATAAACGTGTGTCCCCTCTGTGTAAAGAGATTCTCAAAGTTTCAGGAGAAAAGATTCGCTCCTGATCCATTTATATAAAAACTTGTCTGAAAATGAGCTGATCAGATTTTGGCCACTTTATGATGTCATAACGATTTTTTGGCTTGTATAACCATTAGCCAATATGGGTGCCACAGTGACGCGTCCTAAAACCCGGAAGTAAGCTTCTTCCGGTTCCCTCGACAAAAAAGCAATGCAATTTCTCTATCGATTAGATTTATGATTAGAAAATTATAAAAGTAGGGTATGTGGAGATTATCCAACTGAACAAAACGTGATCCGTCTGTGTCAACCACAGACCTTATTTCGAGCTATTTTCCAAAATCCTATGGAGAAATTGCATTGCTTTTTTGTCGAGGGAACCGGAAGAAGCTTACTTCCGGGTTTTAGGACGCATCACTGTGGCACTCTATAACCAACCAAGGTAAAACCCGCTCACCTTATCACCTGAATCTCCTCCTAGAGCACCATTGTGTTATTTTTAACCAAATATCTCTCAGAGGGGCGTGGGGAGTGGCTCCTTATTTTCATCTAAAGTAACAGACAGAGAATCAGCACTTTTGAAACAGGGCTGAAACAGAGGGGTTTATGGGATGCTACAATGCATGATCTGTTTGGTATTTCGAGCCAAACACTTCAGAGACATGTTTTGTATATAACTGAGAACTATAATATATTGATGAAAAACAGTATAATACAATAGGGGACCTTTAAGATTGTATGCAATCAATAGTAGAGCTGAAATACTGCCCCTCTATTCATTTGGATGATGCCATTATAATGTTACCCTATTTAAACATTAGAAGACAAGTGCTGTGTTTGTCTAACAATGCACTTCTCTCCTGGAGCGCTCCTCCTGCAGCAGCAGTCTTGCAGAGAAATGCTGCATTAGCGTGGTGATAAAGCCAGAGGTGGTTTGCTGTCATAACTGGAAGAGATTCCCAGAGTTTGAATAAAGCCAGGATCAGAGTTGGAGTGGGTGTCAGTCAGTCGGTGTAATTGATAGCAGAGACTGACAGCCGTTGTCATGAGAGGTGTCAGCAGGTCCTCCATACTGCCACTCTCCTCCTTGCAGAAAGAGAAGGAAGGAGGGCCACAGAAGAAGAGGAGCGGGCAGGGTGAAATGAGAGGGGTCAGGGAGTCAGAGGGACGACAGGTGATGAATGAAGAAATGTAGAGGAGACACCAGGCAGGCCTTGACACCTTTACTGCCCACACCAGTCCTGCCCTGTCCTGCTCTGACCCTGATGGACACAGGAACAGACAGGGTTCAACCTTACTCTGCGGCTTCAATAATGGTGAATAATGATGATGTGCCATTTGTGTTTTTCCCCCACATGCACTCAAATATATCACTGGTAGAGATTGGTGTGGAAGCAACTTGAAACAGACTATAAGTATGTTTTCCACCTGGGCCGAATAACTTTGAACCAATAATCCCTATTTGCTTCAAACAAAAACAAACATTTTACGGCAGTGCATTTTTCTACATAGTTGTGTTGTTCAGACACAACTTCCAACCACAAAATGCGTAGCTATAAAACATCAGTCTGCACCTGACAAATGTGTTAAATAAAGGCCAAGAGCATGAATCAAACTGCTAGTACCTGATGATTAACCTGGCAGGCAGCTTGAAGTACAACATTTGCCTGCTTGTTTTCCATAAAGTGCAGTCACTCTTAGCACACTTTTAACTGTTTCAAAACTCGACAAAAAAGGGAATCACAATGATTTTAAAGCTTTACACATCTTAAAGGGACTCAGCATTGTCTCACTGTTAGTGTGTCAACTCACTGTTAGTGTGTCAGCAGCAAAGATTATCCTGAGGAAATGTCTTTGTTATGTCTCTTTTTTCTATCTGTTTTACAGAGGGGAGGATTAGAGTGTGTTGCTGCAGGCCATCTAGCAAAGCAATAAAGTGTTCCACTCATGCAGACACAATGCTTGTCTTCTTTTATGCCATTGAGTTAATCTAAAACTTCCTCTAGTGTGTCACTTGCTATCCATCTTGTAAGTGCAGCTGTATATGTTTATTTTTCTCTCCTATCATTGAGATTTGTGTGAAGACGGCTAACACATTCAGGAAGCACACAGTCCATCTGCTGGCTGTTCCTTAACATGCAAGTTGTAGTTGTTTCCTCAAGGTTTCTTCAATTTCCCCCCCATAACTGTGGGGTTTCTTTTGGAAGTTTTTCCTTGTCCGATGTGAGGGTCAAAGGACAGAGGGTGTCATTTCATAATCTGAATAAGTCCACTGAGACAAATGTAAAGTGTGTGATATTGGGCTATATAAATTAACTTTGATTGATTGATTGATGCAAGTTGTAGAAAACCTAGCAGCTGCAGGGTTGCTTTTAACAATTAAAGCTTTTAAGATATGAATGAAATCAGTGCATTAGGTCTTGTCATGTAATCAGAAATTGAAATATAAAATCTTGCCATTATTTTCTACTTGATGTGTCTAATTCATGTTTAGCATCCCTGCTGGGCTGAAGCATCAATTCTGGATTATAAGACCTCTGGAAAGCACTAATGACACCACCATAAAATCAAGAGGACTCATTGATCAGTCATTCTGAAAGTGCAGATACTGTATGGAGATCCATGACGCCTATTCCAGATGTGTGAGTGAGCAAGAGATGATTCCCTCATTACTGTGAAATGTGTTTCTCTGAGCTCATGCATTGTAAGAAATAAACAGCTCTCTGAGTCTGAGTCACTGAATGGAGCCAAACATGCAACTAATGAACAAATAACTCCCGCTGTATCCCAAAGCAACCCTATTCAACTCTACAGTCGGTAAGCATCCATAAATACTGCAAACAATGTGGGTCATCAGCTTGCATTTGATCTTCTAAAATAAATGGGCGGAAATAATTCTGGGCCACTCATTTGGTAGCAGAATATTCTGGCCTGGAAATTGAATGGCCCAACATACTCCCAATATCTCCAGGCTATGCTGAGATTTTAATAACGGTTAAATTGACCTGTGAGTGAATGAACCTCTTGCCCTCAAATGCTTCCTAAAATAGATTGTGTGAAAGCAATGGCTGTTGTGGAGAGCTGTCACCGATCCTTTAGGCAAAGAAGATGCGTTCACCATGACCGCCTTCCTAGTGACTGTAGCCTGCACAAAGATAAAGCATGTCAGATGCAATTGCCATGCACACAGGGCCCATGACATCATTCTGTGCACAAGTGACCGCTAAGTAGTGTGAAGAGTGAGGGCAAAGGAGAGTAACTTGTGGAAGAGTACACAAACCCTGCACCCTATGCATGCTTTAAGCACACAGAGCAAAGCTAACATGGGCGATGATGTCAACTACTTTCCCATAGAGGGACTATGGGAAAAACTGGGGTGCAGCAAGCAGTAGCCCCCTTTTCATCATATAGAGGGCAGAATGGCACGTTAATGACTATGACTTCACAGGGTAAAACTGACTTGGTAAACATGAATTAATTAAAGAGATGCCGAACATTATAGCGGAATGAAATGATGGGCTGCATTGCCAATGATTTAGGTTTGATATTAATAGTTATAAAAAAAACTGTGACATTGGCCAAAATGTGTATTATCAAACTCAAGAAGGGGCTCTTCCAATGGTTTTTAGAAGTATTTAACTATGTAATAATTTAACACAAACTATTATAATAACAAATTCCGGGGGAATAGTATTGCCAAATACAAATATTAAATTATGGGACCTTCCGAAATACTAAAATAAAGGGCAAAATCATGGTCAAAGCCACTTTGTAGGGCTTTATAAATCCTTCTCTGAAAAAGGTTTACAGAGGTCGCCCTCTGTTGGTGATTATGAATATTGCATACCTTCTGAACAGAAGCTCCCTTACAGTACTTCCACAAGTAAATGCATGCCAATCCTGGTTACCCTTTTTTCCCCAAGCTAAAGTTCCCATACACTCATCGCAAAAACAGACAAACCATATTGTGGCAAAAGAGTTTGGCATAAACATTGTTGACCTAGGTCAGTTTTAAGAAATGTCACTGTTCTTAAATTCAATTTAGACAACAACAATTGAAATACTGTATTTGTCCTTGGATACTGCAGCACAGTTTTAAACAAAAGGCACCACATTTATCACAACTTTGTTACCAGGACAGCTTCTATGGAATTAAATTCTAGTTATTGAATTTGTCTGTTTTGCTTCTTAAAAAAATGCATGTTTGTGCAAGGAATTTACACAAAAATGTGTTTGATTTGTTTACCTTTGGTACAATCTTGCACAGCTGTTCCTAAAAATGCACATTTATTAACTTCACTACCACCACAAAGCTACATTTCTGCATGTATTTGTGCCTGCTCGGGTACAAATGCAAGGTAAAAATCATAGGATGTTGTCGATCTAAATTCCATTACTTTGATGCATACAGTTTTGTGCTTTTTACAGGAAACTCAATTTAGCACTATTAATGCAGTTCTATAGCAGGCTACAAGACTGCATTTTAGAGTATTTTGACCAAATAATTACTTAGTTATGATTATCCTGTATTATTCCTTAGATCTGTTACCCTATAGACTGCAGGCTTTGGCATGTCAGCCACATTTAGATTATTACCATGTCGTAATCATGGAGAAAAATCAACCCATGAATCTTTAAAGTGCGGATGAGGATGATGATGAGGATGCTTTTTCTGGAACATCTCATATCACTTGCACTCAGTCTCTCACTGCACCAATGTATTCTTCCGCGCTATATGATTTGTAATCGGTTTATTTTTCAGCCATCAAACGTATAACGCACGGTTCGCAAACAATACCTTAATCCCACATCCTATGAAATATTATTCTATTCATACGAGGTTGAGATACATTTAGATGCCAATTTCCCAGTAATGGCGATGTTTGGATCTATTTTGTCTCAAAAACGAGTTCCACCATAGCGCCATTTTATGTTCCATAGCAGCTTTGTTGTGAAGAGATGCCTGCTTGAGCCATAGCAACATAATTTTAATGCCCGTTAAAAATATATATGTTAGGGATTGTAGCGAGATTAGTTATCACCAAGTGTAACTACTCTGTCCATGAAGGATCTTGACTGAACACTTGTAAGGAATATCAGAGATTAAGTTAGCTTCTTAGCTTGCCTGGCAACGTGTTAGCTTGTCGAAGCCGACAAAAGACGACTGCTCGTCGCACATTTTTACCTGAAACTGTAATCTACCAGGAGCCACGTTGACGACCACCGTGCAGGACACGAAGACCGAGGAGATGGCGACCTCAGTGGGAAACGTGGCCGACAGCACAGGTTGGTTGATTTTTAGTTAGCTCACGTTAATGTAGCAAGCTGTGAAAACGATATCTCGTGTTACAACGTTAGCTCCCATCGATCGAGCGGCTCGTATGCAGCTAACATTTAAAACAAATAATATAGCAATGTAATATACTTTCACCATTACATACCTTTGCGCCACATTAGTGAACATTATGACAATTGAAAATAAGGCCCAGTTCATGCCCTTTAATGACAAATAACGACTTCAGGGTCGTGCTACTTGGTAAGGTATGTTAGCACAACGATAGCTAACTAGCATCAGGTTCTACCAAAGAAAACTCCAATAGTTGTGTTACGAGTGTCGATTTGACAACTACTGTCATGTGTATAAACGTTGTATCATTTTTGCCAACGATTCGCAGGTATATATTCAATAACGTTGTCGTAAACGGTTTTGCACAACGGTGTGGCTAAGTTAGCTTAGCATGTTTGCTACCCCCCATGACAGCAAGTTGCTGTCGTATTTTGTTTCCTACTGAGTGACTGGATGAAAATGGTTACCATTGTTAATACGTAACCACCGTTGGTTTTTATATCTGTAAAAACTACATTAGCGGCATGACCACTGTTATAATGAGGGTCGTGCCGCTTCCTGCTGTTCTACTGGCTGTGCAGACATCACTGCTTGGCGCAAATGCCCAAGGTTAATGACTCCTTTTGCCTTATAATAATCGTAAAGGTTACCAATACAATGTGTCTTGTATCTGCTTGTGGTTCTTTACCACAAAACGCTGACTTGATTGTTGCATTATGACTGGATTCGTTATGTAAAATAAACTATCCGTCCTTCTTGCATACAAGTATTATGACGTAATAGATGGATGAGCCTGATCTAACGTTCCTGCGATCTTTAATGCTCTGCCATTATAGCCTCAGATTGCAGGCGTGTGTATCCACTGTACACCAGTTGGCATATCTGACCCATTAGACTCCTCCACCCTTCTGTACACTGCGAAACATACAGGATGTGGTTTAAGCCACACCCTGCACACATTTACCTCGAATGGCACTGTAGGTCCATCTGACAGTTTCACCTGTTATGGCACACTGCTTTTTGATAGATATTTTTAAAGGGGACCTATCATGCAAAATGCACTTTTGTACGTCTTTTATACATGAATATGTGTCCCCTGTGTTCCAGGGAACTCACCAATTGTCAGAAAACACAACCCTCTCTATTTTCCTCCATACCCAAATCTCTAAAAAAGGGGCTGCAACGGATCTGATAAAAACTGATCCAGATTTGAACACTGTCCTGACGTCAGGACGGTGGCGCTACGGCTATTGGGCCAACTCTCCACCTATCAGGGGAATGTGGGTTTGGGCCACGGCCGGCCATGCCGCTCGAAAGTGCTGGAGACGCTGTAGTACATATGCCAGGCCTGTAAGTGGCGCTGTAGTCTGTCACAAAAGCAGCGAAGAAGACTTCCCGCGCATGGTTACCATGGTTACCCTTCTGTTTATTCTCTGCTGTGGCTTTTTTTCTCCCTCCCCGAGGCAAGCGTTTGCTCCTGCTGCTTTAATTCAATGCAATCCCTCCCTGTCGAGGCAAGCACTGTAATTCTCTCCGGTTAGTCCACCAGCAGATGACAAAAACCCACCTCTCCGCCTCTTCCAAGGAACGAGGGGACCGTGCGGCAGAGTTTCAGTTTCAGTTTCTTTCGCCGGTCAAGATGTCCGTTAAAGTTTAAATCTTCCGGACAAAATTAGAAAAGTGCCGGTCAAAGGTCTTCTTTGTTATTTATTGAGCTTTAAAACAAATGAATAACGACTCTATATAATAATAATAGGCTATAATAAAACACGGAGGATGGAGATCTATTTTTCTCCCCCTCTTCTGACTTGATCAGAGCGGCTCCTCTCTCCTGCAGGGGGGCGTGGTCAGCTGCAGCTCACAGAATCAGCCCCCTGCAAAAACAGGGCTGGAGAACAGCAAATAGAGCGAAATGAGGCATGGCTAAAATGCATGATCTGTTTGGTATTTTGACAACAGAAACGTATAAATATACCTTATATAGGTATGGCCCTACAATATATAATTTAAATATAGCATGATAGGTCCACTTTAAGGAAAAAGATAAGCTCAACACGTTTTAAAAATGCAAACCATATACAAGAGAATGAGGGAAAGATGAATGCATACGTAATACAAAATATGTCCATATTTACAACCCCAGATTTCTGCTATTTTAGGGCCTTATGGAATTGAAACGTGACTTGACAGCTGTACAATCATGTTTTGATTAATCTTATGAAATGTTAAATCCATGGTGTTAATATCTTCTGAATTTACGTCAGTGTATCATTCCCCTCCCTGTTTGTTTTTATTTTTTCACCTCATTCACTTATTTTTTTTATAGAAATTGTAATACGTTTTTCTTTTTTATGGGTGGAAGCCCTTTCTTTCTTATCAGTAAAACAAATTGGTTAGAGAAATAAGTGTACTAGTTTGAAGCGATTCACAAACTCAAATGTTTACACATTTAAACACAGTACAGTGTGTGTGAGAGGATGCATTTATGTTTTCTTAAATGGACACGCATTCATATTGTCTTCTGCATAATATGCGAGCTATGCAGTTCTAGGACAACCTTACATATTTTCATATATATATAATAAAACAGTTATACTGTAACTGACTTTATTAAAAAAAAATATATAATAACAACCCCAAGAATTGAAACCGGAATGTAAAATTCCCTATAATATGTCATGATTGCAAAACATGATCTCAGTACTACCTTTTAGTCCCCCTAAATGTATAGCCATATTTTTCCTTTGACAGCATAAGCTTCAAATTCTTTATTTGTAGTTTTCATTTGTCCGATTTAATTTCCTCCATCATGTCTAACATGTTGTTTTCCCCCCTCCTTGGGATGTGTTGGTGCTCCAGAACCGACAAAACGTATTCTTTCCTTCCAAGGGTTGGCTGAGCTGGCGCACCGGGAGTATCAGTCAGGGGACTTTGAGGCAGCCGAGCGCCACTGCATGCAGCTCTGGAGACAGGAGCCTGATAACACAGGCGTGCTTCTGCTCCTGTCCTCCATCCACTTCCAATGCCGAAGACTCGACAGGTGAGGTGTGGGGGGGCTGATTCAACGCACACAGACCATGTGGCGGGAAGGTGGCCGAGAATAATGGCTCCTCTCTCACTTTCAGTGCACACAGCTCTCCTAGCGAGTCAAATGCTACAACTGAGCAGCCTTCTGGAAATGCTGTTGCTCTGTATAAAGCTCACTCTTTCCCCTCATGATTCTAACACTGTTTCGGTGGTGGCCCTACCCTTACTTTGCAGGTGCCACGGTGAAGGTTTCGGGTCTTGAGATTTACAGGTTTTAAATGTTTAATCACTTTTCTAGCCTTTCAATTCGCACAACGCCAGCAGTATACTCCAAAGTGATTTCAATGTTGTGGGCATACTACAGTGAAAAATGCACTAAAATGAATCGGAAGCAACTGCAGATAACTCTGAAATGAATACTTTAGCAAAGGATGACAGTTTGTTGAGTGATCTTTCATTGTTTAATAAAATATATATGCAACATTAGTTACTAATGCATGCAATAGGCACCACTTATCTTTATTTGGAGTATAATCCACACACAAATAAAGTATTGAATGGAAATTAATGAAATGTGTGTCATGTACTAATGTTTTCAATATTTTAGGGATATTATTCTTGATATGCTGTTCATTTATTTTGCCGGAAAACAAGTTTCTCCTTTCACCTCCTTCCACTTCGCTGCTGCCTCTGCACAAGGCATTGGGCCAACACTGCCAGCAACTGCCCTCAGGAATGTGACCGTTCTTCATCCATTTTTGCCCTACAGGTCTGCTCATTTCAGCACCTTGGCCATCAAACAGAATCCAATGTTGGCCGAGGCCTACTCCAACCTGGGGAACGTGTACAAGGAGCGTGGTCAGCTGCAGGAGGCCATAGAGCATTATCGCCATGCTCTCAGACTGAAACCAGATTTTATTGATGGATACATCAACTTGGCAGCAGCTCTGGTGGCCGCAGGGGACATGGAGGGAGCAGTGCAGGCTTATGTGTCCGCTCTACAGTACAACCCTGTAAGTGACAGACCACTCGATGCAGTCATTAAAGGGTAACCTAACACTGCTGAAAAATAGTCTGTTTCTCTTCTGACAACACCTATCACTGCTTAACATTGTTTGGTGTGGCTCGTAATGTCAATTCACAAGAGTTGTCACAAAGTCCTGGAGCACATCTGTATTATACTGCAGCAAAGTGAAAAGTTAAACCACTTGAGGAAAGACAAGATTTTCACGGCGTGCTAAGTTGCTCTTTTTTTGGCAAAAAATGTATCTGCCGTTTTTGTAGCAGAAGATTTTAATGTTTTC